>NW_015542371.1:184951-210633 GCF_001515605.1 Sinocyclocheilus anshuiensis | reverse complement strand
GATTATTTTGGATAAATACAGGGTACAGTACATGCCAAATTTTCTCAAGGAAAAAAAAATCTCTCAACTAAAGCTGTAAAATATAGCTACATGAGAGTCAGTTGCAACTACATTACTATAATATTGTAGGTTAAAATTGACTGATTTGTAGGCTAATATACAACTGCTAAAATTACACAATTCATTTTTTAAAATAATAAAGTTACAATTACATAATAATACTTCAATTCGTTTTTTTTTTAATATATAAATATTTAAATGGTGGCTGTCATAAAAACTTGATGGATTTATTCAAACATAAATTAAACATTGAAGAACAGTAAAATATTATAATGAATATGTTATATGGTGCATATATTTAGCAAAATGCCCCTCTCTATAGTTTATTCTTCTAGCTTACTAATGAATTTATGGTCACAGAATTGGTCTTTTCTGAGGGTGACATTACGTGACACATTGTTTACAAGCTGTTATAATGACGTCTTTGCGTGGCCGAAACACTAAGTGAGAGATTACATGAGACAGGATACGGATTGTAAAGTTGTACTCTTTCTTTAACTTACCTTCGGATGTTTAGTCATGTTTATTTTGTGCTGAAACTGGTATTAATGTGGAGGAGATGATTAGTTGACGTGCGCCTCGCGCTGCCGCTTTTATTGAACTGAGGCGCGCCGCGCTACAGCGATCACTCCACATTAAACAGCGGCAAAACGGCATTTATTATTTAAATACTGCAATACAATGGACAGAATTAAAAATCTGAGACTTTGTTACATATTAAAAGTACCAAAGCACAATGCTTATTGCGATTTATTGGATGGGAGGTGCCCTTCAACGTTCCATCCATTAACTGAAAACAGGCTAGAATAATTGATTATTGGGATTTATGAATCGATATCGTTCCGTAAAAAATGAGAATCGATTAAAATCGAGATACCGATATATTTTTTTTTACCCAGCCCTGTTTTTTTTTTTAGCGTCTATAGCATGAACGTTCTGTTTTTCAGACGTCATGTCAAATTAAAAGTTTGTTGGGCTTTTAAAACCATGTGTAAAAAGCTGAATTCCCACCTATATTTTCGTCATTGAATATCTTTCTTTGACCTATTTTAAAAACAAAGAGACATTAAATCAACAGGTGAATCAGCAGCGGGCTGAAACTTCACGCCAGCACACACAGGTGTACTATATAGGCTATACAACGTTATCTGTTGTAAAACAGGGCATGTTGATCTGCAGTCTCATGTGCTTTTGTTAGCTATGAGTTCAAAGGTCTTAAAATCCTTTGTGATGTGCAGGTTCTTAATGATTAGTGATTTTAATGTACACAAAGCACCATGTGTTACGTTTCCACAATTGGGTGTCCCTGTCTGATATAGTGCCAAGTTTAAACAATAAAAACTCATGTCTTCCCGAACAAAAGGTGTGTTAATGGCAATCAAGAGAACACTGTTCCACAATGTTATAAACAGTTGCCCTTCAGCATTCTGTTCTTTCATATGTACATCTTATCTGTTTGTCTACATTCCAGGCAAAACAGCTGCATAAGAGTATATTTGTTTTTAGAAAACATGAGAGAGTTCCTTAACAAAGCATGACGGTAAACTTGTGAGGGCAGCTTTGACTTGCAAGAGAATGGGAACTCCAGTCACCAATCAGTAATTGTTTGCAGAGTTCTTGTTCCTGTTCCACTTGTTCATGTTACATTATATGCTGATAAAATAATAAAAGCCCTGCAGGATGTACTAATGAAAAAAAAAACGACATTCCTCTAACATGACCTTAAACAAGTTCAGTCAGGCCTATATTATGCTGGTGCAAGTTTATATAATATTTAAAAAAATAATGTATTTATTGTATTATGTTAAGCAATGCTTCCAATGAAAGTTAAATCATGATACATAATACATCACTAGCTTTGTTCCCATAAGTTTTCTTCTTAAGAATGGAAGCATTTCAGACAACAGCACAGAAGAAAAAAGGACACTCGGTGCCTCAGGCTCCACTTATATTATATATAGTAAAAGCTCAACCGCTCAGGAAAACTGCTGTACTCTTGACATTCTCATGGATGGAAAACAAAGATTTTATTATAAATGTCACTCTTGAGGCACTTTCCAGTTAATGTATTTCCAACTCTAACTTTTGCTGCTCTAAAATAAGCTGATGCAAACAAATATGTTGTTTAATCTTCTCCTTTGCATAACTGTAAAAATATTATTATTATAATGAAATATGCTATATTTAAAAAATCCCATGAAATAAAACACCATATTCAAATGTAGTTTTTCTTTTTTTATTTACTTAAAAGTGATTAACAAAAAATATACTCATCACAAATTTCAACAAAAAAAAATCTATAAAATACATTCGTTCAAAATGAGTGCCATAAACAATCATTGTGTTTAAGTCTGAGGTTACATTTTTTTCATCATCTGGAAATGAAGCAAGTCTGTGGTATTTTTGGAATGTCTTTTAAGGACACTTCAGGGAGTCGCAACACTAGGAAAGCTTAACGTGACATAATCCCTGTAGTCGTTCATTGTTTCTTCTAAAACAACAAAAAAGGCACCTTGGATACACATGGCTCTGTATTTTCCCCCATTATTCGTAAAGCTAACTGTCAAGGGCTGCTCTAGCCCTGTTTTACATTGCCTCAAGCCACTGGCAAAAATTACCAAGAAAAACAACGGTTTCGTGCAAAAGTTATCTGTGGTTTACATTCGGCGGTATGTTAAAACCTTCCAGGTCATGGACTCCACCTCTGTCGAGCCAAATGCAACTTGACAACATGAGATCCACTCCAAGAGGGGGAAAAGGATTTTCTACTTCCAGAAAATGTGCAATTTCCCCCACATCATTTCCTTGAAGCACTAGGTTTTCCCTTTTGCATAGAATTACCAGTTCACATGAACGTTAAACCGATCTCTTTGGCTAACATCAACACTAAATGAGACGTACATGATGATGGTTTTGGGAGAGGACGGCATCACATGCCTGCTAGCATCTAAGGTGGCAGACCTTAGCTGGTTTTAAGAGGGACTAGGCCCTCGTTCACAGCAAAATAAAGCACTATGTGCAGCATCTAGAATGGCTTCTCACCCATAATTCTCTAGTGATCATGCCCAAAATTCCCTGATTCTACGTACAACCGTTCTAGGCACAAACTAGAGTCTGATCGCTCTTTGTGACCAAACGTGGGCAGAACCTTTGTTTGCCCCGGTACTGAATGTCCTCTTTGTTTGATGAAAGCGCTCTGCCTCGCCTAGTCCAGACATCTCCTCCTCTCTCGGTCCCGCTGCAGGAAGCACAGATGCAAACGGCTCGAACGAGGAACAAGTGCCAATCTCAGTCTCAGAGAGGCATACGGGAGAATCAAATCTCGGCTTTTGTTTCAAACATCAGGTGATGCTCAGCTGGCAGAGAGTTCAACAGGTCATGCAGCGAGGACGCATGGTGATAGGCTGAGGGTTTGGGTCCACCTGAGAAGAGAGAAAAAAAAAATGATGTCAGAACATTTCCAATACGATACTTTTTAAAAGTACCAGATTCCTTTATCAGTGATTTGCAGATAGCAGGGAAAGAATCAACTCTTCGTAAGAAGGACAAAATCATTTGTATCGATTTTGAGCAAAGGATGTATCGTTTGTTGTTGATGTCAAAGGCTGTGCATTCAATCTAACTCAGTATTTTGATGCAAATTCATCTGCAACTTTATAGTCGCAGGCCAAATTGGGAAGATGCCAATTTTGTGATTTTGCTTTGTAAAATAATTTAAGATTTTAATGTTTGATTTTAAAGATATTTTTACAAAGACCATTTCTGCTTCCAAGTACAAAAGAGCTAACTGTGGAATAGTTCAAAATAAAAGTCAAATTCCTAAAGTTGCAGTTATAAGGAAAAAGTCGCAACTGTGATATTGTATAACCGGGAGATATAAAGTGGCAAATACAAGTCACAATTATGATATATAATCTGCAATTATGGAAAAAGTCACAAGATTTATAAAAGCTGCAAGATAAGAAGTGACATTGTGAGATTAATTTAAACACGGGGAAAAAACTAAAAAAAATAAATAAATAAATTATATATATATATATATACACACACATTTTTTTTGTACTCTGAGGCAGAAATAGGCTTCCAAACATTTTATTTTTTTGTTACAATTTTATTATTTTTTTTTAATTGGGGGGCCTCTTTTGGTGTAAACATCTCAGTCATAATTGTGATAGAATATTGAGAGATTTAAAGTTGCAAATAAAAGTCGTCGCAATTATGATTAATATTATCTGCAATTATGGAAAAAGTCATGACATATATAAAGCTGCAAGATAAAAAGATAAAAATAAATAACATTATTTATTATTTATTTTTTACTCTCGAGTAGGAAATAGGTTTCCATAAATTTCAGTTTTCTGTTCGATATACAGTTTTTGGATCTCTTCTGATGCAAAAATCTTGGTCCTGACTGACAAAACCAGCTGAAAACCGCTGTCTAATAAATAAATACAGTCTTGCATGTAACCGTCTGCTCACCTCGCTGTACACCGGAGGCGGGCGTAATCTGAACTCCTGCACGTAGGCCAAGAGGGAGCGCTGCAGCACGCCGCTCAGGTCTTCCTCAGGTTGGACTGCTGTGGAGTTCTGGACCGCATCCTCATCTGACACAACAGAGCTGTAATCTGGAGGAGCTGTGGTTAAAAACACACAAGACTCAAAGTGAGTGACATATTTCACAGTATGACGTCGCTTTCAGGCTGATGAAAGAGAACGAAACTCAGGGTGGTGTATATACGTACGCTCAGGCTGCTCCGGGATGGCCATGCGAAGCCACTCCATGTTCACGCTGTACTGGCTGCTGACGCTAGACGTGCGACTGCCGAACGGATGCAAAGGGATGGTGCCCATAACCAAAGGAAGCTCCAGGGAAAGTTTGGACGTCCCAGGAACATCAACGCACACCTATGAAAATACAAAGTGATTAGTAAGATCATTCTAGCAGCTTTAGTAGTTTAGCAGCACAAAGGTCTCAAACTCACCCGGAGCATGTATTCCACTTTAATGATGCGACACTGCAGGACGGAGGGGCCGACTGGGGGGATTTTGATGGCGCGGCCGTGCCATGTCTCCCTACGGCGTGCGCCTACTATGTCCCCGCACAAAGTGGCCACCACGGCTCGCTTCTGTTTCATGGTGCCCCTTGCGATGAAGGTCTGCGTCTGGGTGATGTAAGCTTTCGGCACCACTGAGCGAGAGGTGGAGTTATCGAATTCAGCGAAGACTGGAATCACTTCACCCGGCGTGTAGCCCTTGCGGTCGATCTTTGCGGTGATTGACACCTGCCCGCAGTTGCGGTACCAGATGCGGGCCATCTTATCTTTGGTTCCAGCTTGAGGTGCCTGAAGTAAAACCTCTGATTTAGCATGCATGCCACCAAAACTATGAACCGAAAATGACAAGGCAACAGTTATTCCGAGCTCCTACCAGTAAACTTGGTGTGTTGATGTCAATGGGCTCGATAACGGTGAACTCTTTCTTGATCTTCTTGACAGTGGCCCATGGGCGATGCAGCTTAACCTTCACCCAGTATCGAATGCTGCCGTGCTTGCCTTCAAAGGATGTCACTAGAGTTCTGACAGACAAAACACTTACATTAACACTCATATCCTTCCCAAATAAAGCTCAATGACAACATTTGTATGAGACTAATATAGCAAGCAAGACTTACTCCTCTGGCAGCTGGAAACTGAAGGGGTACTCGTGTCTCCCGGCAGACAGGACTGTCAGTTCACCGTTATCTGGAAGGGAACAAGGTAAAGACACATGATCGCACCAATAAATCATAAAAGCACAGCGCTAGGGGCTGTAATGTTAGAATTGGATGATGATATAACACAAAACACAACATCAACCGCTGATGTTGATGATATATTTCTGTCTAGTTCATTCCAAAGCTTCAGGTTAAGGTTTTGTTGGTTAATAAAGGCATAAAGTTGAACTTTGTCTAAAATATTTCTCTTTTAACCACAGCCTCTTATAATGACTGAAGTAGTTATTCAGCAGCCATTAAACGCTGCTCACCATAATAGTTAGTAACTTTACACATTAACCAATCTGCAGCTGTAGCATGATGAACCAGTTCACTCAAATTAAACAAATAAAGGGTTTATAGCATAAAAACTATATAAAAAGCATGTTTTGTATTAAGAACAGACAATGAATGCAGCGATATCAGATTAGTCAATTATCAACGATTCGTTTGAGTGGCATATGTTCAATAAATCGGTTAATCCAACAGAAAAACAGACCTGAGTGATTCGTTATCGAGTTCAGTTATTTTTCATTTAAAACAATAATTCAATACAAGAATACTGGTCTTGTAGTATGATTAACATTGACTGAAAGAGAATCGCTAAAGTCCACACACAAGGCATTTAAGTACTTTTGATGAGTGCTTTTTTACAGTAGGTTCAAACTATTTTCACTTTCATTTTGGTGAAAAAAGTGGTCAATGTGTTTTTTTTTTAATCACCTCCCACGTGAGAAAGCAAGTCATAGGGGTTTAGAGCGACATGGGGGAGAATAATAATACAAGTTTTATTTTTAGGTGAACTGGTTTATTCGCCTCAATCATTTCGACAAAGTCGAAAACAAGTTGGAACTCTTCTGCACATCTTAAAACTCGCTGTCTAGCTCAGGCAGCCCATAGCTTTAGAGGGTCTCTGGCTGTGACTGACTGACCTGCCTGCAGCAGAACCTCTCTCCGGTTCAGGTACTCCACTTCATCGCTGTAGTTCTGCGTGTAAGCGGTGCTGGAGCCGGCGCTGCGAGACTCGGTCCAGTAGACTTTAGCGAAACCTTCAGCGTGCAACTTCAGCGACTCGACTTTACTCTCCGCCGAGAGCTCGAGCACAACCTTCCCTGAGACAACATCTCTACTGCTGAACACCGGAGGACAGTCCATCTCCGGAGAATCAAACACTATGTCGAACTTTTTCAGCTTGTCGAAAATCATCTTTGGTCTTGCAAAAGTTTCCAGCCCCTAACGTGTGTCGAATTCAGACGTGCGAAGTCAAACAAAAAGCGAGAGGGCGCATTCAAGTGCAGGCAAGCTGCTCTTCCTTCAGGTTCAAAACAAAACTGAAGCTGTGCATGTTCCCTTGATCGGCCTTTTAACTCGTGTGGGCGGGTCTGACTGATTTTATTATGTAAGGCCTATGGCAGGAATCGCTGCCTGCTCATAAACATCTTAACTGGGTGTGGATGGAGAGCTCGGATGATTGATGTGTACAGGTTCTTAGACAAAAACAAGCTGACTGAGCATGCCCGAACCAGAGGAACCTCCCCGTGAAGAAGTTCAGCAAAACAAAAACGGGTTCTTTCTGTGCTGTTGTGCTACTTTCCTGTCATTCGCTTTTCTGAAAGACGTGCATATGCGAACTTCCTTTGCATTCTATATATAAAACAAACAACGAGGTTTTAAACAAAAGCCATTTCAGTCTCTCCAAAAAAAAAAAAAAAATTAGTGACACTGCAGAAAAAAAATAGTGACACTGCAGAAAGAGTATGAACTGCCAAGAGTATTAAGTTGTCAAACAAAACTGCAGAAGCACTTTTCTCAGACTGTTCAAGACCAAAACAACTTGTTTCTTTGTTAGCGGCGACATAAAGTTCACGTACCGCCCTCTCGCGGAGGATTCGCCACACTAGTTTGAGCAGGGTTGCCAGGTTGGAGGATCCTCCGGTAAAATTCAAGTTCCGGGGGGAGAAATTAATACACGTTTTTTGGCGTTGTACCCCTGGTAAAATTCTCACTCCAGGCAGGGGAATAAATATCACGTTATTGGGGTCGTTTCAACTAACGGACATGAAAAACAACCCGCGGCAATCAGTCCAATTCCGCGGGAAAACTGCGGACCTGGCAACACTGTTTTTGAGGGCCTCGCACATTTGTCAGCGTGGTTCGTTCCCCCTCCAGTGGTTTAAAGTTGAGATTACAACGTGAGGACTGTCACGTCCGTGCTGCCAAGAAACGAGCTGTTTATTTAGATAATGATAAGCAACCCTGGCCATGCGATTTCTTAAACTGACACTGCGGTATGAAAACACGTACTAAAACTGTGTATATCATATCCACGACTAAGGAAAGACCTGTGCCGCTGCGGATGCCTTGCATCACTGCTCTCACAAAAGTGTCTTATTGAGAAACTAATACGGTATTGTTCGTAGAAGATGCCAGTAGTGATATATAGAGAGCAGCAGGGTGGCACATGACTGATAAATAATACCACTCAAATGTACACGTGACATTTTAATATAAAACCAAAAATAAAGAAAATTGTTGCCAGTCTAGTTTTGTTTTGTATTTAGTTATAATTTATTTTATTTCAAGTAAAAAAAAAAAAAAAAAAGGCTGAAACCTTAAAATCGCTAAATATCGGCCAATTCAATTCAAGCCTTCACAGATGAACAAGCCAGTGTAGTAATCATGTTCATGTATATATATTACAATTAATTGAATATTAATTCAACTGTCAAAATTATTCTGTTTATTCATATTTTTGTATAATTTGAATTGTTAGATACTGTTGAGAAAATCAAGACTTCTGAGGACAGGACAAAAAGCAAAATTGTAAGGTGTATACAGATTGATACACTCTCAGAAAAAAAGGTACAAAAGTTGTCACTGGGGCGGTACCTTTTCAAAAGGCACACCTTTGTACCAAAGGAGTCCATAATGGTACCGTAAAGGTACATATTAGGACCTAAAGTGTACATATTAGTATCTTAAAGGTACAAAAGTGTACCTTTTGAAAAGGTACCGCCCCAGTGACAACTTTTGTACCTTTTTTTCTGGGAGTGTACAGACATTAGATGTGCTCAAACTAGCTACCTTGCATGCTAGATAACGGTTTATCAGACGTAGCCTATATAATACATCTCAAAACAACAAAGCATAAAAGTATTGGGACACCGTATCGTACTACATTCACAGAAATGGCCAATTACTGCTGCAAAGTGTTGAAATCAACTTGTAGATCTTAACATCGCTCGTTTTTAGAGCAGTAAAACACGACCTGATAACCTGTAAATCAGTACTTCCTATTAACATCAACCCAAACATGCCTTTATTTCATTTGAATGACAATAGCTGAGCTTTTATCACCTCGGCGAGAAGCATTTGGCTTGTGAAGTGCAGTTGCTCCCGTGTATTTCACCTAAACAGATGAATGATTAAGCAGATCACACACTCGCTCAGCATTATCACTCCTGTGCCAGCTGTCAACGGACACGAAAAAGAAGCCAGTCAACAATGAAACTACTGCATGACTGCACCATCAGTTGTACCATTTTGTCTTTATTTAGTCACCCTCATGCTGTTCCAAACCTGCATGACTTTCTTTCTTCGTCATTCTCATGTATTCACAATGATTGGTGACTGAAAATGTAAAGTCTTGAAACGGGCATAAATATCACCATAAAAATGGTCCTCACAAGCTATATCAGCCTTTTGGAGCCATATATGACGACAGTGAGGAAACTCACCTTTGTGTTATGCACATTATTATTGATAATATTGATATCTGCCCTGACTGATTGAGGATTCCTGCCAGAGATTTGTCCATCGTCCGCTTTATTGGACAAACAATTCATTTGAATTCAAGTCAAAGTATACAAAACTGATGTGAATGATGCATTCACAATTCAAACTAAAAAATGTATTACAAACTACTTTTTTTTTTTTAAATAAAGCTACCGTATGGCTTTAGAGGATTTGGAATATTCTGCCCTACAGGCATTTATGATGATATATATGGTGAGTTACCATTCATTTTAAGCTCATGGAAAAGACAGATCAGGACTTTCTTCGAAAATTCTCATTCTGTGACGCACAGACCCATACAGCAAAAAAATGTTTTTATATACATTTCAAAATAAAAAAAATGGTCCAGAAAATATGTTTCAAATTATATTTCCGTAAATATTTTTATATTTTTTTGGCCATTTTTTAAAATATAACCATATTTTTTAAAAAGCATTTAAAATATATTTTGCCCTCCATATATTTCAATCCCAAAAAAATACATTCACATGTCACATTTGAAGAAAAGAATTATTTGTTGTCTACAACACACGTCAAGGAACATAGGCCTACTTTACAATGTTCCAAAAACATTACAATATTTAATTATAAATTAAGCATTATTAAATCATTAGAAACCTAGTTTTGATCTCTAGTAAGCATCCACATTTGCATTAGCCAGAATGTAGGCTACTGTAAGATTGGAAATGTATTTTCTTGCCTCAGAAATACATTTTGAAATGTATTTTGGTATATGAAGGTTGAAACTAAATATATTTTCTATTTTTGAAATATGAAAATAGATTTCTTTGAGCTTCACTGTTTACAACATATATACATATACATATACATATATATATATATATATATATATTCTGGCTAAAATAAATTGTAAATATATTTCAGATTCTTAATTTTTTAGTTAACCCTTTAAATATCTAATGAGTCGATAAATCCACACAAACCCACCTCGGATAAGGTGCTGTCTCTTCCTGAAATAAGTGATCTTGGATGTGTGGTCGTTATAGATGGTGTTTACGCCGACTATATATATATAAAATGAATATAAATTCATATAATGAATTTTATTTAATCTTTTTGTTTCAGGTAACCAGGGATATTATAGTTAACTACAACTAAAATTACATTTTTCTTGATGTGTGGTCGTTATAGATGGTGTTTACGCCGACACTGCGGTTTTCCGGCCAGTGGGCTGCAGCGACCCCTCGTCCCAGGACTCTCAGGGCTCGGACTTTGATTTCCCGGTTAAGCTCCAGGATCACCACGCCGGTGACCATCTCTCCGCTACCGTACACAGTATCCTCCGGACCGTCCAGCTCAAGAGCAAAGAGTTTGACGCTTTGGAAAGCCATAACTGTGATGCCCAAACTATAGAGTTCAAGTCATATAAATAATCCGTTTATGCATCTCTTATGATTAGAGGTTATTTTTACTCATCCATACCATGGTGCAAGCGCATTGCTCAATTAAAACGTCGTTATATATTCAGTGTTAACTAGTTAAAACGTTACTAAGTTACATAGGTGACATTACAGCAAGGTCAAAAAGAAGAGGAACGTACCTTCCACCGTTAAAACCCACAAACTGCGCGCAAAACAAAGTCAACACACCGAGAGTAAAAGTTAAATGTATTCTGTCTGTTGTTTGGAGACCGCCCACTTTCGACTGTGCGCCAATAGGAAGCAGACACACGCGCTTTAATGTTGTAGCCACGCCCATTCACTGGTGTAACTATTATGCCTCCGAGCAGAAGTTTCGGACAAGTGCATAACGGGTCAGTTTTTGAAACCATAGAAAAGTAGCAGCCTAATGTTGTTTAGCGATACATTTTCTTTCTATATGTAATGTAACATTTCCTGTTGCTTATTGTTGTATTTCTGCCAGGATAAAGAGGACTCCAAACAAATAAAATAAATAAATAAAAATATAAATAAAAACAAAACAAGAAAATCAGAACAAATCGTTTTCTGTTGTTTATTGTTGTATTTCTGCATTAAGTATTGTATTTCTGCATAAATTAATTAAAGTATAAAGTGGAGTCCAAACGTCTTGAGATGGCATAGAATATTTTAGTATTTGAAACCTAAAAATTATAGAAAGTTTTGGGATTTTGACTAATTAAAATAAAGAAAATGACAAATTGAGTAAGAAATATTTAAGATTTTGCACTATTTTCAAAGTCTAAACAACTAAATAATGCTGTCATTAAAACAAAAGGGAGACAAATACTAAAACTCCTACTACTACCAAAAAAAACTTTTTTCATCCAAATTATACTGATCATATAATTCATATTGAAAACATTTTTTAAACTAGAAACATGCAAACGTGGAAGCACTTTCAAAATATGTTATCAAAATTCTGGACCCCACCATACACATTGACATGATAATGACAATATTCCTAATTCCATTAACTTACAAATGCAATAAGATGTAAAATGAGACAAATCATATGATAAAACCCTCTAAATATCACCGAAATGAAATGTTGAACTTGTGTATGCATAAACACCAAAAAATGTGAAGTTCAAGGTTGCAACTTGTAACAGGAGTAGATGTTGTGAGTTAGACGCGGCACCATTACCTCAACAGACCGTCTGATAACACACAGGCTCTGGTTAAACACAGGATCATGCCACTTTCCCTACACAAACACAGACCTGCATGGACTCTTCACTGGCAGACAGCAGCACGTTTAACTGGAAAACCTCTGGCACTGTCCCATGATATTCTGCACATGCTCTGGTCTAAATGCCTATATAAGTCATGTGAAGTCTGTGAGTTAATCGCCTTCTGACACACTTCATGCAGTCATTAACACCATGAGCTCCGGATCGCCATTTAACCTTGAAGTTCCACACACACACACACACACACACATTTGATCGGAAGTAGGACATGTTCTGTTGTCATAACATGCCTCAAAGCCTCTTATATGTTGATAAGAACTTTTCGCACTAATGGTTGTGGAGGTAATGATGTTAAGTGCCAAATTCTGGGCTTCCAACATGACATGAATTTGACAGGACATACATACACAAGTGATGCTTTGAAACATGCATGCGTTTTTTATATTTTAAAGTCAAAAACAAAAAAGGTCTGCACTCTAAACAAATGTCCTTGTCCTTTTTTAAGTCTGTGTGTATTATCAGGTGGTTGTCATTAAAAATCAAGTCCATCAAAAAATAAGAAGAAATCGTAATTGCTCCTGTTTGTTATTATTGTATGCTGGAGTTGAGTTGGATTTGGTTGATTATGTTGGATTTTGTTGATTATGCATGAACGTTGCACAGGCCTTCAGCCGAAAAATGACATTTGTATAGAGTACAGACCTTTTTAATGTGATTTGGATGTTTTTCAACTCAACTCAAAAAGGCATATGGCTGATGTGTTGTAGAGGTGGCTTTCCCAGGGATGCCTTGCGGTAGGGTTTGGGCACAAATGCTTCATTGTGGGTTGTCCTGAAGTCATGTTTGCTGTGCCGGGGCTTTATATGACTGTCTTTAACCTAGAAAGAGATTGATCAGCTCTAAAACTGGTCATTGAACAACTATTATGCTGTACAACCCCCTAAAAGTGGGGAAACTGTTGATAATTATTTGGTAGTATCAGGCAAAATGCCTTATTTCGACAATATAATTTTGTGACACTTTTTAACTAATTGTCCACTACTTCTAATCACATGGTTTCAAGCAAACTTTGGCACCACTCAAGCAAACAAAGGCCCATTTCACAGCTCAAGACGATATTAAAAAACTGACCAATGCCTGTTTACTTCTGAAGGACTGGAGAATAAATGGGAAACCAGTGAGCTGGAGTTTATCTGTTGTGAAATGTAAATATTTTACCTGCTGAAGCTGGCTAGGGCTCATTTTCTGTCTTCTACAGTTCAAGGGGACAAAATCTTTTTGCATGGTTGTAATCATCTGATCTGGCTCTAAAAAAAAAACAACAACAACAAAAAAGATAATTAAAAAAACTTTCTTTTTTACCTTTTATATTATTTTTTGAATATATTTTATTATTTTTATAAATTTTATTGAATCTATATTTTTTATTTAATTCTATTTATTTAAAAAAAAAAAATTGTCAGGTAACCAGGGTTATTATACTAAATTAAAACTAAAACCAATTAAAAAAAAAACAAAAAACATTTTTGTTACTTGAAATAAATGTAAAATTGTAACTGAAATAAAATGTAAAAAATACTTGACAGATTAAAATAACTAAAACTGAATTAATAAAATGATTTAATGATATAGACATTTTTAAATAATAACAAAAACACAACAAAATTACTAAACCTTTAAAATTAACATGAAATCAGAAAAAAAAAATCTAATTCAGAATATTAACAAAAATATAATAGTATCTCAATAATACAAAAAACCACTGCAGGTAACTTAAAAATACTCTTTGTGTAGTAACATTTAAATTAAGTGTTTTTATTCTAGTCAAAAAAACAACAACAACAACACTTAGTATGACTGAACAGCCTGACAACATTCAGTTACTCCAACAAGAGTTATTTAAAGGGTCAGATCAAGCAGAACAGCCGCCCATATGCTCTTTTTACACTCTAAGGGTATAATGTGAAGTAATGTGGGCAGGTCGTTTCATTGTGAAAATACAGGTGAAAGTACCTTGCTCAAACAGCACATGGCTCGGTGGGTAGACTGGAGGCTTGGGATGGACCACCTCTTTTGGTGGGAACTGCTCTTGTGTTGCTGTGCTATAAAAGCTTCCAGCTAGATCAGGCCTCCCAAATTCAACGCTGCTCAAAGTCCTGATGCTGGCTCCATCCACGTGCACTGGGAACTGTGAGCGGTTTATCTGAATGGCAGACATCTCAGTTAGAAAAGGCATGCTTTGCATTATCTAGTTCTTCAAGAAAGAGTAAGTGCAACAGGTCAGACCTTTGGGAAGAAGCACTGGTTTGTTGTTGACAGTCTCTGCTGTTCGCCTGTGAGCGTCTCTCCTTTGAACACACAGCTGAGAGTCGGGCATCTGCGCTCTAAGTGAATAGGGCCTGGTAAAAAACAAACACAGTTATTAAAGTCATTGACGAATATGTCATAATTTGTTAATTCTCCCATTGTGTGATTAATGTAAAGCAGAAGTTGAAGGCAGGTTGATGTTTGAGTAAAGAATATTGAAACTTTTAACATGCACAAAAAGCAACAGATAAAGCCGACTTTCTGTTTATTGAGAAGAGAGCCCAACTTTGAATACTAGGTATTGAGTGTGCGACACAAGCAGGCCAATACAAGGTCAGAATAAAATAATAGAGAATTAAATAGTTGAGAATTAATGTCACGATTTCAATCTTTAGAAAGCAGACTTAAAAATTAAATGTGACAAATGCATTGAAATGTTACATGTAATTAAAATATTAAGTTAATGCTTTCACTTATTTATAGTTTGAAAACTGCTGTACGGCATCAGGAGAAAACTACATTCTCATATCAGTGTTATTTTAGTAACATTGAAATACTATTATAGCTTTTATCGATAGTTTTAATTTTTTATATTTTCCTTTTTCATTTTAACTGTAGTTTTTGTCATTTTTGATGTTTTTAGGGTTTTTATATGTCTATATAATTATTATTTTTTATTTCAGTTTTAGTTATTTTAGTATATCAAGTTAAAGGCACAACATCTAATTTTCGCCGCTAGAGGGCGCGTATTCAAAATAAACAAATAGACAAAGGCGTAGTTTGATGAAGCAGTGACTGAGTGTGGAATCGTGGGACTTGTGGTCTTCGCCCCCACAGCCGATGCAATCCGACGGGGCTCGGGCAGAAATCATGTTCATGGATCAGCTAATGATTTATTAACGTAGTAGAATGAAGCAGGGTGAGGCTGAAAGCCGTTGAAGCGAAACGAGGCTGCTGAACGAGCGCGACACACGGCTCGAAAGCAGCGGAGCTTTTATTATGCCACAGTCGACCGCTTCCGCTCCTTCCGGTCGTGCGTATGTGGGGTAAAGCAGCGCTGTTTTATCATACTAGATACATTTGAACGTTCTGTTATAATGCTACTCTGTGCAGTCGTCACCTGTCTAATAAAACGCACAACATATTAAAGCGTCTTTGGTGTTTCCATGTTTTCTACAAAACAAAACCGGAAATCGAGGGGTTATGACGTCAGTGGCAGGCGACACAATGACACTATGGACACGGTCCGTGGCACTAGTTAAAATTGCTTATTTCTCTGGATTTAAACATTCTTCGAAACATTTTGGATAATGCAAGTACACAAGTCAGCAAAATATATAACACTGTTCTAGCGGTTTTTGGATATTTTAATAAAAAAAATCTTACATATTGTGCCTTTAAACTAAATAAAATGAGAAATGTTGCCTTGGCAACTAGCTGAAAGAAAAAGTTGATATTTTATTTTATTTCAGTTAACGTTTATTTCAATGTCTTCAATGGTTTTAATTTTAGTTTCAGTTAACTATAAGAACCCTGTCCCATATTCTGCATTAAAGAACAAAAAGTACACGGCATGCAGTTATCATACATACCACATTTGTGTGCACGAAATTCCTCAGATGAGTTTGTTGTCCATTTGTCTTCAGGAACTTCCCGAAGGTTGATGGGCCGAGATTGATTTATCTTGGGAAGCAGACATTCCTTGAATTCAGCAGAGCTGTTGAAAAAAAAATCTTTTCTGATTCTGATAGAGCTTTCTTGTGAGGTTTTATACAATCAGACACGGTACAATATTAAAATGTGCATGTTGTGTGTTTATGCTGCGTACAGAAGCACAATGGACACACCTGTGGTCACCTGACGGTCCGAATTAGGTGAAATATGTTGTTTGTTTGTCCACTGTCTTTTCTCGGTCTCCTATCACCACAGATGGATACTGAATTTGTTGCTAAAATAAAAGACAAAAAGATGTTATTGAACTGCAACATTATTGGCGCTCTCTGAAACCACTGCCAACTTATATAAAATTGCCTTCTCTGCGGACTGAGGACGAGGATACCATCTGTATTGGAACTGCTCATGATAACTGGATCTGAACCGGTCTCTTCTATCCATAATTAGACTCGATCCGACACCTGATTGATACCAAAAAAAGCATCTTATATCAACTGATAAAAAACAAAATGTCAGTGGACACTGGACAGTGCGAGTACTTACCTGTTTTCGTCGATTGCTTTGCTCTGAAGATCTGGGACACTTTATGTCTGATGTAGGAAGACCTATAAGAGGGTTCAGGATATTTGCCCTCCGGCAGACTAGTCCTGACTGCAGTGGTGGGACGAATTATTTTGGCTGCACACATCGGCAGGTGCTTTAACTCCGAGTGAGTGGTCTCATAGTCTCCACACCTGTCCTCTGAATGCAGTTTAAAGTTGGTGCTCTGCATCTTGAGGTGGGTCAGGTTTGGCTGGATGACGGGGGCTGGTGGATGAGACAGGAAGGACAGCGCTGTCTCTGTCTGGTACTTTGCCAGGGATTTCTGGTCTCCACGCTGGAAGAGTGGTGAGACAGGCTGAAGGATAACATCTCTTTTCGACTTGACGGTGGCATCTGCTAGTTTAAAGTGGCTCTTGTTAGTGGTCGCATACATGTCGTCTGCTCCATCCAAAAATGGTAAATTTGAGATTCTTGAGCGAAGCATCTTCATAGCTTCGTGAGCAAATAAAGCAGATCGTAAAATGCAAAAATGTGCGGTTAAAATTGCTTTAAACTTCTAATTTGTCTTCTTGAAGCGATCAAGGCAGAAGTTTGTCACTTAAATAGTAAAAAGAAAAAGAAGAAAGTATTGTGTATGATGTCATAAAGAGGCTGGTGAGATGTGCCTGTCAAACATTCTGTCAATATCATTCAAATATATACAATATGACGGTCTATAGAATACATGCTATATGCTTGCTCTTTTTATACAGTATATATACATGTATATATAAATATTTAGCCTACTGTGTTTTCTTGCTAAAAATTGTTTCGTTGATTATTTTTGTACTTGGTATACATGGTATAGTTAAGATGTGTGTGTGTGTGTGTGTGTGTCCTGGTATTCCCTATCCACAAGGATAGTAATACTAATACCAGTCAATTTTGACCTTGTGGGGGGACAGTTTTTTAAGGGGTCCCCATTAGGAAACGAGCTTCAAATCATACAGAATGGATTTTTTGAAAATCTAAAAATGCAGAGTTTTATGTGAGGGGTAGGGGTAGAGAGAGGGGATAGAAAATACAGTTTGTACAGTAGAAAAGTCATTTCATCTAGGTAATGTCCCCATAAAGCCAAAATGTGTGTGAAAATTACTGGAACTTTCACACAATAATTAATGTGGGCCTATGAGAGAACGATACAAAATATATGGCAAATTCTGATTCAATATATTCTTAGTTTTATATAATACTGCAGCATTTAAATTTTTACATGATTAATATGTGATTTCCAACATAGAAGTTACGATCCATTATGACCCCAAAAATCATTTTAATCCTAAATTTCCTATGCTTTAAGGGGGTCATATGATGCGATTTCAATTTTTCCTTTCTCTCTGGAGTGTTACAAGCTCTTGGTGCATAAAGAAGATCTGTAAAGTTGCAAAGACTAAAGTCTCAAATCCAAAGAGATATTCTTTATAAAAGTTAAGAGTCAGTCACGCCCCCCTAAAACAGCTCGTTCTAACACGCCCCCACATGTCTACGTCACGATTTGGGAAGATTTGCATAACGCCGCCCAAATGTTCACGCAAAGAAAGAAGGCGTAACTTTTATTCTCGCTGTAGTATTGTTGCTGCCGCCGCCATGTTGTGAAGATGCTGTGTGTTTCGTTGCGAAAGCGAAACTACTTTGTTTGGTCTTCCAAAAGAGGACACGACTAGAAATCAGTGGTTAAGTTGTATTTACAACACTGTTCCAGAACACTTCAACCCAAATATTCAGATGTGTGCAGCACATTTTATGGAGGACTGTTTCCTGATCCTGGTAGAGTAGACTACAATGCCGGCTGTTCTGACTCACAGACCGCAAGTAAGTTTTTTATATTAAAGAATTTGCCACTGACGATTCAAATGCGAGTTTTGAGCAGTGTAGAGTAGCGCTTGTTGTTTGTCATTTCTCCGATCACAAATGCAGACATGGTTTTATGTTTACGCGGCGCGATGCAACGCGTAAAAAGACAGTATAAGTCATTATAATCCATAATTATGTCCCCACTGGATGCAACAAATGCCTCGTTTATAATGGGTTTTATTGGTTTTGTCTCGTCGCTCCGGCCGGGACAAGGCATCACAATATGGTAGGGGCGTAACATTTCCGTCACACGCTAGAGGTATTCGGCCAATCACAACACACTGGATAGCTGGCCAATCACAGCACACCTCGCTATTCAGAACGATGAGCTTTGTAAAAATTGACGCATTTCAAAAAGGTGGGGCATAGAGGAGAAACAATAATGTACAGTATGTGGAAAATAATGTGTTTTTTGAACGTTAAACTGCATAAACATTTCATTACACCAAATACACAAAATAATGTTCTTTTTAGCAACATCATATGACCCCTTTAACCATTTGTCGATTAGATATTATAAACTTAGTTTTACTTAAATTCAGTGATAACCTGTTAGCATCAAACCATTTCTTTAAAATGTTCAGTTCCCTTTCTACATCTGGAAGTGTGAAGTAATTAGAGCTTTCTTAGATTTCTTCGACTGAGAACTTTCACTCTTCAGTAGATGGCAGTATCGAGTCGGTTACAGTGGCCCAAAAAGTATTTACAAATATCACACAACTTTGAAATATACAAGTAGGCTATGTATGTATATGGTTGTTAGTTTTTTGTTTGCAGATGCCACTTAATATGTAATATTTTGTTTTATAATGCAATGATATTGAGACATTTTTGAACATGACCAATACTTTTTGGGGCCACTGTGTAACAGGATGAGACCTGAATTTGTCAGAATTATTAATTATTAAAAAAAATAATGTCATTATTACAAGAAAACTAACTAAAATCATATCAGCTTCACTAAACATAACTAAAACATTAATTTTAATTTCTCACATTTCAGGGGAGAAGAACTACCTTTATATTTTCCATCATACTTTGACGGTCATGCATCATTTTACAGTGAAACAATTAACAATTAAATTTAAAAAAAGCTCCTTTGGATCCCATTTTATTCAAAACCATAGCAACACTGCTTCAAAACGAACCATAATTATTATAATTGAATATTACACCGAAACACATGGTTAACGCAATAAGTGCAGCAGTTTATTCCTTCATTTATTTGCACTCCATGCCATGTAACTCGACCGAATAAATAACAATTTTCAAAGTATAGCTATTTATAAAGTATCATAAAGGCTATCTTTAAGGGTTTTAGGCTTGTGAAAGAATGGTTAAAGGACTATACACATGAAGCAAATATGTTTATTGGGAATTCATATAAAACCAACAACAACAGGCACACAATAGAAAAATAGCATATTATGTGCAAACGTCTTTAAGGTTATAGGGAAAATGTCTAAGCAAGGTCAAATGAAAACAACAGTTAAAGTGAAAGTTCATGTTTTTAAAAGAGCAAAACTATATACTATAAAGCTTGGTATAAAGATGCATGCTGAGGTATTGCAAACGATAGTGGTCTATAAAAAAAAGTCTAAAGTGTTTTTCCTTAAGGGTTGTTGCATTTAGAAGTGCCATTTTGAACTAAAGTATTAAAGTTAAGTATTAAAGAAATTAAAGTACTCTGCAAAACAGTTGATCCTTGCAGGAATGCATTTGATTTATAACTACCAACATATTTAGACTGCAGCAGACCAGTTAAAATAATGAATAAATGAGTTAATGAAAAAGAGAAGTTAAGCTTAACCATTCACGTTTGTCACTAAGAGAAATATCACGTTTTGTTAGTGCTTTCTCAAGTTGTCAAATGCAGAGCCATAAGCCTTTAAATCACTTAACGTCCTAACAGATACATGCTGGTGTCCGTAAATAGTGAGATATTCTCTTTCTTCAGTTCTAGTTATGTATCTAACAATAATACTGGTAAACACATCGAACGGTAGCTTATATCTACAGAACGTTCTGTTCAAAGTCTTATTCTATTTAGAAGACTAGTCACAGATCTTAACAACTATATTGTTATCTAGTAGCAATAAACAGGTCTAAAGTAGTTCTAGTCTGTTTAAGATTTTCCTCGTGACTATTTCAAGCAAACAGGCCCAGTTCTGTGCGAGAAACATCTGGTAAGATACACCCACGGCTCTCAGGAAGCGAATGTGGAATGAATGTGTCCTAAAGTCATGCTAGTTTTCACTACCAGCCTAGTACCGTGACGAACCGTTGAGTTGTGCAGCTTGGGAAGATTCCAGTACAGAACGAGTTCTCATCTACCTCATGATTGCCATGTAACGTTTGTCTGAGCGCAGTGGTCATTTCTCCAGGAGCTTGGCTAGGTTCTGCCGCAGGTCGCTCAAGTCGTAGATCTTGACGTCTAAAGTTTCAATGACCTTCTGCACCGCGCTCTCCGCCCTGCTCCGGGCATCCTGGGACGAAGCTAAAGCGCCCTCTGCTGTTCGTACTCGTTTATCCAACTCCGAGTTCTTCACTTCCAGGTCCTAATGCCAAGACAAATAAGCATTATAAGCAAAACTCATCTTAACTCACCAAAACATGATCATATTTATACAACAAAGTCCAAAGCAGGGTTATTATAGTTAAGTAAAACTAATAATAAATAATATTTTTTATTTATATAGCGCCGTTCAAGATCTCAGGGTTGCGGTACAAGAAATACGAGACGATTGTGCGGCAAAACAAAGACCAAAACTAAAGCAAATATCAACAAAACAAAGCAAAAGGAAACAAATATACAATTACATTAAAGAAACAATATTATAGAATTAAAGGTCATAAACAGAGTAGCATAATGAAAAAAGGTGAGTTTTCGGCTGAGTTTTAAAGCCATAAAAACACTTTCTTTACTTAAAACAATACAATAATGCATAAGAATAAAATATAAATATATATATATATATATATATACATACAGTATATATTTACATCATCTCAATTGAATTTGAACTTTTTACTAAAATAACAAAAAATGAAATAAAAATGAATGAAAAACAAAAACTAAAAAAAATGTCAGAAAAACTCTGAAAATATAAAAATAAAAACGAATTCAAAATACTAATAAATAACTATAAATGAAACTTGTCTGAAGCTAACACTTTTGTATTTTACCTGACTAGCAGTAAAGTTGTCAGAATTTACCTGTATCCTTTGACAGGCCTCTTCCCGTTCTTTCTCCAGCTCACTTAAATCTGGTTTCTTGCTTCGTAGAATCTTTATTTCCTGTAATAACCATTTTTACTGTAAATATTCTATACCAAATGATTCATTTTAGAAGCGAAATGTAGAAGTGCTTCTATTTTCAATGGAAATTCACTGGTATAAAAACTGACTTTAAATGGGGCGAAACATAAAATAATAATTTTGTAAACATTTAAAATGTATAGTATATAACCAGTGTCCCTGATTACATACTAATTTATGTTTAAGAAATTCCATATGTGACCCTGGACCACAAAACCAGTCTTAAGTCGCTGGGGTATATTTGTAGCAATAGCCAAAAATACATTGTATGGGTCAAAATTATTGATTTTTCTTTTATGCCAAAATCATTAGGATATTAAGTAAAGATCATGTTCCATGAAGATATTTTGTAAATTTCCTACCGTAAATATATAATAACGTAATTTTTTTATTAGTAATATGCATTGCTAAGGACTTCATTTGGACAACTTTAAAGGCGATTTTCTCAATATTTTGATTTTTTTGCACCCTCAGATTCCAGATTTTCAAATAGTTGTATCTCGGCCAAATATTGTCCAATCCTAACAAACCATACATCAATGGAAAGCTGATTTATTCAGATGATGTATAAATCTCAATTTTGAAAAATTGACATTTAAAACTGGTTTTGTGGTCCAGGGTCACATATTTTCAGATTTATGAGTATTTCTGTGCTGGGGTCACCATTGCCTTGTTCATAGGGGACGAGGATCACAATTTCAGTAATTAAGCGCAGAAGTACTTGCAGTAATTATGCACAAAAGGTAACGGTACTCTCAGTGTCACTAACACTAATTACATAATTACCTCATGATTATTAGTGGGTCCAAAGCAACACAAAAATGCAAATATCGGCGTACATTGTGAGAAAGGCCACAGCAAATTCAAGAATTTTAGGCTGCAAAAATCTATGCCAATTCCTGGTTGGACTGATACACACACACACACACACACACACACACACACACACACACACACACACACACACACACACACACACACACACACACACACACACACACACACACACATAAATAAATATATATAGCTAGAAGCCACATCACAGGCTGCCACTGTATTTACACGTGTGAGTAATGTTCATACATGATTCTGTTTGTAAATAAATCTTTTTATATTAAATAGACATTGATAATACAGTGTCTGTGCATCTTACAGTGTGGACATTATAATGGGATCGATCTATAAGCGTCCAGCGTAGACATGGTAGACATGAGTCTCAAGATGGATTTTCTTGCAGTGTCAGTTAGCACTGTTACTACATTAAGCAATCTTTACCTCATCTTTAGCTCGGATAAGAGCCTCCATCTCTGCCATATTCTGTGTGAGCTCCTCGCTGCCCGTCTCACTGGAAGCAGAAACCCCGCTCTGAGCCTCCAGCTCTGCAACCTGAAACATCAAACCCAAACGAAACAGCTATTACAAAACTCAGGCCCAACTTACTGTATTAAACCATCAGAAACATGGAGAAAGTGAGAAAATCTTTTTAAAAGCTACTTTAAAAACAAATGCAAAGTAAAAAAAAAAAGTTTAAAATTAAAAAAAGGTTAAAAGGTTAAATTCTTTGATATTTTAGAGTGTCATGAGATCTCGATATGATATAATTTCCAGTTTTATGCTTTTTTTCTGTATGTTGGCCGCACAACACGTCTTCGATTTAATAGACAAAAAAGTTTTTCAAATATCATTTGAACAAAACTGCTTCACTAATTTGTTTCTAAGAAATAATAATAAAATATTGTGCCAAACTACTCAATAAGGTTTTCTTTTTTAGAACAAGCCATCTGTACAAAGGACTTCGTATGCAAAATGCATAGAATCTTAAACATTTTTCTTACTTATACATCACAAAAAAATTCTAAAAACTGAAAATTGTGTTTATTTCCAGGTTAAATAAATATATAAATAAATAAAAAAATGTCAATGCAATCTCAGACTTTTGGATCCCACTGGAAAATAAAATTTAATTAAAGAAAAAAATGAAATAAATAAATACAAACATAACTAGCGCTGTCAAATGATTAATCGCGTCCAAAATAAAAGTTTTTGTTTACATAATAAATGTATGTGTACTCCGTAAATTTATTATGTATATATAAATACACACACACAGTATATATTTTGAAAATATTTACATGCATTTATATGTATACATTTTATATTCATATAATTTATATTATATATAAATATATTTAATATATAAACATAAGATATTTTTCTTAAATATATACATGCATGTGTGTGTACTTATATATACATAATAAATACACACAGTACACACACACATATATTATGTAAACAAAAACTTTTATTTTGGAAGCGATTAATCGTTTGACAGCACTAAACATAACAAAACAATAAAATAACCCTCTATCCTGTTTTCTATTCTTTTACTTTGCACACAATCATGGTTTCTGTGATTTAGCATCACGTCTTCAGATGTCGTTTACTGAGGAAAGTAAAGCAGGCCATCACTGCACTGGAGCTTTTAGCACTGTCACAACTATTTTTTCAGTTTGTGTTAGGGAGAAACTTAGCGGTCTCATTTTCCCTACGGTCATTTATCTTCCCTCTGTTCCGGACAATGAAGGCGTATTGTCTTTTCCTATAAATATCCCTCCGCACGCTCTCTGAAGACCTGAACTACATGCGTCACCTGGTTGATGCTTGCTTCAGTAGACCTTCAAAGTGTTGTGGAATCCTTTATGTATGATTATGTAAAAACAATGAAGAGTGCCAAAGGGAAAATATTCTGTTTGCTTGAGCAACTGCTAAAACAAATTGTTAACACATGAGAACATCTCAAATGTGGATGTTATCCTTATGTGGTCCTCAAAAAAGTGTGGAAAAACGGTTTCATCTGGAACCTCTTCTTGTATCTCCCAATCGTCTTGTGAACATTTAATTACAACAATGCCATTCCAAATCGGCATTCTTTGAACACAAAAGAGGATATTTTGATAAATGTGATAGTTTTTGTTGTTTTTTGTTCATACACTGAAGGTCAGTGGGGTCTCCACTCAACAACAAAATCTGCTTTTGAGTTCTTCTGAAGACAGAAAGGTTTGGACGGCGTGAGGGTGAGTAAATGATGACACAGCATTCATTGTTGGGTGAACTATTCCTTTAAGGCAAGACACTATGAATGTGAATGGACTTTGTTGAATGGGGTGAATGGAGTAAAATTTTTAACTAATAGATATAACCAAACTTTCCCCAGTTGCTTAATCGCAATTGTTTTGTATTGTGTATTTTCGGAAATATTATGTTTAAATATGCAACTGAGGGATTAATTGATTAAATATGCAGTAATTTACAGACGTTTCCCGAACAAAAATATGATCACTGGATAAACCCAGGTTCAAAATTCTTGCTTTATTTTGCTGACATCTTGGAGGTAATCATTTTTACTGAGGGAATTTTTAGATATCTCTTTTTATCACTCCATAAATGAGAAAAGTCTGTAAACAGCCAGAAAAAAAAAAATCATCATGACATGTTTTAATCATAACATAAAATCACACACACATACAAAGTAGTTCAAATGCAAAACTCGAAATCTTACAATTCTGAAATCTTACAATTCTGTTTATCTAAAAAAAAAAATTTTTGGATTAAATATTCAATTTCAATTAATTTTTTAGGAATAATAAATTATATATATATATATGTGTGTGTGTGTGTATGTGTGTGTGTGTGTGTGTGTGTGTG
>NW_015542371.1:178717-179672 GCF_001515605.1 Sinocyclocheilus anshuiensis | reverse complement strand
CAAAAGATGCACTTTTTCACTGGAGGAAGCCTTATTATGGATTATGGACTCATATTTTGACCAGAAGTGAAAGTATAAAGTTAAAATGTCTAAATGATTGATTTGTTTCATATAAACCCATTTTCACTTCACGAGACGTTAACTGATGGACTGGAGTAGTGTGGATTACTTGTGGTGTTTTTATCAGCTGTTTGGACTCTCATTCTGACGGCACCCATTCATTCCAGAGGATCCACTGGTGAGCTTGTGATGCTAAATTTCTCCAAATCTGTTCCAAAGAAGAAACAAACTCATCTACATGTTGGATGGCCTGAGGGTGAGTACATTTTCTTCAAATTTTCATTTTGGGGTGAACTATTCCTTTAAGGCAAGACACTATGAATGTGAATGGACTTTGTTGAATGGGGTGAATGGAGTAAAATTTTTAACTAATAGATATAACCAAACTTTCCCCAGTTGCTTAATCGCAATTGTTTTGTATTGTGTATTTTCGGAAATATTATGTTTAAATATGCAACTGAGGGATTAATTGATTAAATATGCAGTAATTTACAGACGTTTCCCTATGATCACTATGATCACTGGATAAACCCAGGTTCAAAATTCTTGCTTTATTTTGCTGACATCTTGGAGGTTACTGAGGGTACTGAGGGAATTTTTAGATATCTCTTTTTATCACTCCATAAATGAGAAAAGTCTGTAAACAGCCAGAAAAAAAAAAATCATCATGACATGTTTTAATCATAACATAAAATCACACACACATACAAAGTAGTTCAAATGCAAAACTCGAAATCTTACAATTCTGAAATCTTACAATTCTGTTTATCTAAAAAAAAAAATTTTTGGATTAAATATTCAATTTCAATTAATTTTTTAGGAATAATAAATTATATATATATATATGTGTGTGTGTGTGTATGTGTGTGTGTGTGTGTGTGTGTGTGTGCATGTT
>NW_015542371.1:170025-178698 GCF_001515605.1 Sinocyclocheilus anshuiensis | reverse complement strand
TTTCCTGTGAGGGGTAGGTTTAGGGGTAGGGTTGGTGTAGGGCAATAGAAAATACGGTTTGTACAGTATAAAAACCATTACGCCTATGGAGAGTCCCCATAAACCATAAAAACAAACCTGTGTGTGTGCGCGTGTAGTGACATTTATATATATATATATACACACATACATATACATATATATATATATCAACTTTTAGAATCTAAATAGAAATCAAACTGGAATGTTTGGTGTATGTAAGTGCTACTGAAGTGGAGATTTCTGGCTCAAACTGTACTGTAACTGAAATCTACAGATTTAAATAGATAAAACATAATAAAATAAACACTTAAATGTTTTTTTTTTAATGTTTTCTGAAGGAAGACAAGTTATAGAAGCAAAATAGCCTAAAATCTCTGCAGTGCCTGAAAAAACAATGGTTTTGCCTGCACTCCTAAAAATACAGGTTCTTCAGATTCTTTACATTAAGAACAAAATGGTTCTTTTAAACATTAACTGAAAAGTATTTTGGCAAACCTAAAATGGTTCTTCTATGGCGTCGCTGCAAAAATTAATGACTGTTTTAATTTTAAGAGGCTGTAGTGTCTTTTATTGGCCTCATTGTTCCTCACCTGCTCTCGGAGGCGATCGGTTTCTTCCTGATACTCGGCTAATAGTTTTTTCCATTGGTCAATGCTGCTGTTAGCTTCATGAAGAGCGGCTACCAGCTTAGTGTTGCTGTCCCGAAGAGAAAACAGCTCAGCCTCTGAGTTTCTCTCGCATATCGACCTGTGAACAAACCAACATCTGTGTTTCAATTATACTCAGATCCTTCCTTCTGGAAGCTGAGGCAAAGACAAAGAATTTTACTCCAACGGCAGCAGATGTTAAACGCAGCACATATGGCTGAGTTATGAAATGTCATTTCTTTTGTGTTACCTTTATATTTTAGAACAAGTAAATCAGAAACAGACTGTGTGCTAAAGATTACTGATGTCCCTTGCTAGGTTTCAGATTTAAAGGGTAAGCATGTTTTAACAGCTTCTTTAACCTCATCTTATTTTTGTAAGTAAGCCATTTGCTGATTGACGTCCTGAACACTGTCTCTTTGTGATGTTTTCAACATCAGAGTATTCAGTGCTGCGTTTGTATGGTGAAGTACTTCATGCTTGAATCCGTAAAACATTTGACGTTAAACTCACTGCCAATTACCCCAGAAAACTACTGCGGAGGAAAAGTACGTCAGGCGGATTGATTAGATTCACGTGCATCTGAGCGAGCAAGAGTGCTTACATTGATGAAATACATCAAATAATTACAATTTTAAACAGTTTGTCTCCAAGTGATGAATTAGCGTGTAAGAAAACTAGATGATGAGATTTGATAGGCATCGGGGAGATCTGAATGTTTTACCCTTCAGAAAGCATCTTCCTTATCTGTTCTTTCTCCGTGGATTCCTCCATATCAGCACTCTTGCTGCGAAACAACTTGTCCTCACTGGAGCCATTGACACCAAGCAATGGAGGAGACTGACGGTCCTCAGACAGCACCTGGATTACAAACACATGATAGACAATATTACGATTTTTGCATGTTTTTAAAGTCTCTTATGCTCGCCAAGGCTGCATTTGTGTGCTCAAAAATATAGTAAAAACACTAATATTGTAAAATAGTATTACAGTTTCAAATAACTATTTTCTATTGTAATTATATTATGTAATATGTAATATATCAGTTTGTTTGTTTGATGAAGAAACACTTGAGCAGTCTGCACATGATGTGACTAAACAGGGCATGAGGCAACATATGGCGCTGTTCTGTGATTGAGATTTGAAAGGACATCAGTTTACTTCAGCCTGCTGTTCATGTAGACTTGAGAAAACCAGAACAGTACTTCTGAAAGAACTCGGCTCTTCTGCTTACACTGTATAGCAGCAAGTGCAGCCTTGGCATTTTAAACATCTACAGTGTTTCTGTGCAGCAATACACACTTGCTCTCAGAAAAGCTTGTATAATTCATCAATCTCAAACTCGGCGTTCCCCAAACGAAGACGTTCTATTTCTAATCCGAGCACTCAGGCCCATGACTTGTTTGCCTTCTCTATAGCGGTTCGTGGCAGGCGTAGGGAACTTGAGATGGAGCTTTCCATGTGTTTAATATATTTAGAGAGGAATCAAAGACACGACATCTCCACTGCATAGTCAACGGCTTGGGAGCTCAATAATGCATCTTGCAGATTTCTACATTTTTAATGAGGGATTACAGATTTCAAGAACATTCCTCTCTTATCATGAGCCGATGTCAAACCGTAGAAAAATTATACTGGACTTTAGCAACACTATTAGAAAGAGCTCAAATTAAACCACCTCAATCTTCCCCCAAATATCGTTCGAGACTCATGCTTGATGAGCGCTACTGAAACAGGAAGTTGGAGCGGGACATGACGAAGGGCTCGTCTTTTTTTTTTTTTTGTAGATTAAATCAGTCTAGTTAGTGAAGGATATATTAGTGGGAGTAGTGCTATTTAGTAGCTACTTTATTTTATATTTTAGTACTTTTAGTATTTATATACTATTTTAGCATCTATTATTACTTTAAATTAGCTATAAAATTATTATAAGTTTAATATTATTGAAAAAGAAAGTTGGAGCGGGGAATGCCGAAGGACTCATCCTATTTCTTTTTTTTAATGATTTAAAATTGTTTTCAATTTTAAAAGAAATCAGTTTAGTTAGTGGAGGAAATATTAGTGGGAGTAGTGTTATTTTAGTACTTTTATTTTTATATTTACAGTTTTTATTTTTTTAAGATTTATTTTTGGCGTTTTATGCCTTTAATTTAGATAGGACAGTAGGTCGACAGGAAGCGAAGTGGGTGAGAGAGAGAGAGGGGTGGGATCGGGAAAGGTCCACGAGCGGGACTCGAACTCGTGACGCCCGAAGCGCAAAGGCGCTACATGTCGGCGCGCTGCCCACGAGCCGCCTACAGTTTTTGTTTTTATTTTAAATTTTAGTTTAAGTTTCTAGTGAAACAGCCAATAGTTTAGCCAATCAGTTTAGATGGAGGAGGTATTCGTGGGAAAAGTTTATTTTTGTATCATTATTTTTATACTATTATAGTATTTATTAATATTTTTACATTTTCAGTTTTCATATTTTTTATATTGTCTTATATTTTATAGGGTTTTTTTTGTATTTCTTAGTTTAGGTTTTGTGATTTTATTATATGCTTTTATCATTTTTATTAGTTTTGTTTAAAGTATTTCTATTTAGCTTCATTTTTATTTCAGTTTTAGTATTAGTACTTTTAATACTTCAACTTATTTTAATGTTAGTTACCAAGGCAAAAAGTTTAACATTTTCATCTAATATTACTCATTTATTTCAGCTTTATTTCATTTAACAAAAACAACAACAACCCTGAGTGGGAGGGACTTTATTATTCTTGACAGCATTTGATTGGACACATTTCTGAATATGGCCCTGAGCTCAAGATGATCGACATCAATATATTTTTGAATAAATCTTTATATATTTACCCAAGAAAAAAAAGACTGTCTTAAATGTGCCAAAGATAATAGTCATTTTAATTTTATTGTTATTTTATTAGTACACTTGCATACAGATGGCCCCAAAAAAGCCACACAACTCCCAATTCTGATTCCGTAAGGTTTTCATAAATGGCTTCTGTACAAACTGGGACAAAAGCAGGAATATGTCATCCTGCATGACAGTGTTTCATATCCAGGGCTTCCTGGGGGGTTTGAGTAACTCTGTGACAATAGTGAATGGTGTCAGCTGCACAGGAGACACAGGTGTGTCATTGTATGTGGAAACAGATGTAGAAGGCAGTTTGACAGCTTACCTGAGACAGCTGAGAGAGAGACAATCCCATCACCACCGAAGAGACATGAAAAGAAAGAAGATACAAGCATTTGATGAATTACTATTACTGTCACTCATACTTAAAGAGTTTGACCAAAAACATCAGTGTGGCAAGTGTTGCACAGCAGGGCTGTGCGATTTGGGGGAAAATATCAAATTGCGATTTTTTTGACAGATATTGCGATTGCGATTTGATTTGCGATTTTAAATGTGCAAAGTCAAGCTTCAGCTCAATATTGCCAATAATGTGCCGCACAGTATGGGTATCATTACCCTGCTGAAAAAAAAACAATAGAAACCATCACAGAAATTCTTATAGTTTCCATTAAACCATTACAAAATGCCTTTTTGTATTGGGCATTATTCCAATAGGAATTACTGTTGTTCTATTGGTTGCCATCTGCCAGATTACATCCCACCAATAGAATCCATCAAATAGACACCATTATAGTTTACATTAAAACCAAACAAATTCCCATTATAACCCTGAAATCCATTACATTTTTTATTGTGTTTTGGGAGGGGTTCTATTGGGTTTTCAGAATTGGGTTTTTACAGAATTAACTTAATTACTGAATTTCACAGAAAATATTTGTTTATTTTTTATAAATAAAGAACTGTATTTCTTAAGTCAATTATTAAAGTATTACATATGTTACATAGGCTGATTTATTCATTTGAAGTATTTGGGATTTTAAGAACAAGTGGAAAATGTGCTGAATGTTTCATTTCATCCAAGTGAAATTAGCAAGCAGTTAAGACTGGATTTACATTCGTTTTAAACGCGGAGCCAGACGCGAGTCGACACAGGTTGCGTGCGTGCGTCAAGCCTCACCCATACTGCCAGATGCACTCGTGAAGACTTGCGGTGCGGAGCCGGGTGCGAGTATAAACCAGCATTACCAGACAGTCTGCGTGAGTGCGGCAAGCATGAACATCCGTGACGCGGGATTCGCGCCGCGTGAGGCAGAGAGGAGCGAGTATGAGAAGCATTCACCCGCATGGGGCAGAGAGGAGCGAGTATGAGAAGCATTCACAGACACAGGCTGTGTGTGCGCTCTTCTGAATTGGGAATAGCCAACATGCATCATAAACTTATTTCAGATTAATCTGTTGTGGAGATAAAATGTGTAAGATAACGTTCACATACTAACAAAAACATCTAAGAATCTTTTATTCTCCAGTACTGAAACCAGAACCGATACGGGAGCTTTTGATATGCGCTGTGACGCAGCGCTTGGAAATGACCTTTTTTGTTCGTTGTCTGTTAGTAATATCGCGTCCATATCGCAGGCTTTGCGATTAGGAAATCGCAACGTCTCAAATCGCGATTTCGATTCGATTTCGATTAATCGCACAGCCCTATTGCACAGGCAAGTACACACACTTTCTTGCAAAAGATTCAAACCTGTGACAAAACGGACTGACTTTGATGTATGAGAGACATTCATTGATGTTTCACTATTAAAATAGCTGTTACATAAACATAATACCTCTATTCTTCCCCCATCGCCCCTAGACTCACGAAAAGACCCCAAAACACTTTATTAATTAATAAGGGCAGCATTATTCAGTGCACACTGTTGCTGTTTTGAACTCTGAACACTCAGGTTTGATTAAATAATGAATAGCTCTCAGTCTGTGGCCTGTTTCATTTGCTCTAGAAAGGCACGTTTGAACGCAAAAAGCTCATGGGATGAAAAGCCTGTCATGGCCATTAAACCACTACAGAATACTGTGTATGGGCACACAACACAAAGCATTTTACAGTACTATTAAACGGTAAGTTTGTCGATTTTCAACCAGCCTTGTTTTGTTATAGTGTTGGTAGTAGAAGTAAATGAGCAATTATTTTTCTGTTTTACCTGTTTTTTAGTGTTTCTACTGCATAGACAGCCAACTTTCATTAAAACACAATCTTGCTGGCAGTAAGCTACCCCTTTAACCCTTATGTGTCCTTAGAGAACAAAAAATGTCCATGTCAAAAAACTGTCATAAAAATATTATATACCTTATTAATATTTTTTCCACTTTCACTGACATAGATCTTTTTACCAACATCAGTCCTTATCATAACTAACAAAATGTATTCTCTTTTTAGGATTTTAATCCTTTAAAGGGATAGTTCACCTAGATAGTTTCACTTATATAAAAAAATCTCCTGGCTCTTACAAGCTTTATAAATATGGATGTTTTTCTTACACAAATGCATTGCTTTACTTCAGAAGGCCTTTATTAACCCCCGGAGCCGTGTGGAGCACTTTTTATGATGAATGTATGCACTTTTTTGGGCTTCAAAATCTCGACCCCCATTCACTGCCATTATAAAGCTTGGAAGAGCCAGGACATTTTTTAATATAACTCTGATTGTATTCGTCTGAAAGAAGAAAGTCCTACACATCTAGGATGGCTTGAGGCTGAGTAAATCATGGGGTAATTTTCATTTTTGGGTGAACTATCCCCTTAAATGCCAGTTTGTTAACATAATGGCACTGTTGTTGTTTTAATGAAAAACATACATCATTTGTATTCACAAATGTAGAATTCACATTTATAAAAAAGCCCATGAACAAAGAATGCATGATTTTATGCCTAAACGGCACTGATATAAAATATTGCAATTTTAATGGATTTCATTGGGGACATTTTTGCCTTAAAGTCCTGAGTGTAACTATTCGCAACACGTAAAAAGACAGTATAAGTCATTATAATCTGTAATTATGTAAAATTATCAAAAAAAAAATTTAAAAAGACAAAAAAATGTCTCTAAGGATGCACAAGGATTAAACATTTTGGATTGTAAGATTATTTTAATAAAAATTAAGCTTATTTTTCCTCAAAATACTCAATCCCATATAGCATCCAGACAAGACTTTTACCGTCTAAAAATACTGTAATTTTTTCCCCCATCGATTTAAATGAACATTTCCCCCCAAATTCTCATTACCATAATGCATCTGGGAATTGAATTTTTTCTCAAAACCCCAATTGTTCTCACTGGTGCTTCTCATTACCGTAATTATAATAACATTTTATTTAATAACATTTAAATGTAATATAATGTAACAATTTCTGATTTATTTCTTTTGATTTGTGGGTGAAATATTATAATATAATATTATAAATATTAATTATGTTTTTGACTAAATAAATACACTGCACAGCTCATGGCAAACAAGTCAAACCGGAATGAGCGGTTTAACCAAAGAATATGTATTATATAAAGCAATGTCCTAATCTGATGTGTAAGCAGACTTTGGAATACTCTCAGGCTGCTATAATGGGCATGATAATTAAGGGATGAGTGTGTCACAAATGGTGAATGAAAAAGGTTAGCCAACTGTAAAGTAAAATGAACCAGTCTTTTGTATTCCCCGGGTGACCGCATAGAGTTACATAACTCTACACGGGTTACAACCAGTGTATCTGTGTCACCTCCTGGCATGCGAGGGCATGTTTTGTTACTCACACACACCTCCTAAGAATTCAGAAAAACAATAAACACAGTGGAACACTTCTCTTGTGGGACTGGTATTAAAATTGATACATTGTACCATGTGTTAGGTATCATATCACTAGAGGCCAGATGATCCTCTGTGCTATTGTTAGAGCGGTTAATAGTGATGGAATGAAATGCTCTGGCATGTTATCTGAATCGAGCAGCTGAGAAAGTATGACATGAGTTGTTACATGTCATACTTGTTGTTTTCAGTCACAATTCTAAAAGGTTTATCTGAAGTTAAATCCGAGTTACTGTGTTTACCTGTGGAGAAGAGATGTTTAGGCCAGGACTCAACAGCTCAAACTTCTCCTGTGATTTATCCCGGACGAGTCGTGCAGCCTCCTTAAACTCTTTAAACTGCTCTGAAAACTGCACAGATAATTACAGCGACATAACGAAAACATTCACCGTAACTTCATCAAAGTTTTTAACAAATGTATAGACATAAGTTACAAGAGGCCATGATATATTGTGAATAAAGATGTGGCTAAAGGTCATTGTTAGCCATGACATGCAGTGAAGCCCTAAATTTGACAGAAAATCTCTTTTAAAATGTCACTTCTCATTACATCATGAATACATACACATTGCATTATCTGTTATGGGTCAATTTGACTCGTAAAAAAATTTGAGCTGTCGGAAATACTGGTTAACCTAGAACCTCATTTCTCATGACAAATTCGCATTAAGTTTTGTGGAAAGTTGTGGAATGTGCATATGTACATGCAAAATTTTTATTACGATTATGATGTTTGCAGGTCAATTTGACCACTAATTCATGGATATTTTGGGTCAGCTGCACTGACCCAAAATAATAATAATAGAATTTATTTATTTTGTACAGATCATGTTCCATGAAGATATTTTGTAAATTTCTTACCGTAAATATACTGTAAATCTCAATATCAAAAAATTGACCCTTATGACTGGTTTTGTGGTCCAGGGTCACATATAAGGTTTTCAACTACTTTGTTAGATTATTTACATTTACATCTATGCATTTGGCAGACACTTTTATCTGAAGAAGTGTACACTGCATTAAAGACCTACATTTTTATCAGTTCAAGTATCTTGGCATTGCTAGCGCTATTGCTCTACTGCTCGAACTTCAGGAAAGCACACAAAAAAAAATAAAAAAAATAATCAAATAAATAAATACAAGTTTAAAATAAATGTTACATTTTAAAACGGTTTAAAAAGTTTTAACAATTTGTAAAAAATAAAAAAGTAAATACTTTTACATTTGTAATTAAAAATAGATACAATACTGTTTATAAAATTCATATTTTTGATAAAGAAAAAAAAAA
>NW_015542371.1:168319-169965 GCF_001515605.1 Sinocyclocheilus anshuiensis | reverse complement strand
ATATATAAAATATATAGTTGTTAAACTGAAGCAGTAATATTTAAAAAAAAAAATAATTTGCTTTTTGTATTCTAATAAATTAAATAATTTTGCCTGTAAATCTGTAAAGTCTCGTTTCCCTTTATCAAAGACACACATTATTTTAAACATTTTCATTGCGTCCATAACATTTTTGAAAGCACTCACATTTTTCAACCTGGAGCACATATGCTCCTTAGCAAAAAAGTCAGTGTCAAAAGTCCTGTGTAAATCCATAAATATTAATCCACTTTTTTGTTTGTTTTACCATTTATTTTACAATTTACATTGATTTGCTTAACCCACAACATTCCTTAAAGCTTAAATTCACCCAAAAATGACAATTTAGTCATTTTCAAACTCATGTCATTCCAAACCTGCATGTATTTCTTTCTTCTTCTGAACACAAAACAATATATTTTGAGGAATGTGGGAAACAAACAATTGACTGTAGCCACTGACTTCCATAGTATTTTCCTCCAGTCAATGGCTACCTTCAACTGTTTGGTTACAAAACATTCTTCACATCATTTTTTTTTTTGTGCACAACAGAAGATAGAAACTCACAAAGGTTTGAAACATGAGGGTGTGTAAATGATGACAAAGTTTTAATTTTGTGGTGAACTATCCCTTTACTAAAACCGTGCTACAATATGCATTTACCTGCTGAAGCTGCTGCTCAGTGGCAAACCCAAGGCCATACACTGTGTTGGCCCTGCTGTCCGCCCACTGGCCAAACTTCTGTGACGTTTTTGTGAAGGTCATATTAGGTGTAATGGTGCTGTTGATAATCGCCTGCATTAGAGCAAAACAAAAAAATACCACCTTTTAATAACATCACGGCACAAATAACAAAAAGAGCATTAATTGCGGCAACAACACTAAGTTGTCTCTCACCTTAGTGCCCCCTACGCTGATAATGCGATACACGCTCCTGTCGGCATCATAGAAGAAGGAGACGGTGACGGCGTGTTTGCTGGCTGGAATCCAATTTCGTTTAGTGGCCGGGTCAATTTGGAAGACGTGTGCCTTCAAGCTGAATATTGGCTGCTCCCTACCAAGAAAAAAAAATATTCATAACATACTCTGCATTATTTAATTCTCCATTAGGATGCCATCAGCTGCATTATTCTTGGGCTGATGTAGGTCGATTTTTATATCAGAGGTAGGGCTGCACGATAAATATCGCACGATATTTAATGCGCATCTCATCAGTAAAGCCGGTTCTGTAATCAGCGGTAAATCTCTACACGTGCGTGCTGTCACGTGGAGCAGCATTTACTACACAGAGCCGTTGTTCACAGACAAGCTGCGCAAAACATGCACAAAATATGATCGTGGTTTTGCGCAGCTTGTCTGTGAACAACGGCTCTGTGTAGTAAATGTTGCGCCACGTGACAGCACACACGTGTAGAGATTTACCGCTGATTACAGAACCGGCTTTACTGACGAGATGCGCATTAAATATCGTGCGATATTTATCGTGCAGCCCTAATCAGAGGTGTGTTCAGCAGCACTTGTGACGGGAGTGAGAAGCACCTAATGCAAGGTCAAGTGTGGGACATCAGAGCCAGATCTGATTATGGAGGGACACAGCCGTGCTAAAAGGCTGAGAAAGGCCCGGCCTG
>NW_015542371.1:167689-168236 GCF_001515605.1 Sinocyclocheilus anshuiensis | reverse complement strand
GACACATCACCTCATCGTCTTATCACCAAATCAACATGTGATGATTATGGACGGATTATGAGAATGGCTCAGACTCCAGACTGTTCAACGCAAACAAACACAAAGTATTGAATGACCCTTGAGCAAGACGCATGAATAGATGAATTTGCTAAAGGACTACCTAATAAATTGTTTATTTTTTACCAAAAAAGTAATCCAGCAATTTTTACATTACACCATGTCCTAACCAAACGCAATATGATAAAAGTAATGCTATCAAACGATTAATCGTGATTAATCGCATCCAAAATAAAAGTTTTTGTTTATATAATATATGCGTGTACTGTGTATATTTTTAATGTATATATAAATACACAAACATACATGTATATATTTAAAAAATATTTACATGTATATATATATATATATATATATATATAGTTTATATTCATATATAATTTATATTATATATAAATATTTATATTTTATATGAACAAAACATATTTTTCTTAAATGTATACATGCATGTGTGTGTATTTATACATATATAATAAATATGCACAGTATA
>NW_015542371.1:163185-167679 GCF_001515605.1 Sinocyclocheilus anshuiensis | reverse complement strand
CATGTGTGATGATTTGCAAATGCAGATTCAACGATCCATAAATACATGTAACATCATTCATAAATGTGTGATGGAAATTAATTCAAGAACTTGATATATACATATTTGTGTAAACATTTTAAATTTATTTAGGTAAGATGCTTTTGTGTGAGCATTTGGGGAAATATTTATGCTTTTACTTCTGTATTTATGAATTGTGTTTTGAATTTATTAATCGGATTTTGTAAATGTAAATTTTGCTGTGCATTTATGAATTTTGTTTTATAAATGTATTATTTTTGAGGCCGATCTGGCTCCATAAGTTCAACCACTTGGTGTCAATCCTACATACAGCACCTTTAAGCAAAACATGGTCAGGTCGAAGTGTCGGAATAATTTTTGGTCCCAAATTTTTATCAATTTACTGGTAGTCAAGAATTTTTGGGTATAATATGTCACAGTTTACATTATTTTGCTATCCTCACTTACATAAATGAACTATAGTGTCCTGCACCCACTAGTAAAAAAACAGAAAAAATTATATCTGGTGTCTGAATAATTTTTGGTTTGACTGTATATTCATATATAATTTATATTATATATAAATATAAATATTTTATATATAAACAAAACATTTTTCTTAAATATATGCATGCATGTGTGTGTATTTATATATACATAATATTAAGTACACATGCATAACAAAAACTTTTATTTTGGATGTGATTAATTGTTTGACAGCACTGGATAAAAGCAATTCAATTTACACAAACATTAAAACATTTGGGATTGGTTAATGGTTTGGTTTTTAAATGCTTTTGAAAGATGTGTCTTATGTTCACCACGGCTGCATTTATTTGATTAAAAATACAGTAAAACAGTAATACTGTGAAATATTAGTCACAAGGATTCAGCCACTCTAACTGTAAAGATAGGCCTCTGGCTGCTAATAATTGATGTGCTTTAGTCAAGTGTCCCATGCTACAATAGTGAAACTGTTGTTTGTGGGTTGCCCCTTCCTGCAAAGTTTAGATTTCCCAACTAGAGCCTCAACCGCTGTCACTACACAAATACACAGGAAGAAGTCTCTTGTGTTCACCACGGCTGCATTTATTTGATTAAAAATACAGTAAAACAGTAATACTGTGAAATATTATTATAATTTAAAATAACTGTTTTCTATTGTAATATATTTTAAAATGTAATTTATTCCTGTGATGTTCATTACTCCAGTCTTCATTGTGACATGATCCTTCAGAAATCATTCTAATATGCAGATTTACTGCACAAGAAACATTTCTTAATAGTATGAATGTGGAAACAGTTGTGCTGCTTCACATTTTTGATACATTGTTTTACGATTCATTAATGAATATAAAGTTCAAAAGAACAGTATTTATTTGAAATGGAAATCTTTTGTAGCATTATAAAAGCCTTTACTGTCACTTTTGATCAATTTAATGCAACCTTGATGAATACAAGTATCCATTTCCTTATAATAAATAAATCTTATTGACCCCAAACTTTAGAACAATAGTGAATATAATTTATTAGAAAAAAAAAAATCCTACTGACCCCAAAGTTTTGAACAGTAGAGAGTAGAGCTGCACGATATATCGAAATTATCGAAATATCGCAAATGTAAATATCGCAATATGCATATCGCAACAGCGTGCGATATCATTATCATTTTAATAATAGGCTACTTAAATCCATTCTCGTAAACGCAGTCAGTTATGTTTTAAATTAATGTAAACAGCTGAGAAAGAAATCAGATGTGTATCATTATACTGGATCCGTGCAGTCGGATTTAAAGGGACAGCAGCCTATAAATACGTGCTGCTGAATATGTCACTAATGTTAACAAAACAACAAAACGGCTATAACAAAGATTAATCTAAATTTAATTCAAACAGTGAACACTATGCAGTGTTATTTTACACTTAATTATTACAGTTCTGTACCTGAATACTACTGTTTATTTTATCTATGCTTGTAAATTGTGTATTTCTTTTTTTCTTTTTTGTATGTTCACATTGATGTTAAATTACATTTTCTGATTTGTGACATTACTTTTTATGTAATGCTAAAACGCTGCTGGTCACTTTCAGAAGTAATAGTGATTCGTTATTTTCCAAGAAAGAATGTGAAACAAATTGGTTATATAATTTTCATTTTTAAATATTTTAAAATATCATTTAAATTGATTTTACACACTTTAAGCAATATCGTATCGCATATCGAATATCGCATTTTTTAACAAGGTATCGCATATCGCATTTTTCTTCAATATCGCACAGTCCTAGTAGAGAGTGTATCTCTTCATAAATCACAACAAGCAACAGAACATTTTTTTGAGGACTTGATTGCAGAAATGTGTAAGAACGCAGTTTATAAGATTGAAACATACTCTACGCAAGTACGCGTTTTAATGTGCTGTTGCGATCTGAAATGTGTCAAATGCAAGACTTGAAAAAGATCCTACGCAAGCACTTTCGCACAAATTCTTATAGCTACGCAAGCTAAATTTCACATGGTTTTGTCACAGCATGTCACAATCAGGGCAGTAACTACCACAGACATTGAAAGGGACCTTTTTTCCTCACATTTCGCCGTTTTGAATTGAAAATATGGTATAATTTACGCAATTCATGTAATTCCTAACTGAAGGTGATGAGACTAGAAACGTTTTGCCTTTTTGATATGTTAGGCATACAAATAAAAGTGCATGCATTTAAAATATTATTTGCAAATAGTTAGTGTTCATATCGATATCGGAATTATATCGTATCGACCGAAATTAAGAAATATATCGTGATATCAATTTTGGCCATATCGTCCAGCCCTAGTTTCTCTCATGGGATACAAAAGAAGATATTGTTTTTGTCCATACAATAAAAGTCAATGGGGTCCAACATTGGCTTTCATTGTATGGAACATTTCTTAAAATGTTCGGTGCCCTCTTGATCTGCTCCTGCCAGCCAGAATCCCACTGCCAGAAAGTAAGGGGCTGATGCTAATGGCAAGTCAGTGAGTAATTTCACAGGAGGTCAGATTCACATCAGCCCTGTCCACACAATGCTGAAGGTCACACCCGTGTCATCAGTGTTGTAACTCCATAGCAAACTCTGGCTCCATCAATCTTTCCTGAATTAAACCTCCAGAGGCCAAAGAGACATTCTGGTAATGCTTAATCACTCTGGCATTCTGGGAAGGTTATCTAGGACAGAACACCTCCGGAAAAAGCAGTGCAAGTGCTCCATGCAGAAACTGTTTATCAAGCACTTCTGTTGCACAGTAGGACATATAAAAAGGTCTCCTCTCCAACTTCTACAGTAATTTCACGCCGCAGCCAAAGTCTTCATTCAGAGACTGAGTCTTCTGGATAGTTCCCAAGACTCCATAGCATCTTTTTATACCTCTAAGATGGAACACCCAATCAAATCCTGCAAATACTAAAACTAAGAACAGCAGACCACAAAATAAACAGGACAGGAAAGAGACAAGTCTTTCTGTCAAGGAGAAGTCACCTGCTGGGTTATAGCATGCTGTTCTAAAATTTCACATCTGATTTATGTGATCCTCTGACCCAATTGCCAGGAAATCTCCAATAGCGCCAAATGTATTTACAGAGTGCCATTCGAGCTCATCTGAGGACGGTTCATCTGTTGACTTTTCTCGGCTGCACAGAAAAGGAGGATTTGAATCCATGTCAACAAAGCCAGCCCACCATGCACCTTCAAACATACGTTTAAACAGTTTATTTCCGTGAAATGAATGCGTTATATCACAAAGTGACCTATGAGCTCTCTATATAACGTAGCATCTTTATCTAAATGTAATATGAGGTCAAACAAGACAGCATTGCAAGACTTTTACTGCAAGATACTTGAAAAGACAAGTAAACAATACAATTTAATTTCTCAATTTTCACACAAATCTTCACACCTCTCACCCAAGTTATATTTTCTATATAAGAAAAAAATTATCAAGCAAATATTTTTCTTTAATTTATGAGAAATAGGTTTCAATCAATCAAAAATCAACATTTTGTCCCAAATAAAGTAGCCCCTATGTGTGACAGGCTAAATTTGCAATCCTATTACTCATTCTGCCATAGCTTTTTTAATTGCATACATATTTTCTATTTAATTTAGGTGTTTATTTAAAGGGGTCATATGATGCGATTTCAATTTTTCCTTTCTCTTTGTAGTGTTACAAGCTCTTGGTGCATAAAGAAGATCTGTAAAGTTGCAAAGACTAAAGTCTCAAATCCAAAGAGATATTCTTTATAAAAGTTAAGAGTCAACCACGCCTACCTAAAACAACTCGTTCTAACACGCCCCCACATGTCTACGTCACGATGTGGGAAGATTTGTATAACGCCGCCCAAATGTTCACGCAAAGAAAGAAGGCATAACTTTTATTCTCGCTGTAGTATTGTTGCTGCCGCCCTGTCGTGAATACCCTGTGTTTCATTGTGAAAGCGAAACTACTTTGTTTGGCCTTCCAAAA
>NW_015542371.1:147858-163158 GCF_001515605.1 Sinocyclocheilus anshuiensis | reverse complement strand
TGGACGAAGCGGAGTCCAGCCCGGGGTCATCACATGTGGTTGCCGCAAGCCCGCCGGCCGCTCCTTCGTCGAATCCTCTGGCCGCCGCTCACTCAAGGCCTTGGTGTGTGACGTGGTTTCGTTGTAAAATGTTGTTTCGTTTAGCATGATTCTCATGCTAAACATGGCCAAAGTTTCAAAAAACGAGTTGGACGTATGACGAGTTGGATGAGGAGTATTTCTGTGCCAAATACACTCCTTCAGTTTGTTTGTTCCCAGCATTTCGTTGACGAACGTTTTATAAACAAATTAACTGAAAAACTTAGTTTCATAGCTCTCTTTATTCTATTGCATTTATTTGTGCTGTTGTTTGCAAAAAAATGTTATTTGTTCTTATTTTATTACTGACTTTTTACTTGTGTTTTTAATGAAAATAAAACTTTGCGTTGAAGAAAAGTAGACGTTTGTTTGTATATGCTGTCAATTATAGTTCTTAGAAAGAAAATCGGAATCGGCAAGATCACACTAACAAAAAATAGGAAATCGGAATTGGCCAAAAAAATTGCAATCGGTGCATCTCTACTGAAAATGGGTAATATTCAACAATCTGGACATGGAGCAACATTGGGAACCCCATATCTCTGGGACTGAACTATATATGGCCTTGAAAATGAAGATTCCAAAAGAAATGTTTATTAGAAACCATAATCTAAGATAACTTTAATACTTCTTGAGTTACATGCACACAACTTTAGGAAAAAAATATATATGGCACTCGGACAGGTATGAGCTTTGCAATTATTTTGATAGAGGGAAGCAAGATACATTTCTACTCTCAACATTAGTTGTTCTTCAGATATTCCTATAAAAGATGAAAGTATAATTTGTATGCAAAGTGACCAACTTTTGGTTTTTGACCACTGAAAATGTGTACAATTTAACAGTTTACTCCTGGATTTATACTGAGAGCCCTATATCTCTGGAAATGAACCATGTAGAGCCTTAAAAATTAAGACACCAAAAGGAAAGTTTGTTAAAACTCAAAATCTAAAAGGGCATTAAGATATCTTTCTTGAGTTACAGACACGCAAACTTTGGAGAAAAAAACTTGAAAAGTGCTTTTTCCCATATTTGAATAGCCACCACTGGCGTATAATGCAACAAAGACTGCTAAAGTCAACAGATTTTACTAACAGACCTAACAATCTCTGTGTAAAAATAATATAATAACTAGAGCCCGACCGATATATCGTTTTGCCGATATTATCGGCCGATATGAGCCTGTCGCCGATATATCGGTTTCGGCGAATATGCCGCCGATATTAACATTTTTTTTACAGAACATGTAATGCAGATAAAATGCTTGAAATGGTGTAATTGCTTAGTTTGTCCAGCAGAGCGCGCTCCATTGTTTGCTACTGGCGACCTGGATGAAACGCTTTAAAGCTTAAGTCTATGGAAAACCATTGAAACTTTGAACGGCCATATCTCCGTAACGGCACGGCCATTCCGCACCAAATTCGGGGGATCCCTTCAGCTAGAGCAACCCTCTCGAACGCGAATCGAGTGTACGCCTCGAGGCCCTCTTTCGAATGAGACCACCTCCGCGTGGATAGCCCCCGGGGTTCGGGAGTTACGGGTGGTTAAATTCGCGGTCCGGCGCCGACCGATCTAGCGATCCCGGGGGCTACCGACACGCGGAGGGTGGCGCAAGAATATTTTTTTTACTCCCTAATATCGGTATCGGCCCCAAAAAAAAACATATCGGTCGGGCTCTAATAATAACACTCAAAAATAATATAATAACACCGTCTTCCTTAAGTCGTTTTTACCCTCCTGTAATTTGGCTCTGAATCTCAGGTGAATATTGTCATTTTGACGCCCCTCTACAAAATAGTGGATTATTCAGTAAATACATTGATGACATTTAATATTTTTGCTTTCATCACTATACATGTTTATATTTCTTCAGAAAAAAATATTGACAAAATTAAAAATTGGAGCCAGGGGCCTCTGGTTGAGTTGACACGGAATGACCCTGAAGAAATTCTTCTCATAAACAGAGTTGAGAGACAGAGAGACTCGACATCTATGGAGCTGCCTAACTGCTAGACGGCATTTTAGGAAACTGCAGGGACGTGTGGCTTTTTTGGGCATGACTTTAGACATTTTCTGCTGGCTCGGAACGGACAACGATGACTAAACATGCTGTCTAGTTAGACAGCGCAGGAGATTTTGAAACCCAGCAGGAATGTGAGCTCGCGTTCGCCTTTTCCAAACTTACGCCGTCCAAAAAATACTGATCCGAACTAAAGTTACACTGAATGTGCAACTGTCACACACTAGTAAGTGTTAACTCTAAACGTACACAGAGAGGTTATCTGCGCTGTTCAAGACAATCGTCGTCGTTTTTCTGCCATTTGTAGTAAACGGAGAGTGAACTCACCCCATTTTCTCAGAAGTAACGTTAAATCGGTGAATTTCAACCACTCCAGTTTTCTTTCCCAGCTGATCCACGCAGGCTCGGTTTCAGTCCGGTCTGTCCTGTTTATATGTCGATAACCACACAGCAATGTAAGTGTCAAAACAGTTGTTGTGCTTTGTTTGCTCCGTTATGGAGTGTTTTTATGGAAATGGAGCTCTCCTTTGTCTAACGTTAGTGTCTCTGTTGGCTCTCGGTTTCTCGTCCTCATAGTCCTGTTAGTTTTTCACCAACGGCCTCGCTATTTCCACGCTGCTGAAAAGCACGAAATAAGCGTGCACTACTGCTGTTGCGTTCCGTGGAGCCCTCATTGTCAAATTTCTCAAGTAATCTGCACCGTCTGAATACTACAGCGTTCACTCATGTTGACCTACCCCACTCCTTCATGCTAATGTAATCTGTTGCCCCCTGCTGGCCACGGGACGCAGGAGACGCCGGAGAGACTGGAGAGACTGGAGAGACTGAGCTGCTAGAGTAGAGCTCGAGTCAGAACAACATCTTCTTCATGGACTCCAGCTTTCCATGAGAGAAACAAAATGGTGTGTTTTATAAAGCTAACGATATAACGACTATCTATCTATCTATCTATCTATCTATCTATCTATCTATCTGTATGCCACTCTATCTATCTATCTATCTGTCTATCCGTCTGTATGCCAGTCTATCTATCTATCTATCTATCTATCTATCTGTCTGTATGCCTATCTATCTATCTATCTATCTATCTATCTATCTATCTATCTATCTGTCTGTCTGCCAGTCTGTCTATCTATCTATCTATCTATCTGTCTGTATGCCAGTCTGTCTATCTATCTATCTATCTATCTATCTATCTGCCATTCTATCGATCTATCGATCTATCTATCTATCTATCTGCCATTCTATCGATCTATCGATCTATCTATCTATCTATCTGCCATTCTATCGATCTATCGATCTATCTATCTATCTATCTGCCATTCTATCGATCTATCGATCTATCTATCTATCTATCTGCCATTCTATCGATCTATCGATCTATCTATCTATCTATCTGCCATTCTATCGATCTATCGATCTATCTATCTATCTATCTGCCATTCTATCGATCTATCGATCTATCTATCTATCTATCTGCCATTCTATCGATCTATCGATCTATCTATCTATCTATCTGCCATTCTATCGATCTATCGATCTATCTATCTATCTATCTGCCATTCTATCGATCTATCGATCTATCTATCTATCTATCTGCCATTCTATCGATCTATCGATCTATCTATCTATCTATCTGCCATTCTATCGATCTATCGATCTATCTATCTATCTATCTGCCATTCTATCGATCTATCGATCTATCTATCTATCTATCTGCCATTCTATCGATCTATCGATCTATCTATCTATCTATCTGCCATTCTATCGATCTATCGATCTATCTATCTATCTATCTGCCATTCTATCGATCTATCGATCTATCTATCTATCTATCTGCCATTCTATCGATCTATCGATCTATCTATCTATCTATCTGCCATTCTATCGATCTATCGATCTATCTATCTATCTATCTGCCATTCTATCGATCTATCGATCTATCTATCTATCTATCTGCCATTCTATCGATCTATCGATCTATCTATCTATCTATCTGCCATTCTATCGATCTATCGATCTATCTATCTATCTATCTGCCATTCTATCGATCTATCGATCTATCTATCTATCTATCTGCCATTCTATCGATCTATCGATCTATCTATCTATCTATCTGCCATTCTATCGATCTATCGATCTATCTATCTATCTATCTGCCATTCTATCGATCTATCGATCTATCTATCTATCTATCTGCCATTCTATCGATCTATCGATCTATCTATCTATCTATCTGCCATTCTATCGATCTATCGATCTATCTATCTATCTATCTGCCATTCTATCGATCTATCGATCTATCTATCTATCTATCTGCCATTCTATCGATCTATCGATCTATCTATCTATCTATCTGCCATTCTATCGATCTATCGATCTATCTATCTATCTATCTGCCATTCTATCGATCTATCGATCTATCTATCTATCTATCTGCCATTCTATCGATCTATCGATCTATCTATCTATCTATCTGCCATTCTATCGATCTATCGATCTATCTATCTATCTATCTGCCATTCTATCGATCTATCGATCTATCTATCTATCTATCTGCCATTCTATCGATCTATCGATCTATCTATCTATCTATCTGCCATTCTATCGATCTATCGATCTATCTATCTATCTATCTGCCATTCTATCGATCTATCGATCTATCTATCTATCTATCTGCCATTCTATCGATCTATCGATCTATCTATCTATCTATCTGCCATTCTATCGATCTATCGATCTATCTATCTATCTATCTGCCATTCTATCGATCTATCGATCTATCTATCTATCTATCTGCCATTCTATCGATCTATCGATCTATCTATCTATCTATCTGCCATTCTATCGATCTATCGATCTATCTATCTATCTATCTGCCATTCTATCGATCTATCGATCTATCTATCTATCTATCTGCCATTCTATCGATCTATCGATCTATCTATCTATCTATCTGCCATTCTATCGATCTATCGATCTATCTATCTATCTATCTGCCATTCTATCGATCTATCGATCTATCTATCTATCTATCTGCCATTCTATCGATCTATCGATCTATCTATCTATCTATCTGCCATTCTATCGATCTATCGATCTATCTATCTATCTATCTGCCATTCTATCGATCTATCGATCTATCTATCTATCTATCTGCCATTCTATCGATCTATCGATCTATCTATCTATCTATCTGCCATTCTATCGATCTATCGATCTATCTATCTATCTATCTGCCATTCTATCGATCTATCGATCTATCTATCTATCTATCTGCCATTCTATCGATCTATCGATCTATCTATCTATCTATCTGCCATTCTATCGATCTATCGATCTATCTATCTATCTATCTGCCATTCTATCGATCTATCGATCTATCTATCTATCTATCTGCCATTCTATCGATCTATCGATCTATCTATCTATCTATCTGCCATTCTATCGATCTATCGATCTATCTATCTATCTATCTGCCATTCTATCGATCTATCGATCTATCTATCTATCTATCTGCCATTCTATCGATCTATCGATCTATCTATCTATCTATCTGCCATTCTATCGATCTATCGATCTATCTATCTATCTATCTGCCATTCTATCGATCTATCGATCTATCTATCTATCTATCTGCCATTCTATCGATCTATCGATCTATCTATCTATCTATCTGCCATTCTATCGATCTATCGATCTATCTATCTATCTATCTGCCATTCTATCGATCTATCGATCTATCTATCTATCTATCTGCCATTCTATCGATCTATCGATCTATCTATCTATCTATCTGCCATTCTATCGATCTATCGATCTATCTATCTATCTATCTGCCATTCTATCGATCTATCGATCTATCTATCTATCTATCTGCCATTCTATCGATCTATCGATCTATCTATCTATCTATCTGCCATTCTATCGATCTATCGATCTATCTATCTATCTATCTGCCATTCTATCGATCTATCGATCTATCTATCTATCTATCTGCCATTCTATCGATCTATCGATCTATCTATCTATCTATCTGCCATTCTATCGATCTATCGATCTATCTATCTATCTATCTGCCATTCTATCGATCTATCGATCTATCTATCTATCTATCTGCCATTCTATCGATCTATCGATCTATCTATCTATCTATCTGCCATTCTATCGATCTATCGATCTATCTATCTATCTATCTGCCATTCTATCGATCTATCGATCTATCTATCTATCTATCTGCCATTCTATCGATCTATCGATCTATCTATCTATCTATCTGCCATTCTATCGATCTATCGATCTATCTATCTATCTATCTGCCATTCTATCGATCTATCGATCTATCTATCTATCTATCTGCCATTCTATCGATCTATCGATCTATCTATCTATCTATCTGCCATTCTATCGATCTATCGATCTATCTATCTATCTATCTGCCATTCTATCGATCTATCGATCTATCTATCTATCTATCTGCCATTCTATCGATCTATCGATCTATCTATCTATCTATCTGCCATTCTATCGATCTATCGATCTATCTATCTATCTATCTGCCATTCTATCGATCTATCGATCTATCTATCTATCTATCTGCCATTCTATCGATCTATCGATCTATCTATCTATCTATCTGTATGCCAGTCTATCTATCTATCTATCTATCTATCTATCTATCTTTGGTAGCACATTAGGGAACACATATTCACTATTAACTAAGACTTTTGACTGTCTGTCAAAAACTGTGTCTGTCTATCTATCTCTTTATTTATCTTTCTATTGTTCTGTGTTCTATCTATCATTCTATATATACCTCCGTCTGTATGTCAGTCTGTCTGTTTACTGGCTGTGAGGAATGTGCTATTATATTTTTACTTGAAGTGTAACATTGGCTAAAATAGCAAATCATTTAGTAAATGTCATTTTTCTTAAATGTATTTATAGTGATGGGTAATATCAAGTTTACTATTAAAATGTACATAATATCAGTATACAATAACTGTAGTAACTGCTATGTTGATGAAAATTATGGTTACCATGGTAACTCTTTAAGAGTTGTCACTCTACTGCTGATGTGAAAGCTTGATCTTATTCTATTTTAATCCATTTGTTGTGCTTAATTTTAAGTTAAATGGTTTATTTCTGTTTTTGTTAAATGTTTTAACCCACACTTGTACCTGTAAGTGCTTTTTCTTTTTTAATCCTAGATTCGGAGGAGGTGGATCTTCATTTCGTGATTGATTCCCGTATATCTGAACACATGGAGTACAGACAGGTAGCAGGCAGCCGCAGTACAGAATCACAAAGGTACTTTCGTGAAGACAGAGGGCAGCAGCACTTTACTTTGGGACAGAGAATGTGTAGCTACAGCAGGATGCTGTTCTAACTAAAGACATTTCTACGGTGGCCGAGAAGTGCTAAACAAATCACAATTCTGAAAACAAAATAACAAATTACAAACGCAAATGCAAGTCTAAAAAACAAAATAACAACTCAGTTTAAATGTATTGTATGAATTGCCCTTACTATGGAATAAAAAATATGGGGTGTCTATTTACATTTAGTTAAAAGTGGCTGTAAATCATCAGCTCCAGTGCCGCAGATAGATCAATGCGTGTTGTTGGCTTTTTGATGCGATCGACCCGGGTTCGATCCCGTCTTCTGCCGAACTTTTTTTTCCTCCCTTACTGAAATAAATGAACTTTTCCACAACATTCTAATTTATTGAGATGCACCTGTATTCTGATTTGCTGCTAAAAAAAAACATTTATTATTTTTATGTTGAAAACAGCTGAGTGGAATTTTTCAGATGATGAATAGAACAGCATTTATCTGAAATTGAAATCTTTTGTAACATTATGCTAGAATGATTTCTGAAGGATCATGTGACACTGAAGACTGGAGTAATGATGCTGAAAATTTAGCTTTGATACATAGGAATAAATTAAATTTTAATACATATTTAAATAAAAAGCAGTTCTTTTAAATAGTAAAAACATTTCACAATATTACTGCTTTTGCTGTATTTTGTATCAAATAAATGCAGGCTTGGTGAGAAGAGACTTCTTTAAAAAAACATAGTCAAGTCTGAAGTCTTTATCGCTGGAATCTGAGTCAAGTCTCGAGTCTTTGACTCAAAAAATCTCATTCAGAATCCTCATGTATTGAAATCTTTCGTATTTTACGAAACCATACAAATAAAGTATTTCTTTATTATATAAGTCAGGGGTATTCAATTAAAGTTCCAAGGCACGCCCTCTATATTTTCTTCCAAGCAGAGGTCCGAACAAAAAAAAAATGTTTTTTTTTTTATATGCTCAAAAACCGGAAAAATGTTGTCTTGGGTGTGCTGCTTAATGTTAAGGAGTTCGTCTCTGGTAAAACTTATAGAAGAAGAATGACAAAACACAGAACAAACAAACAAAAACAATAGAAGAATCGCGGAGCTCAGCGTCCTGTATACATGTATTGCATTTTTACATTTAGATACATGCGATGCCATGTGATAAAAAAAAATTCTGTTCAGGGTTTTCCTCCTGAAATCTATACTATTTTAATATTTTAGCCTACTTAAAAGCATTATCTAAAAACAATGTAGCTACAATAATCAAAACGTTCTCATCTTGAGCAGAAAATAAAGATAACTAACAATTTCAAAGTTTACGTTATATCCTAGCCATCTAATAACAATTTTCCCAATTATAATTACATGATTCTTTTTTGCAATGTTCTTAGCCTACAGATTAATAATGCTAAATGTAGATCAGAAACGTCTGGTCACATCTGGTTTGAACAGTCAGAGCCATAGGTTATAGATAGATAAATATATAGTATGAAAATAACTATATTTGCAGCATTGTTGTTTTCTGCTGTGTTTTGTTGTTTCTGTTGTTGTTAAAATAACCGTGTCATCTGCAGCTCTTGAACTTGGCGCGCGTCTGGAGAGAGAGAGAAAGCGCACGGAGCTGAAAGGTCTTGAATAAAGCTTGTTTGGCTTTTGATAAAAATACTAGAGGATATAGCACTGAAATATATTTACCATAAACGACACTGAGCGCTTGTTATGTGATCCGCTCCGCTTTTTTGACGTGCCGTTCACTTAAAATGGTGCTGTTACGGCTCGCGGTTCGGATGGATGCCGAGGTGCGGATGCGGTCCGCCTTTTGAATATCAGTTATTTAAGGATAAAATACTCGAGTTGCTTATAAAATTTTCACGAGTCCTTTTCCTGGAGTCGAGTCAAGTCTGGAGTCATTTCAGGTCGAGTCTGAGTCAAGTCTGAAGTCTATAAAAATGCGATTGTTTTCTCTGTTAATACAGGAGACAATCCAATGGGCCACTGGCTGCTCGCTGTCCCTGCGTGATGGTCCTTGGTAAAAAAAATAAAAAAAAAAACATTCTGTCGGCCCATTATGTGCGTCGGCCCACAGGGAAAATGCCCGGTATACCCGATTACCAATCCAGCCCTGGTACCGCCCCAGTGACAGCTTTTTTACCTTTTTTCTGACAATAAAAAGTATAGTTGAATAAGTGTTAATAAACATCTGATAATAGATTAAAATGTCAGTAACTCTTAAAAAAATAACATTTGTAGATTAAAATATTTAATAAAATAAAAAATAAATATATGTCGATTTAAAAAAAGAAAAGAAAACAAAGTTGATTCATACTCAACTTATTGCACCATGGATGTAGATTCCATACAGATTTATAATGGCTTTACAGTAGCAACATAAACTGTAGTAACTATGGTTAATATGGTAAAACCAAAGACTCTTGGTTTGTGATGTCTGTTTATTTAAAAGGGGTCATATGATGCTATTTTAAAGATCATTATTTTGTGTATTTGGTGTAACAGAATATGTTGACATGCTTTAATGTTCAAAAAACACATTATTTTTCAAATACTGTACATTATTGTAGGTCCTCTATGCCCCGCCTCTCTCAAACACGTAGTTTTCAACAAAGCCCCCTCCTTTGACAAGCGCAGTCTGCTCTGATTGGCCAGCTGAACCAGTGCATTGTGATTGGCCGAACACTGCAAGCGCGCATCGGAAATGTAACGCTCCTTACCATAATCGCGAGCATCAGCTTTCAAAGTAAATATCAAGAGTCTTTGCAACTTTACAGATCTTCTTTATGCACCAAGAGCTTGTAACACTCCAAAGAGAAAGGAAAACTTGAAATCGCATCATATGACCCCTTTAAATGTTGTAAAAACCCTAGTGTCTTTTCAGAGAGATTGAATTGCTCTCCCTAGTGGACAAAACTGTAAATACATACCCATATCTATGTGTGTGTGTGTGTGAGTGTGTGTGTGTCACTTTTCATCAATTTAATGCATCCTTACTGAATAACAGTATTTATTTTCTTAGAAAATATTTTACTAACCTTACAATTTTGAACAGTAATGTATCTGTATGTGATGAGCACACTAACCGTAACTTTATTATTAAAAACACAGTAGGCTTCACACATAGACATAATGAGAATCCAGAAGGTGACGTCAGTGACCACAACAAAGCTTGAAAGCGAGGATGCGTTTGCAACCTTAGTAACTGCTGAGAATCGCACACTGTTCTCTGAACTGGGTTATTTCCAGTATTATGTCTCACGTGCACTTTAAAGAAAAGCTAAAAAATCTAAAGATGCATAACTGACTGCACCTGGTTGTACAGAAGACACATGCAGCAGATAGAGGAGGTTTGTTTAGGCTTGTTTATTTGTCACTACCAGTCAGTTCTTGTTGACTATAGTGACGTTTTGTCACACTCCAGGACTCTTGTTTCAAAGGACAGGCCATTTCTGTATGTGGATTCTATGTCATTGTCTTTTGAAGTGCTGTCTGTCATGTAGAAAGGCTCTGGCAGCTGTAGCGTCTGTCCTCTGTAACCAGGATTCGGATAGCAACAGGATGTCATAGAGCTCAAGTCAGTAACTCCACCCTCTTCGTCTTCCTCATCTTCCTCTTCAATGACGACAAGCCCAAAGTCTTGCAGTAAAGTGCCCTGTTCAGGGGTCACGTCCTCCCTGGGTTTGCTTAGATCTTGACGTAGCAAGAGAACGAATTCATGCACCTCCTCCATCATCTGGCTCAGGTCCTGCGACACAAACATTTTCTCATTTGGAATTACATGCACTGATGACTCATGGACAATAAGATAAAAATATATACCCTCCGTTTATTTTGCGTCAATTTCATTAGTAGTTCAAGTCTATAATTTATGTAAAGTTATGTGAGATGATTTTGCAACATAGCTTTCCTTCACTCTTTTTATAGTCTTAAAGCTGCTTTTAAAGTACATCACTGCAAATGTGCTGATGTGACATGTTGGTATTTTGACCTCACCACAGAATTCTTTCTGCTAACAGTGAAGGGAGATTTCGGAATTTGGGTCATTATAATGTGCCGCATAATCAGTCATGCCTTGTTCAAATATTGAGGCTGTTTTGTTGGAAATACAGTAGGTTTCGATTCTTCAGCAGTCTGTGTTGCTAACCTGCTCTTCCGGACATCTGAATTCTATTGTATCTAACACAGGACTGGGTACCTCAGGTAACAGCTTCAGTCTGCAAAGCAAAGAGACAGTTAAAGAAATTTTAGAGGTAAATACATTTATCATGATACGATTTTCTTATTTTTATTTTTTTCAAAATGAGATTTAAGACAAATTATAAATGAAACCGTGTCTTTTTATTATTTATCAGAGAAAATGCTGCACATTTCTTCAAAACAAAATTGAAATTTTAAAACAAATCCCAAAGAAATAATACAAATAAAAGAAATCTCTTCATATAAACAAGCTATGGCTTTGCCTGTGCGCTTTCCATTTAAAATGACAGGTTAGCACTTTATTATTATTATTATGCATAAATGCAGCATGAGCAGTTTTTAATCTAAATTGGATTGAATAATTTCGAAATCTGAAGAACAAACATGGTCTGACTTTAGTTTTGTAAAGTTATACTACATAAAACATATCTGAACGAAACGAAAACGCTTTCCTTGGTTACCGCTGTAAACAAAGCAGCGCTGCTCTTATAAATACTATTTATTATGCATTATACAGAGACAAGATGAAAGAAAATGCCATTTAAACTTTTTGAAAGACAGTCAGTTTATTATTTTAAGAATAAAGTCAAAATTATGAGAATAAAGAGTTTTAAAGGGTTAGTTCACCCAAAAAGGAAAATTCTGTCATTAATTACTCACCCTCATGTCGTTCCACACCCCTAAGACCTTCGTTCATCTTCAGAACACAAATGAAGATATTTTTGATCAAATCCGATGGCTCAGAGAGGCCTCCATTGACAGCAACGCCACCCAAACTCTCAAGATCCATAAAGGTACTAAAGACGTCGTTAAAACAGTCGACGTGACTTCAGTGGTTCTACAATAATTTTATAAAGCGACAAGAATATTTTTGTGCGCAAAAACAAAACAAAATTAATAACTTTATTCAGCAATCTCTTCTCTTCCCTGTCATTATCCTTACGTGGTTAACGCAGTAAGCACAGTGGAGGCTTCCGTGTTCTACGTCCGAACGCCGGCTCATTATTGGTCAAAGCTGCACATGTGAGCAGCGCGATGCATGCGTGTGATGCTGATGCAGGAGCCGTCCAATAATGAGCCGGCGTTCTGAAGTAGAACCTGGAAGCGCTGGACGTAAACAACGTATGAGAATGACACAAGAGAAGAGCTTGTTGAATTAAGTCGTTATTTTTGTTTTGTTTTTGTGCACAAAAAGTATTCTCGTCGCTTCATCAAATTATTGTAGACCCACTGTAGTCACGTCGACTGTTTTAACGACGTCTTTAGTACCTTTATGGATCTTGAGAATTTGGGTTGCGTTGCTGTCAATGGTTAATGACAGAATTTTAATTTTTGGGTGAACTAACCCTTTAAAAACTTTAAGAATAAAAAAGAATAAAACTGTAATATTTTAAGAATAAAGTCAAAATTATGACCAATATGTAATATTTGTTGTAATATTTTAAGAATAGTTAAAATTACTATAAATACAAAATTAAAGTTGTAATATTTTGAGAATAAATTCAAATTTACGAGAATAAAGTTGTAATATTTTGAGAGTAAAGTCAATATTACCACCAATACCAGATTAAAGATTCAAAAATTCAACAATTTAGTTAGAAAAGCCAGATTTTTTTTTTTTTTTAGTGCATGTATTCCCTGGTAGTCTAATCCATGACCTTGGTCTACTGATCTAGCTCTATGCCCTGTCAGGCAAGCTACAGCTTATGTACAATTTAATATATCTTGCTCCTCAATCAGTTGTCCTGGGTTATGGTGATCTCACCTCCTGACAGCTACGGAGCAGATTATAGTACACAAGAGGGCAACAACACAGATGATCAGGATGGTGTGGTCCTGCCATGATAAGCCTGGATGAAATGGCAGAACACATTTGCTGTTGGCAGGTATATTCTCCCACCTCATTGTGTTTATTTGACAAAAAGCAGACAATGCAAATAAATATTTCTGTTCTACATAGTCATTTCTCATTTTGCATTGACTGTGTTTCAGTACCCATTTCTTTGGAGTGTGTTTCAAAGTTCACCGTTGAGTTCGGCCCAGTACCAGCTTCTGTCCTTCCGGCTATAGATATGGTGTAAGAGGCGCCTGGGTGGAGGCCCTTGATCAGGAAGCTGGTTTTATGTGCTGAGACTTTGTGGAACTCTAAAGCAAGAGGAACAGAAAGCAAGAGATGTTACTCCTCATATTTTACTTTGGTGAATGCAGTGTTGATATGTTTGTAACGGGTTTGGTTATTTGTCATACAAGTAAAAAAAAACGATCTACAGCTGTGACTTCCATAGCAAATAAATGATTAGTGATACTATAAACTTTTGGCTTACTCGTGTTTCCCTGTCCAGATATCCAAATGACATAATGCTGTAGAAATCCTCGCTGCTCCACCACAGGAATGGAAAACCAACTTACCACAGCTGATTCATGTGTCACATCAGAAATATTCACATTGGCCGGACCATTAATAGGTGCTGAAACAAATGCAAATGTTCCATTGTGAAAATTAGAAATCATTATGGACTACATCTGGACTATATACTGAGGTCTTCATTTTTCAATAAACTACTCTAAATAGTCTAAACAAGGGATGCACAACATGATACTATACCAATTATATTTTTAATTGATTAATATCAGAAAGTATTGAATATTTAATAGTGTAATTTCAAATCATTTATTCGTCATCTAACACACACTTAAAGTTAATCTTCAACCTGTGGCGCTCTTTTTTTATTGCCTTTTTTCCTATCACATATTTTAGTAATCATCCTGTATTAAAATCATTCAAACGCTTAAACACTCTAAATGAAAACCATTTTGAAATTGGACATTGCGTTACCATGGAAATGGGGGGGCAACTCAAGTGTCATTACAAAATTTACTACGTTTTCTAATCTTTCTAACATATTTGAGTCTCAAGGTTCCATATTTGGTGGTTATTTTGTGATAGAGGTAATATTGTGACAGATATTGACAGGAGAAATGCATAAAAAAATTTTTGGGTGTCACTCGGTGGCTATTTTTGGTATGGCGCCTAAACAAAATCTCACAGGAACCTCAATTTTTGTGATATCAACTTCAAATTTGGAACATAACTTAGTTAGGCTTTTATTTTATTTTTTAGTACAGTACATTTTCTTTACAGAAATGTTTTCACTTCAGCAATAGTCTGCTGATTGTCTTCTTTAGGAGAACCTAGGTCTGTATTCCAAAGCATTCATGAATTACAACCATTTAAGTTCGGATAGTGAATTTTCATGTGTTCAAAAAGGGTTTTTTGGGGTGACAGTTAAAGGGTTAGTTCACCCAAAAATGAAAATTCTGTCATTAATTACTCACCCTCATGTCGTTTCAAACCCGTAAGACCTTCGTTCATCTTCGGAACACAAATTAAGATATTTTTGATGGAATCTGAGAGCTGTCTGACCCTGCATAGACAGCAACGCAACTGAAATGTTCCCAAGTCCAGAAACGTAGCAAGGAGATCTGTAAAATAATCCATGTGACATCAGCGGTCCATCCGCAATTATTTCGAAACTACGAGAATACTATTTGTGCGCAAAAAAAAAATAAAACGACTTTATTCAACAATTCGTCTCCTCCGCTTCACCCTGGTGCCATTTTGGAGAATATCCGCTGGACGTAAACA
>NW_015542371.1:141801-147635 GCF_001515605.1 Sinocyclocheilus anshuiensis | reverse complement strand
AAACGACATGAGGGTGAGTAATTAATGACAGAATTTTTATTTTTGGGTGAACTAACCCTTTAAGAGGTTACAAACACTAACAATTTAACAGCAATTAAAAGAATTTTATCGAGTCCTAAAATATACATTTTTCATACTGTACATTATAATGATTTACTTTAAAGGGGTCATATGATGCGATTTCAAGACTAACGACACTATTAACTGTCTTGATATTTACTTTGAAAGCTGACGCTCGCGATTATGTTAAGGGGCGTTACATTTCCGACTCGTGCTTGTGGTGTTCGGCCAGTCACAATGCACTGGGTCAGCTGGCCAATCAGAGCAGACTGCGCTTGTCAAAGGAGGGGGCTTTGTTGAAAACGAAGCGTTTGAGAGAGGCGGGGCATAGAGGACCTACAATAATGTACAGTATTTGAAAAATAATGTGTTTTTTGAACATTAAAGCATGTCAACATATTCTGTTACACCAAATACACAAAATAATGATCTTTAAAATAGCATCATATGACCCCTTTAAGAATTTTCTTGCTTTATTTTAGATTTTAGTGTTTTATTTTTAATTTTTAAACAAAATAATATTTTAATATCAGCCATTTGTTTTAATATCGGCCATTTATTGGCCATAACATGATAATAATTAACAGAATTTTATTGGCACATCCTTAGTCTGAACTTACCTCTCTGTTTTGAGTAAAAAGGACACATAACAGCAGTTTTATAATGGTTCTTTTTCATGGTGTGAAGAAAGTAATAATGACGTACGAAATTCTCCACCTCTGTAATTAAAACCAGAGACACGAGTTAGCATATGCAGCACATGCTAATATGACACATGAACTGATGTTTAAATTGGATGAATGGCTTATCTTTACCATTTTTAATGTCCTGGAATGATTTTTTGGGTGATTTGTTTACTGTCCTTGGTCGAGTCTCACCGTCTTCCAGTTTGTACCATTCTAAGCAAGTTTTCATAGCCTTGTTGACGTTTGAGGACATGTGAGAGTCGCAGTCTGAAAAGGGTCAAAACTTCAAATGAGTTTCCAATTTACTGTTTCTTCTCAAGGTTTTTTCATTTTTTCAATATGAGTAATTTTTAACAACACTTTAAAAGTCTCAGTCACCAAAAACCCCGTAAGCGAACACTCTCAAGCACACATACTGTACCTGAAAACCCATGCTAACACTTACAGTTCAGATGTTTCACAGCAGGAATGATGATCTGCTTTTGTGGTGAACTTCCAACATTGTTAGTTGCAAAAATGGAAATCCTGGCTTCTGAATAAGTTATTGATGTATTATATGTTTGATTCACAGTTAAATGGTCCATTCCCTTTTGTTTTTTTGTACAAGGCCAAACTGAGAGGGTCAGATTGTACTTCACACCCCCTACAGACTCATTATCAGGTGGGGCCTAAAGAACACTACATTTTAGCATCATTCAAATCAAATTTTATTAATCTTCAACCTAATAAAAACATTTCTGGTGTGCTCTGTTCCTTTCATACTTACATCCCAGGAGAGAGTAATATCTCTGGTACCATTTGTCAGGTTGTTTACCACCCAGCGTATTACAGGTGTGCGCCTGATTTCTGTAGAGAAGTGTTACATCTGTTAACCAAATATTTTCAGATGCTTTTACTTATTAAAAATTGTTTTAGATGGCGCAGTTGTAGCATTCATTGACAGATACAGCTGAACTCGAACCTGAGGGAACATCCACCATTAGGCTCCAGTCACTCCAGAGAGCATGTAGTGAGTTTTCACATAGACTTGACTGCAGTTTGGCCTGCCGCCTCAGTTGGATCTGGTAGATTTTCGTGTACTGTAGATGTAGCATGTAGAAATCTATAAACATATTCATCTCAATCAGTTTTGCAGTCCATAATTTTTTTGTGTTCAAAATTTACAAAATTTATATAATAAGCGAGTACACCATGAATCCATTTTCCAAACCGTGTTTTTGGCTTATCCTGAATCACTACGGTACACCTATAATAAGTGTTTATATTCAGACTATTTTAGACTGGTTCTGGTGGAACCGCTGCGGAGTAGCCTGGTACCTGCGTGATTCGTCATAGACTTAAACAGAGAGAAGTAGCTCCGGCTACAATGTTCTTCCGCAAGAGTCACGCAGTTCTTTCACTTTCACAACGAAACACACAGCGTCACACACGGTGGGCTAGACTGAGCGACGGGCGGTGGGCTTGGGAACGGCGCGGCCGGCGGATTCGACGAAGGAGCGGCCGGTGGGCTTGCGGCAACCACATGTGACGACCCCGGGCTGGACTCCGCTTCGTCCACGGTGAAAGCCGATCCGGCGATCCACAGCGCGAAGTTGATGTATTTCCTCAGCGACAAGCACGGATCAGCTCTAGGCATGACGAAGCGGATATCATCCTCTTTTGGAAGACCAAACAAAGTAGTTTCACTTTCACAACGAAACACACAGCGCCTTCACGACATGGCAGCGGTGGCAACAACAATACTACAGCGAGAATAAAAGTTATGCCTTCTTTCTTTGCGTGAACATTTGGGCGGCGTTATGCAAATCTTCCCACATAGTGATGTAGACATGTTGGGGCGTGTTAGAACGAGCCGTTTTAGGTAGGCGTGGTTGACTCTTAACTTTTATAAAGAATATCTCTTTGGATTTGAGACTTTAGTCTTTGCAACTTTACAGATCTTCTTTATGCACCAAAAGCTTGTAACACTTCAAAGAGAAAGGAAAAATTGAAATTGCATCATATGACCCCTTTAACCGCTACAGCGCCAAAAGTTACGGACTGCAGATTTAAAAAAAGGATGGACACAATTTTAGAAATATGTGACTGCAAAACCTGTTTTCTCAAGCTTTCATGGTTGGGGTTGCCAGATTTCAAGAGTTAAAATACTTACTTAATCAGACTTACTTAACTTTACTTACAGACTTTATAATCTTCCCAACCTGGCAACCATACGCGCATGCTCTCTCTACTTTATGGAAAAAATAAGCATTTAATCAGTGATAAATCGAATCTGTCCCTGTAATCATAATTTGTGTGAAAAGGAACAAAAGTTGTTGGTGTTCATTTCACCTGGGAACTGCAGTGAAATGTTTGTAAAGGTACATTTTTGCAGTTTTGGAGTCACATATTTCCAGTGATCCTAGATTGCAATCTTCAAATTTTGAGATCATTTAAATGGGTCATAGCCATTACATTTTTTATTACAGTTTTTGCACCAAAAACAAGTTTAAAAATAATTTAGTTTTTCATTGTTTTCCAACCTCTCTACAGCCTCTTTGGTGCTGTGCCTTTAAGAGTAAACATCATCATTGCATATGTAATGAGTAACAGTGCTTTGCTGCATATTTGCTGTCAAGTAACATGATCAGAAACTGTATAAAAATGATGAAAAAATCCTTTACTGGAAGGATATGCACAAAACCAGATTTGATAACCCTTTCCCACATTTTACTCATTATCTTTAGCTTTATGGGCTGGAGTGTACAGTGTTGACATACTATTCTTACTATCAGTTTTTAATATGCACACAGTATGCACATTTTTACATGAAAAGAATACCTCTATGGCCTATCTCATTTGGCAAATTATGAAGTATAAAACAGCACACACTACACAGAATGCTATGATACTCTCAAATTGACCTTCCATTTGAATTTGCAGAAACAATCTCTTTTTTTTACTTATTATTTTAAATAATTTTACTTATAATTTAAACCAATTTAACCAGACTGCCAAAAGTTAATAATAAGTTACTAAAGTAATATTTTGTAAAATTACAGAATGTTTTCATAGTACATTTAATTATTTTATTTAAAAAGATTTAAAAAGAAGAGAGAAGTAGAATTTGATTTTTGATTTTACCCCTTTAAACCATTGTTATTTTTTTAATAATGCATTGTGAATTATGTCAAAAGAGTCATTAACTCTTTTTTTTTTTTTTTTTAATAAACCCAAGGACAAATCACTGTTCAGACTGTGCAACATTCAGACAACCTTATTTGTGCACATATATAATTTGTATTAACAGAATGAGGGCTCTAACCTTCGGTGCTGTCCTTAGTTTCAAATGTTGCCTACAATTGGAGAACACATCATATTAGTAAAATAACAGATTCATTTCAGGAATTTAAAATACCAGATTTTCTGAAACGTCTTACATTCTGCCATTCAGAGCCTCTCTCCCTCCATCTGATCTCATATTTAGCACCTTTGTTATCCTTGGGTTTGTCCAGTGTGAATTTCAGGATTCCAGCTAACCTTTTCATTCTGAGAATCTGAGGCTTACTGTATTTGACTGTTGACAACATGAGTATACATTAGCAAAATGCTATGCTGATATGTAAAAAAAATGATGTTACATGATACACATGATAATAATGATAACGTGATACATTTTTAATTCTATAATTATTACATATCCAATATATTTTAACAAATGCACACATTTATGATCCCAACCATGTGTATTGGCCCTTATTAATGTAATATAAACTTACCCATGCATTCAAGGATGACTGAGATTTTGCTAGAATTACAGGTGAGGTTGCCGACTTGTGTCTGTACCCATATGTCTGTCTTTCTGTTGGTGATTCCTAGTTGCTCCAAGAGAATGTTTGTCTGTGCTTGTTTGCCACAGTTCATATGTGTAAGAAATTGTTTCTTTTCACTGTCCCTGTGAAAGTTATATTTATGATGACTGACATGCATTATCAAACCTCAGTATCTGTTAAACCCAAGGTATACTTTAGTTTTTTACTCTCAGTGAAACACACAGCCTTTCATAGGTTTACAATGTTTTGTAACTATGAAGACAGCATGATTTGTTTGTGTTACTTTCATGCTGAATGTGTTGGTTGACCTCACCATATATGAAGAGTGTGTGTTTGACTCTTCTCAGGGTTTCTCTCATCCCATTCACAAATGAAGTCCTCTTCTGGCCTAGTTGACTTTTTGTAACAGTGTGGATGACTTGTAGACACACATCCTGCTGCTTTAAGAACATTTAAATAATGTAAAAAAATAAATAAATAAATAAAAACATCTGTAAGTCAATGTAAAACTGTAAAACAAACTGTAACTCACCTGATCCCACCAAGAAATATAAATGCTAAAGAGCTTTATTGCCAAGTATGTTTACACACACAAGACATTTATTTGTCTTGGTAACAGGAGCTTCCAGAAAAAAAGTACACTGGCTGTTCACAGAGTGCTGTATCCAAGCATGTTAACAGAAAGTTGAGTGGAAGGAAAAAGTGTGGAAGAAAAAGATGCACAACCAACCGAGAGAATCGTAGCCTTATGAGGATTGTCAAGCAAAATCGATTCAAGAATCTGAGTGAACTTCACAAGGAATGGACTGAGGCTGGGGTCAAGGCATCAAGAGCCACCACACACAGACGTGTCAAGGAATTTGGCTACAGTTGTCGTATTCCTCTTGTTAAGCCACTCCTGAACCACAGACAACGTCAGAGGCGTCTTACCCGGGCTAAGGAGAAGAAGAACTGGACTCTCCCGGACAAATAAGGATTTTTCACACTCTGCTGCTCTGTGTTTCACGGAAACCTGGCTGAATGACGTCATTCCGGACAGCGCGCTGCATCTGCCAGGCTTTCAGCTGTTTAGAGCACACCGCGACGCAGAATCAACGGGGAAACCGCGCGGCGGCGGGACGTGTTTACATCAACGAAAGGTGGTGTACAGATGTTACAGCGTTAAAGAAGATGTGTTGTCCCGATCTAGAAGCGCTCTTCGTTAACTGCAAGCCGTTCTATTCGCCGCAGGAGTTTTGCTCGTTCATTCTCGTCAGTGTTTACATTCCTCCGCAAG
>NW_015542371.1:122892-141478 GCF_001515605.1 Sinocyclocheilus anshuiensis | reverse complement strand
TGTATATATATATATAATAAAAAAGACAATTACATTTAAGTTATAATATAATGCATTAATAAAAATATTGAAAAATATACTAGTGGTCAAATGTTGGAACAAATAATAAGAACCATTAATAATAATAATAATAATAATAATAATATGCACCAGATCAGCATATTAGAATGATTTCTGAAAATAAAATAAATATCAAATAAATGCAGGCTTGGTAAACATAAGAGACTTCTTTCAAAAACATAAAAAAATCTCAATTATTCCAAACTTTCGACCAATCGTGTTTAACCATTTGAAGTTAGCTTTACATTTCAATAAGTATGTGACTTTTAAAAAAGATCTGATGTAATGATAAAAACAATTTGTTTACATCCTGTGGTTTTTAAGGTGTTTAATGGCGGTTTAGTCAAATGGCGCCTGTAGTAGATTCACAGCTCTGATCAAATCTACACACCATCTGACACAAGAGCACTATCACAGTCATCTGTAATTGATATTGTTACTTCTGTAAAAGTCTGTCAATCTAATCTCAATATCATCTTGCTCTGTGGTGTTGTATATGTGCCATCAGCCATGAAAGATGAAAGTGAATGACATACATACCTTCAGTCAGACTGACAGAAACAACAAGCACCAGCACAGCCACTCTCATCCTCATCGCTTCTAGTGTTCGGAAAGTTCCTCACTCATAAGACATGACCAATACACGAGTGGTTCAAGACGACCGTTGTAGCCAGAGTTCACAATACAGTCTGAAGTCATCTAGACTACAGAGAGCTGAAGGAGTTTAGTCTGTACGTACTAGCCCTGTGTGTTTCTGGGGCAGAATGAGGTACTAACTACTGCAACACCACAAACCACAACACGAGCACAGCAGGGGAAGCTCTTCTCACTTCATGAGAAAAAACATGTTCGCTTACCTGCTATACCCCTAAATAAACCTGACTGTATGAGCCTATTGAAATCGCTTTCCAACAAAATCATCTTTAACCTGACGTGGACTGCTTTTAGTAAAGTAATCAGGATTTGACCCCAGAATCTGACTCCATTAGTACATCCTCTTTTTGTTTCTTAGTGTCTCCCTCTTCCTAAACGCACAACCCCTTCAAAACAAATTTAAATACTTATAAATACTTTACACTTGACTCAAAAAAAAAAAACAATGGCAATTTTATTTTATTTTGTTTTGTTTTGTTTGTTGTGTGCCTGTTCTCTAAAATCTCAGCCAGGGTTAATTATAGTAAACTAAACCTGAAACTAAAATGAAAACCATTAGAAAAAAATAAAATAAAAATCATTACTTCAAATAAAATAAAATATATTTTAAAGGGGTCATATGATGCGATTTCAAGTTTTCCTTTCTCTTTGGAGTGTTACAAGCTGTTCGTGAATAGATAAGATCCCTGAAGTTGCAAAAATAATGTGTTTTTTGAACATTAAAGCATGTCAACATATTCTGTTACACCAAATACACAAAATAATGATCTTTAAAAAAGCATCATATGACCCCTTTAACAAAATCACACAGACACACATTTTTTTTCAGCTATAGTTTCCAAAGCAACATTTCTCATTTTAATTTAGTTTAACTAAAATAACAAGAACTAAAAACGTGTATTTTACCATGTTGGTTTTCAGTCGACTATGCAGGTTTCTGTCAAATGATCAGGGCAATTTGGTTTCACTTCTAATTGGTGTGTTTGTGGGAGAGGTGAAAAGGAAGGCACTTTTTGCAGCATCGAGCAATGTAGCCAATCACAGAAATATAGATTTCTTGAATGCAATGGCCAATCAGTGGTGTTTCAGTTAGACAGAAATCACTCACCACTGAAAGTGCCGGAGTGTTCGTTCAGTTCAGTTCTACACGCTCATGAATCATTTCATAACAAACAAAGTGCAGATGCGATGTAAAGTTGAGCAATGTAACCAATCACAGACATATCTGTTGATTTCTTGAACGCAATGGCCAATCAGAAACATTTTGTCAGAATTCACTCACCGCTGAAAGCGCCGCAGTTTTTAAGTGCAGTTTGGCAAGCCCGTGAATCATCTTATGACTAAGTGCAGACGCGATGTAAATAAGAGATTCGTTGTGCAGTTTAGAGAACTTCATTGATTATATTATATTATAAATTTTGTGCATTTCAGGTGATAAACGTCGCCCATGCCTGTAACTAGTTCTGTTGCCTGTAATGTGTTTCTTTGTTATTATTACATAATTTAACAATATTTGAAGGCTACATGCTAATGTTTTAATGTATGATTTACTTGCAATTATTAATATTATTAACAATTAACTAATTCTATTTAATTAATATTTTTATTTTCAAATAGCCTAGTTAAAAGTATTAAAATAAAGTATTTACAATCATGGTACCGAAATTGGTACAGAGAACTGTGAAATTTTACTGGTATTTATACCTGAAACATTGATTCGTTTGATTGATACCTTGACTACTGAAACGTTGGTACTGTGTACACACTATTAGCAGGTAAACTAGTCATCCATGAACAGAATTTCATGCCATGTCTTTTAGGTCATGCTTTATGTAAAGTAATCCATGCTTATGACTTTGAAATAGACAGAAATTATTTTTCTTATTTAGTCATAAAGCTACTCTTATTTGTTCTGTTTTTTGTGACGTTTTGGACCAGCTATGTCGTTATTTTAATATCGTAATAGTCTTTTATCCAGCTGGTCTATTATTGTAGTATCAAATGAACTCAGCTCTTAACAGGAATAGGTTTCTCAGTGAGCTCCTTCCTGTCTAAGTGGGTGGTTGTTGGCCAAAATCGGCTGCAAAAGTGGACCAGACTTTATACTGCAGTCAGAGGTCTGGCCATGTGAGACTTGTGTTTGGAAAAATTGTTTTGGTTTCATTAGTGGCACAGAAATGTGCATATTGCACTGAAAATATTTAATAAGTGCACAGTATGTTGCTTTGGATAAAAAAAAAAGTGAACACAAATTAAAAATATGATTTATTTGGGTATTATAGACTTCCTTTGCAGAGTCTAGTTCTGTTCAATTTAACCGCACTTTGTGGCTACCCCTACAGTGATATTAACTGCTTCTTGAAGTTATTAACTGTGAAGCTAAGCAGTGAGTGTTCATCTGAGAGGAGAGCTTTCCAACTTCACTTAAGTTTCTTCAGATCTTATGCAAAATTAGAATGAAAGTAGATCACAAAAAAATTTGCTTTTATGTCTTGTTTATGATGACTGCACCTTTGTAAAAAAAAAAATAAAAAAAAAAGGTCAGTGTAAAGGTTTTCTGGAAATTATGACATTCATTTCCTCTGACGTTGACTCTTTTTCAAATGTCAAAATATAAATACAAAAAAAAATTATATATGAATGTAATTCACTTGTAAAATGTTCCTATGTTTAAAAAAAAATATTTACAATATGTTCCTGGCTACTACAGAAACTAAGGTTCCCATGCATGCACTGCTATCAGTTTTGTTCTTATTCCGACTGAGAGAAAATTAATTAAAGTAATTCAATGGATTCCAATTCAAATTTAGGGTAATTAAATTCCCAGTCATTACATATTACATTTTTTATATATTTTACATTTTCATTCATTTGTTTCATGCTTTGATTACAGTGTTTATGGCAGAAAATAACTTTAGTCGTAAGTGATTTCACATTAAAATTCTAAATGCAGCAATTATTCTTAAATCTTGGAAACGTTAAACACATGCGTCACAAAATTCTGTTATATGTTTTTTAAACTAAAACAAAATCTGAATTACCTTCCTGTTTATGCACATATAAAGAACATTGCTGAAAAAGCTTAACTTGAATAAACAACTCTGGATTTATTTGATTTAAAATAATAAGATGAATAAGATGTTGATATATCATATTCATAATTTTAGGAAAAATAAGATGCATCTGATTTTCAGCCAAAGTCGAATTTTGTCGCCATCTCGTGGTCAGAATTTGTATTGACAATACCTACCTCAGTAACCCCACAAAAAAAAAAAATAATAATAATAATAATGATTAGATAGATAGATAGATAGATAGATAGATAGATAGATAGATAGATAGATAGATAGATAGATGATAGACCTGCTGAATCTAATAGGTTAACCAGCTTACTTCACAAGCTAAAAATAAAAACACAACCAATATGTATTTTGATCGACATTTCGTATTTGTGCTGAGAGCCCAAAACTTTCTCATTTCAGCACAAGATTCGTCAAAATTCTATTATTATTAAAATCATGTTTATGAAGGCATAAAAATGCATAGGCATGCATAAAAATCTGCGGTCATGCTGCAGTTAATCAGATCCTACTGTTGCTGTATTGCACCACCAATATATTTTATTTTTAATCCAAAAAAAAAAAAAAACTTCTGTTTATCACCGATTTATAATCAGCAAAAAAGAGAGTGAGAGGAGAAGGTAGGTCCTCATCACCATGGTAACTGAGAGACCTCAGCTCTCTCTTATTTTGCAGTGTTCAAGTCCTCAACACAAAGAGAAAGAGAGCAGAAAGGAAAGCCCCAAAATGTTTACCATAATTCATGTTGATGGAAATATCAAAGCCAGGTGTATATTATTCAGTCAGAACATTCTGAAAACTCTTACTTCTATTACATATTTGTCAGATTATTTCAACTACATACCCTTTTAAGTGTTGAGTGAGTTCATTGCATTGATGTAAGCATTTGTAATCAGGAATTAATACTTCTACCTCTGGTATGTGCAAAATGCACGTCTGCATGCCTGCTTTTGCAGCCAGGAAATGCAATCAGCTGATTGGTCTAAGGCTGCCTTGACCATGAAAACTGTAGGCTAATCATTAATAACATGCCAAGGCACTGAGATAAAATGTCGCATAGATATTGAAATGACAGGCCCCAGCAGTGTAGGGACAGTTTCCAAATGGATTCTTTTGAGGGTTTCTGGTGCTGTTTGTTTTTCCACCTGTGACCAAATGGCAGAGTTGATGCACATTGTTGAAGTACATTATGGCAAGCCAATTTAACATTTATTTCCTAAATGAACTAGAATCTATTGCTATGTTACTAGTCCCTATAAATTGAATTACTCATGAATCAAACTGTCAGGATCCCGGGGTAAGTCTTGGCCCTGTCCCAAATGGCACACTTCACGAGTTTGTTGCGTTCAAGTGCTTTGTTGTCGGAAAGAACAGAAATTGGCGTGGATGGCCCATTTAAGAATTTATTTTTGCCTGCTTCTTAGAAAAATTATGTTAAAGCCAAAAGGTATAAGATATTTAGTCAATATCTAACAGGTTTTGAATAAAATGTAGCATCCCATTCATTGGTAAACATTCACACCTAGATATTCAGCTGGAAGACGATTCCTACATTTCGGTCAAATGAATGCTATTTTCACCGTGTTCAATTACATACAATATGCATTAAATGGTTATTTATATACGTAAATATACATGACTGTAATGGCAAGAGAAAACAATGTAGATGTTGTGGGAAAAACAAATACAATTTTACAGTACTACATCTATGTTTCACTCCTCATGTTTATGGCCCGCCCAACTCAGAAACTCATGCTGAGTTGGCACCATGTCGTGATTACCATAATTCTGAGATGACAACACGTGACATTCTACACGGAGCTGATTTATGTGTTTCTATGGCAACACTATCAACGCCAAAGCCTTCACATGCTCCAGAACTTGTAATTACAACTTGTGAGCTCTGAATGTTCTGAAAGCTACGACCTGGACCATGTAACAGCTGTACCACCTGACCATCACCAGGTTCATTTAGGCGCTACATAGGCACTACATCCAACAGATGAGCTACTGTAGCTCAAATTGCTCAAGCAGTTAATGCTGGTTCTGATGGAAAGGTGTTAGAATACACAGTGCATCGCAGTTTGTTGCGTATGGGGCTGCATAGCTGCAGACCAGTCAGTGTGCCCATGCTGACCCCTGTCCACTGCCGAAAGCGCCAACAATGGGCACGTGAGCATCAGAACTGGACCATGGAGCAATGGAAGAAGGTGGCCTGGTCTGATGAATCACATTTTTTTTACATCATGTGGATGGCCAGGTGCGTGTGCATCGCTTACCTGGGAAACACATGGCACCGGGATGCACTATGGGAAGTAGGTAAGCCGGCGGAGGCAGTGTGATGCTTTGGGCAATGTTCTGCTGGGAAACCTTGGGTCCTGCCATCCATGTGGATGTTACTTTGACACGTACCACCTACCTAAGCATTGTTGCAGACCATGTACATCCTTTCATGGAAACGGTATTCCCTGGTGATTGTGGTCTCTTTCAGTAGGATAATGCGCCCTGCCACAAACAAAAAATGGTTCAGGAATGGTTTGAGGAGAACAACATCGAGTTTGAGGTGTTGACTCGGCCTCCAAATTCCCCAGATCTCAATCCAATCGAGCACCTGTGGGTTGTGCTGAACAAACAAGTCCGAACCATGGAGGCCAAACCTCGCAACTTACAGGACTTAAAGGATCTGTTGCTAACATCTTGGTGACAGATACCACAGTACACCTTCAGGGGTCTAGTAGAGTATACTTGCCTCGATGGGTCAGGGCTGTTTTTGCAGCAAAAGGAGGACCAACACAATATTAGGAAGGTGGTCATAATGTTATGTCTGATCGGTGTAAACTCCTCTTGTGTTCCATCTTGTTGCTAAATCATTTTGAGCACTCTTCATTCAACATCCTTTTGTGGTATTTCTTTTGTTCTTTTTTGGTTTGTTTAATTTTGTTGGACTTGCTTTGTGTTGGTTGCGCTCTTTTGCTTTCTTCTGTGATTTGTGCACAGACCAGTATCTATCACCAGTCATTATGTTATTTCAAGTTTGATGGTTGACTCATCAGTGGCACTCGTTACTCAGGGATTGCTTAATGGAGAGTTGTTGTCATCTCATCAATAAACCATGGAATCCTGTGGATTCCATGGTTTATCATCACTGGAAATCTTGGTCTTTTCCGTGTCCATTCCATCACTGTTTGATGTAGATGTTTTATACCAGCTCCTTAAAAAACATTTATTTTGATTATTTCATTGACTTTAATAAATGTTTGGAATGTGACTGTTCAGCTGCGTTTGGGTCTTTCATTTTCTTCAGCTCATGACACTAACTGTATCTTCAAATCCAACTATAGTAACAATTCATTAGGTACAAGTATTTATTCATTAGTTACTTGTAGTATCTATCACTAGTCCAGGGGTAGCTAACGTCAGTCCTGGAGAGCCACAGTTCTGCAGAGTTCCGCTCCAACCCTAATCAAACACACCTGAACAAGCTAACAAGGTCTATGCGTTAGAAAGTTACAGGCAGGTGAGTTTTTATCAAGGTTAGAGCAAAACTCTGCAGGACAGTGGCTCTCCAGGACTTACGTTGGCCACCCCTGAACTAGTCAGATAGTAACAGTTTTAATTTAATTCCTTTAATCTAACTATAAAGTTAGCTTTCTGACCAGTCATTACATGAGACCTGAATAGACAGTAGTAAAACTGGAATAAATCAGCACAAATTTGACAAGTTGGAAGTCGATACATGAGATTTGCAAATAATTTGAAGCTATTGTAGTTTTGTGTATTTTTGCGACTTTGGAGCCCCCCTACAGCAGATTCGTTGCCAATGCAATCCGCCCTTTTCAAGTTCGCACTGAGATATATTAAAAGCAACACCATGTAACTTTTGCTCACGATTCCCCCATGTGGCTGATAAGCGTAATTTTCTGTTACCAGTGTCGTAAATACTGTCGCTGTATAAGCTTGCCCGTGGGCAGTGCAATACACATGAATTTGTTGACTAAGCTGACAGAACCGGCGAATGGAGAAACCTCGTTTGGAAACCATGTCCACTGACCAGGTAAAGTAGCCCGTGTTACACTATGTTCTACAATTACATTACATATTTTTAGTTATTGTTACTCCAAAGTATGTTTGCCTAGTTTTTTTGCTCGCATAGTTCGTATGTAGCATTGTTTGCAAAGGGTGTAATTTGTATAATAGAATAAAATGTTGTCCGCATAATCATGTAGCCATAAGTTTATAAGGTCAATCACTCTCTCTCTTTTTTTTCTTCGCTTCCTCCGACAAATCCCTTTTTGGTTTCTTTGCTGGCTCTGCCATGGCGTTGGTTTTGAGACTTGCATGAGATAATTTCACCTTATAGTTAGCTGTTAGCTAACTCCACCAAGGCTACGAGTAAAATATATGACGTATGCCGTAAAGCAAGTCGCACTCTTCCGCTGGCATTGGATGGGCGGGGCTGTGTGTACCGACCCGAACATGAAACTTACAGAGTGTGGTTCTAGCGGCTAGGAGGCTGCTCAGGTAGCAGCGGCAGTAGAATTAGTCCGGTTAAGAGGTGTTCTACCACTGAAATAATTTTATAGACAGTTATTTTAAGGTAAAAAAAACTACATAGTGTTGCTTTAAAGTTAAACTGATATTTTTAAGGTTAAAAAACATATGCAGCTGCTTTAATTGCACAAATTAGCAATGTATTTCCAATAATAATGGAACAGTGACTAGTATAGCTTATAGGAATAAGACTTATTGAAAATATATTTAATAATAAATACAAAACAACAGTAGAATAAGTATAGTAGAATAATAAAAAAAAAAGTTTTAATGAATAAATGTTAAAACGGCTTGCCACACAAACAGCTCATTGGTCAAAAGCTGCTCCTTGTGCCATTAAAATTGTAATTACATGCTAGTTATCAATGTAAAATGTCTCATAAATATTGAAATGACAGTTTCCAGTGGTCTCTCGGGTTGGGGGGGTGTTTGTTTTTTCCACCTGTGTGTTGAAGCACCTCCTCTGAGCAATCACATGGGAGATGTGACCGCACCATCAATCTCAATCAGCTCTCACTCGCTCTACCTACCGGAGACACTTTCGCTTAGAAACATGTCATCACTTTAACTAAAAGTGTTCCTTTAGAATTTGTCTATTTTAAGCAAGTGTCTGCACCAGCACAGCACAACACCTCACGCTGTCGTCCTCTGAGCAATCACATGGGAGATGTGACCGCACCATCAATCTCAATCAGCTCTCACTCGCTCTACCTACCGGAGTCACTTTCGCTTAGAAACATGTCATCACTTTAACTAAAAGTGTTCCTTTAGAATTTGTTTATTTTAAGGAAGTGTCTGCACCAGCACAGCACAACACCTCACGCTGTCGTTTGGCAGATGTTAAACGACGATGTGTAAGGTTAAACAGTGGGCACTTTGTGTTGTCTCGCGTGAGATCTGAAACAAGCTGGTTATTTTCACCTGATCGCGCTTCACTGGCTTCTTAGAGATGAAGAGGAGAGACAAGCTGAAAATCCCCTCCCTCACTTTGGAGTAAGCTAAATATTTTTTTCATTATTCAAATGTTGGTGATGAATGATTTACTCGCGACGGGGGAAACCCCCCGGAACTGGTGAGTGAGTGTGTGAGAGACGAACCGACAGCGGCGAAATTGTACAAAACAATCCCTTCGTTTTCTGATTTCTCTTCCTTTCCCGTGTGTTTTAGGGTTGGTATTGGTGTAAACTAAAGCGCTAAGAATAAGTAGCGAAGTGTCGGTATACGGGACACACAAACACACACGTTAAGCGATAAATGTGTAACAAGAAAGGTTAAAATACTTAATTATGGAGTAAATTTATCATTTTGTGACGCGAAACAAGCTTTCCATTTGTTTCATGCGCATTACCCAACCATACAGTTAGGTTATTAAACCTTAAAACCTAAATGAATGTCATTTGGTTAAATGTCATGTATGAGTAACAGCCTGTGTTTATTAGACACTTCATGACTTCTTCTGTTTCGGCTTTATGTTTGTACACTGTAGAAAATGATGGAAATTTTAATGCTAAAAGAATGCTAGAGTAAAACTGTTAACTGTATCTTTACAAAATAAATATTATTTAAGAGCATTTTACATGTAATTTTACGGCACAAATTGCTGTAAAAAATGTTTTTGACAAAAAGTATGAATTACCTTATATATTATATTTAACTAAATACACATACTTTTACAGTAAAATATTGTTAAAATAAATTAAGTAAAAAATGTAAGTCGCCTGGTAATTTATGGTGGAAAAACAGTAAAAATTATTTTTCTTACACATTTCTTATTTTGTTGCCTTTTATGTTGTTTAGTTAAAGTATTAGTTCACATCCAGAATAACAATTTCCTGATAATTTACTCACCCCCATGTCATCCAAGATGTTTATGTATTTCTCTCTTCAGTCGCAAAGAAATTAAGGTTTTTGAGGAAAACATTTTAGGATTTTTCTCCATATAATGGACTTCAATGGGGACCAACGGGCTGAAGGTCCAAATTTCAGTTTCAGTGCAACTTCAAAGGGCTCTACATGATACCAGCCGAGGAATAAGGGTCTTATCTAGCGAAAAGATCGTCATTTTCTTAAAAAAAAAATTAAAATGTATTTACTTTTTAACCACAAATGCTCATCTTGCACTAGCTCGACTTCACGCATTACAAAATCACGTTGGAAAGGTCACGCGTGACGCAGGTGGAAGCACCGACCCAGTGTTTACAAAGCGAACGTGCAAAGAAAGTCAAACGCCCTTTACAAATAAAAGGTAAAACAGCGATGTCAGACGATTTTGAAGTTGGAGGAGAAAATGAGATGGAGTTTTTCACCATACCCTACCTTTCTGAACCAGAGTACACAGATGAAGAGCTAACCGCGTGTGACCTTTCCAACATGATTACATAATGCGGGGTGAATTTGCGGTTGTGCATTTGTGGTTAAAAAGTATATCAATTTAAAAAAAATGTTTTTAGAAAATGGCCGATGGTTTGGCTCAGGGGTGCCCAAACTCGGTCCTGGAGGGCCGGTGTCCTGCAGAGTTTAGCTCCAACCCCAGTTAGACACACCTGAACCAGCTAATCAAGCTCTTACTAGGCATTTTAGAAACTTCCCAGTAGGTGTGTTAAGGCTAGTTGGAGCTAAACTCTGCAGGACACCGGCCCTCCAGGACCGAGTTTGGGCACCTCTTGTTTGGCTAGATAAGACCCTTATTCCCTTTGAAGCTGCACTGAAACTGCAGTTTGCACCTTCAGACCGTTGGTTCCCATTGAAGTCCATTATATGGAGAAAAGTCCATATCCATGTTTTCCTCGAAAACCTTAATTTCTTTGCGACTGAAGAAATAAAGACATGAACATTTCGGATGACATAGGGGGGAGTAAATTATCAGGAGATTTTTATTCTGGAAGTGAACTAATCCTTTAATGTTTATTGTATTATTTTAGTTTCATGTGTGTTACCCTAACAGTGTTTGTGTACTTTTGGCGGTTAATGAATAGGTCCACTTGTCGTTATCGTATTTTTATTGTAAATTTTTCAAAAACAATAGTTTTACAGTAAATTTAACAGGACTATACATTGTTTGCCATTCCTTATTAGTCAGAATTGTCTTCACTACAGTCTCTTACTGCGAAATGTCCTTTTATTGGAATAATGGCACATCACGTTGCGTCACATTACAGTTGAATACTTACAGATCTGCTTTCTATTGAGTGAGCTCTCTAATCACACTTTCAGGATCCTACTATGAGTCGAGCTTTTACGTGAGAACACGAGTCTGAGTGTTCTGACACTCTCCTTATCGCATCCGTATCGCTTTCGCAATGTTTTCCTGCTTTTCTGACACTTGCTTTCTGCCTGCCTTCAACATGATCACTGCAGCTTTCCAACCCTGTCCTCCCACTCTGAACTTGGAGTGAATATAGCCGACCCCACAGCCCACTACATTTTCAATCCCAGTGTGTAGGAGCCCATATCCGGAGCCTTCCTTCAGCAAAAGCACCTCCGAATTTGATTGTGGATCACCGCTGATTTACAGGGATTTTCAGATTTGGGTTCCAAAAGCACTGCATTGTATCAATAAGAAGATACAAAGCGCTTTATCAAAAACTGCATATTCTAAATGCACAGAGAATGGCATAACATCAGATTGTTGAGCGCAGGGGGGTAGTATTCACGGTTGGGTCGTCTCCAGTTTTCTCTCTTCACCATGACAACATCTTCACACTTCTAGAGCGCTTGTTGCTATCGGTTGCAGTGAGAATATACAAACTGCCAGACAGTGGCAGCCCTATTTGTACAGTCATGCATGTTTAATGTTCCGGTTAGCTTTTAGGGCACAAAAATACACATTTGTTACGCAAACCAAAGTTCATCGAAGTTCGACTCATGCACTTCAGGGGATAATTTAGTACAAAGTGTAGAACGGTCCGTACTAAAACAGCACATTACCCTCGTCAAGGTCACAATAATCAATACCTGTCTAAACTGGCTTCCAATAACAACATGCCTCGTGTCTATTTTGATTTGCTCCATTAATTCTGCTTTCAGTTTGACGTGTAAATACCTGTCGGGTTAGCCTGAATATGTTTTAGGCTGCTCGGCTGATGACAAAATTGAATAGCATGAAGGAACATGAGAAATAGTGCTTCCTGCAGTTAATGGCCTTATCTTGATACCACTAATGCATTTTGTGGAACTGAAAGTTATGGTGGCGGTAAACGGTAAATGACTTTGAAGGTCACACATTAAAGTAATTTAGTGAACTTTTATACTGGAAAACACCTGCTTCCTGCAGGGCCAGATTGAAAGGTGTTGATGAGAATGGTGGAAATTTGAGATTATATGGTTTTATGTAGATAGAACCCTTCTAATAATCCAGTGCATATGCTGTTAGATCTCTGATTGTATGAATCATGTTGCACACATTGGCTGGTTATCATACATGATGCATTCCATCTCATCTCCTGTGGCATTTTCCATCAGGTGGAAATTATGTCATTTAAAGATGCTGTATGTGATTTTAGCCATCTTGCTAACCTTCGTCAGACTAAAATAGACTGTCTCCACCTATTCATCCACACGCCTTGGGAGTCCAAGGTTGCTGATTGGCTAAAAAAGTGCAGGCCATGCTTAGATTTCTTTTCTTCTTACAAAGCCTTAAAAGCCTTACAGAGTGACAGTAAGGACTTTTACACAATAAAGATATATATATATATATATATATACACGTCATAAATGCTGTTCTTTTGAACTTTTTATTCATCAAAAAAAAAAGATCACAGATTTCACATAATATTAAGCTGGATTCATTATTGATATTGATAAGAAATGTGTATTGAGCAGTAAATATTAGAATGATTTCTGAAGGATCATGTGACACTGAAGACTGGAGTGAAGATGCTGAAAATTCAGCTTTGCATCACAGGAATAAAAATTTCAAATATATTAAAATATAAAAACTGCAATAATATTTCACAACATTACTGTTTTCACTGTATTTTTATTAAAATAAATGCAGCCTTGGTGAGCATAAGAGAGTTCTTCCAAAAACATAATGCACAATGTTAAAAGAATCACTTACAGCAGCTTTAAGATGGTCTTTTCAAAGCCCCTGTTCATATCGCATTCATTCATTTGTGCATTTATGTTCTCTTTCAGTCATTTCATTGTCGTGTTGCAGCACCATGATGCCACTTAAAGGGGTCCTATTATGCTCTATTGCGTCAAAATCAAATCGATTTGAGAGCGATTTAAACCCGGATGATTGTAACCACTCTAAGTTCGTCTGCCTTGGGGAAAGCTAGCGTGTCTCCGACATTGTGATAACACTCGTTGCCTTCTCTAGTGCAGCTCGACCAGGTCTCGTTCCATTCGTAGATATTTGTGATATCACAAATCCCGGAAAATATGCGTTGTAGTCCAAACGAGTCGTTCATTGTAGTTTTTGAAAATTTATTTCTGTTAAATAAAATATCTCCTTTTGAAGGGGACTTTGAGCTTTGTAACTTTGCAGATCTTTTTTTATGCTCAAACAGCAACATTACAGACAAAAGCATAATATGACCCCTTTAATGAATCCCTAAAGCACATTGATTTGCAGTGCTGCCGAGAGCATGAAGAAACACCAAGAAAAATACAGTCCACATGCACTTAGTCAGAGCGCTAATGCATGCAAACGTGTCTTGTTTTTCAGTTTGTCACCCAGCCAGAGCCCCATCATCCTGAGTCCATGCAGTCCAGGCAGTCCCTGCAGTCCCTTACAATCCCTTCACCCCTGGAGGTAAGACAGCCGATTCGCATGCCAAAACATTACATAAACCTGCTCCGGTCCTGCAGAGAGACAGAACTGTCTTCAGTTAGTCAGCATGACAAACACATCTCATTGATTTTTTTTTTTCCTCATTTAATGTGACCTACACTCATATCTATATGTAAAGCTCATGCTATTTGATTCATATGGATAGCAAAAGCACCTGAGCACATGGGATGCCCATGACTGACTAGCTGATTTTAGTGTTGTTTATCTCCTTTTTAAAATCCCCCGCAACAAGACAGTTTATGTAATATGGGAGTTTTAATATTATAATTTGATGTAGATGTTAAATATATTCTAGTAGCCTGTGTTATATGATATATATGGAGCAAGCTTGAAGTCCATACTGCTAGATAGATTTATCTATCTATAATAATATTCATATTTTACAAATATTTTTAAATAAAGAAAATAAAATTAAAATGAAAAAGAATATTTAAAAATCAATAAAAATAAAATACATTTCTAAAAATAATTATTATATTCGATGGTCTGACTTTGACTAACTCTCACGTGAAAAAGTAATGTCACTGGGAAAAAACGCTTACTTATTACTTTGCATGTCACTTAACATGCAAAAATTAGAAATTATTTAGAAGATGCTTAATTGATATTTACATTTACATTTACGATTTGCCAATCTGGTCAATGCATCCCTGGCTCTGCTGAATTATTTTTTATCCCCGGTGGGGATAAAAACATCCCGCGAACCCGTTCTGACGTCCCGATCTGAATCAAATGATTTGCGATACACGCTTTGAAGTCCCGATCTGAATCTAATTATTTTTTTACAAAACAGTGAATCATTTTGCGACGCAATGGTTTAACTGATTCGGAGTTTCAAAAAGCGCCGTTGATACTGTAAATGTTATTTGCTCACTTTCCTATATTATTTATTCGTTGTTTGAATAAGCGTTGAAATTAAATAATTAATCGGCCTAATGTTTTTATTAAATTGTGATCACGTTAAATAGCCTACAGTTTCAGACGTATTAAAAACATTTCGTGACATGACACACATTATCTGATACTTGCCTAAAAAGAGGGGTTTATGATGTGCTTTGTTATCAGATTACAGTAACATTAGGTTACTTTAAAGCCTTGCTCTGAAAAAAAAATGTTCTAAATCATCCCCCCACGTGAAGATTTGACCTCACTGGAGAAACGATCACGTTAGGTCATACCACCTTTGAGATTCATCTGTTACATCTGATATCTTATTCTCTTAACACGCAAAAATATGTATTCAGAAGATGCAAAGTTAATATTTCTACGACAAATACCAAAGTGTTAAACACCTTAAAAATGGACATCTTTTAGTTAGACCCAGAGCGAACACTCGGCTTAGACTCCGCTCCTCCTCTTCACAGTCAAAATGGTACATCCCAAGCTTATCACCCGGCAATCAATCAACTCGAGAGAAACAACCACAACACAGCATCTTACCTATAAATATGGACTCTCTCCTGTTATCCGATGAAATTCGCTTTTTGGAAAGTAAATAGTTAACTTTGTGCCAGGTCGAGGCGATATCGGAAGATGATTTAAATAGAATGTGAACTTCTAAACTTTTACTAAGTTGCACGGCGAGTCCAGGCAAGCAGCAGCAGCGTGCCACACAAAGAGCAGAGATGAAGCGCTGCGAGCCAAACGCAGTCCCCCCTACCAGTTCATCCAGTCGAGAGGCGGACTCATGAATCGCAGAGGGGTTCGACTTCGGGTTCGGGTTCGGGTTCTGTTAATCGGTTTTGCTTGGACAGTTGGCACGCTAGTCGTCTGCGATTATGTCTGATCCGAGTTCCTGGAGCGCGTTGCCTGGCAGCAGCAAAGCTCATTTCGTTACGGGCGCGATGCTCAAGCGATCCAAAAGGTAACATGTTATATCAGAGGAGACATGCACGATCAAAACTTTCTAATGTGTCAACTTTTGACACGTGACGTGGGCATTTCTCGGTCGATTTATGTAATCACGCTGTGGGTTGTACAGTGATGCTATGGTTGTGTTTCAAAACATAGTGTGTTGTTTACCTAGACTGTATTTTGGGCGTCGTAGTCGCTTGTCTAATAAGAAGTGGCGCACTATTATAGTCCAAGGACTATGAAAACTGTTGCATGGCTTTATTTTGAGCTGTTGATGATGGCATAGAAAAATATCTGCATGCATTGATAGACATCTGTGGCTGCAGACTAGCAAGAGATGAAGGTGCAATGCATGAGGTGTTAGATGAGCAAATGACAAATCACACGCACAACTTTAGTCTCTGGGGTAATGCAAGTGACAGCTGTGTTGAAGGACACCTCTGATGGCCAGAGCCTGCAGATGTGGCAGAATTACTCATAGGAGTATACTTAAATCAAAAAGCGGCGTTATTGAAACACTATTGAGAGTGTGCTGATCATTAAATCCTTTGTCACTTTCTTTGTCAACTTTGCCGTCGACCATGAAGGCTGGGCTGGATTATGTTGAAAGGTTTTTAATAATCCCTCTCCTCTTGTTTGTGTGTTGCAGCTGTCGCAGCACTAATAGAAAGAGCCTTGGGGTTGGAACGCCGTCGCCCACCCGCCCTCTTTCGCCTCTGTCCGCCCACACAGGTAATACTCGCCGTCACATGACACCCGCTCTAGGACAGCTTACATTGAGCTGGCCTGTGACCGTTGAGAGGTTGATGTAGCTGGCGTAACATAAGCCTGTCCACTCCTTCAGCCTCATGCCTCTTACCACACTGCCTCAAGGGTTTACTTGATCGCCCCAAAAAATATGGAAATCCAGACCTGCATGTTTTTTTTTTTCTGCAGAGCACAAGGAGAAGAGTATTTTGAAGATTCTTCACACAGCTCTTTTCCATTCAGCAGCAGTTTCAGTAACCATGTCTGTCGACTACTAAAATTACAAAAAAAAAAGCACAGCTGAAGTAGATCATATGAATTTTGCGCTGTCTTTCAAAGCGTTTGATGTGGTATGATAGCTTTGTGTGAGAAAATTGATAATCTTTCCCACAGCGATTGGACTATTTGATTAGTGACACTAACTCGAGAAATAAATCCGTAACAGAATGACAAATCATGATTATTATACCGAATGATTTGTTGATGTATCATCAGAATAATGTATTAAGAAATCAGCTGTATTATTTGTTTTTGCGAATCTGCTGAATGATTCAGCTGAACCGTTTGCTCATGATTCACCTGAACCATTTGCTCACAAATTAGCGTGAGGAATTTGTTCATGAATCAGATGAATGATTCACAAATCGGACTGAATAATATATTTACATTTACAGTTACATATTTAACTTCATTTAAAGTGTCATTTTGGCGCAAATAATGACAGTTTTCAAACTGGTTTCCCTGGCACAAACAAGCACAGCCTCGTCCAAAAAACATTAATCGTTGGTGGAGCCAGTGTTGCCATGTCAGGTTGCTCAACGTTGGTTTTGATTGCACCAGTATGTTTAAACTTTCTTTTGAAAAGTCAGTCTATGAGTGGCTGACTTATAGTTATTAAACTGGGAGAAAATATTTCAAAACATTGAAAAAATTACACACGTCAGCTTTAAACTCCATAGACAGTGAATCAGACACACATTATTGTTCCGAAAGGAGATAAATGTCCTAAAGTGTGTGATTTGTGAAACATCTGAGGTCATCTAACGTCTATTAAATCCTCTAGCTTACGTAACACTGTGTGCTCTGTTGAAATTTCCTCTTGTTCTCCTTCCAGCTGCCAGCAGCCCTCTGGACAGCCCACGAAATGTGTCCACTGCTATTTGCTCTCTCAACTTCCCTTTCGCCCGCAGGTAGACAAATGCTCTTTGTCATATTTTTCCTGTTCATTAAATAGATGACAGACCAGCATTCTGAATATTTATCAGCATTTACCACGTTGTTAACTAAGTGTCAGGTTCACATTATGCACAGTTGACTCATTTATTCTTATGAATCTTTCTATATAGAGCTCACTAAGTGTGTTGCTTATAATCTCTCTCTTCATCCCTCTTTATTTCTTCTCAGCCACCTGGCTCGAGCTGACAGGTAGCCAATCTCTTTTTCACACAATGACGTGGCCGAACCTCAATCACCTTATGTATTTCTGTGGCTCTGTGTACTCTTTATAAACTTCCTGTTATTTTTATTTTTTTGCCTTGACACTTTGCATCACCATTTTTAAAAAAAGATTCACTTGGATTTTTTGCCATAAATATAGGCCTTGTAATAAATAATAAACTGTGGGCATTTTTGCCAACCTCTATATGCATATTTAACTTTCTATTTAATTGAAAGTGTATGAAGAAAGCTGTTAATTAAAGAACTCTAAAAGCGATTTTGAATTAATGGAGGTCCACATTCATATTGTAGGACGGTGATGTTGGTATGGGATTATATTGTCAGGGGAATAAATATACATGTATATGTATATGTGTATATATATATATATATATATATGTGTATA
>NW_015542371.1:117312-122785 GCF_001515605.1 Sinocyclocheilus anshuiensis | reverse complement strand
ATATATGTGTGTATATATGCAGAATTATATAGGAATATCATTCTGTCTCCTGAAATGCTCTTTGTTTTCTCTCTGTAGAGCGGAAGGGAGACGGTGGTCTCTGGCTTCACTTCCATCCTCAGGTTATGGGACCAACCCTCCCAGCTCAACCGTCTCAGTATGTGGCTCTCATGTATCTGTAATTAAGTCTTGTGTGTTCCATGAAAATAAAATGAACAGCATTTGGTTTGAAATGACATGAGGATGCATAAATAATGACAGAATGTTTGTCAGAACTTTCCATTAAATCCCTTTAATAGTAAAAGAGCAAAGGAGGAGGAAGTGTTCCTGTATGAATAAAGCTCTGTGAAACATTCTCATATTTCCGCAAACCTAGACAATAATAGTGATATGTTTAAGGATGGTTTTCAGTAAATATGGGACCGTTTTATGTTCGCTGTAGCCATGTATTTGGAGTAATGTGTTTGTTTGTTGTTTTCCAGTCATCTTCTTCATCACAAGAACGACTGCACCAGCTTCCATACCAACCCACACAGGACGAGCTTCATTTCCTGTTCAAACACTTCCGAAGTTCGGAGAGCATGACTGATGAAGATGGGCGGCCCTCCCCGTTTATACGACCCCGGTCACGTAGCCTTAGGTAAACAAAAACACACATGTACACATTAATTGCAACATAGGATGCCGCTGTTTGCATTTTATTAATATGGCTATTAGGGTTTAATCATTTAACACCCGTGAGTAGTGTTTTGTGACCTGACAGAGTTTTAATACATCTGCATTGACTCTATCAGAGCAATGACTTCGACATATTGAGCTGTGTTGTTCATGGAGGAAATTAGAGTTCAAGTCTGCCTTGCACAATTTTCTGATTCCATTTTTGTCATCTACTATTGATAATATTAGCAAAATGGCAAAAAAATAAATGGAAATAAAATGCAATGACTGTGATGTGCATAGTCAAAATAGATTTGTAATAGATATGTAATATTAAAGCAAAATTTCACCCAAAAGGTCATTATTTACTCACTCATGTTGTTTCAAACCTTTGAGTCTCTTTCTTCTACTGAACACAAAAGAACATATTTTGAATAATGTGTGTAACCATGCAGTTGTTGGTCCCCACTGACTTCCATAGTATGGAAAAAAATTTTAGGGATACACGATATTATCGGAACGTTATCGGAATCGGCTGATAAAGACTTAATGTAAACATCGACCGATTTGAAAAAAATGTATGCCTATAAGACGAATAAATCAGACACTCAGGGTGTGCTAGCGATAAGATCATGTCAGCAGTGTGGTCATTCTTGAAGCAAACTTTTTTACTGGATGGTGATTAGATTCATTATTTTGGATAGCCGCATTTAATTTGAGAATGTACAGAATGCGATGTCCAGTGTGCGATAGAGTAAACAGTTACTAGTACCTGTAGTAGCAGCAGCGGCAGCCTCCCCCAGGTCCTAATGCCCGTCTGGTAAGATGTTTTATTTAAGGGGTTCTGTAGGCCTGCTTTTAATAAAATGAAAAGTAAAATACACTAATAACATTTCAGTCAGGACCACTCTGTTTGATTAAGATTATTATAGAGGTCCTGAACATTATTTTGGCGGCAGGCTTTGCTCTGAAGGGTTCAGATTCTGAGCTGTCCACAAGCAAACCTCACTGAGGTTTGAAACCCCCGAAGCCTAATGCAAGTACCCAAATATTTTATATCCAACAGGTATAAAATTCCATGCAGGAGTAATACAGGTCTGTAAATGAGCTGTAAATCTAGCTGATAGATGATTTCTATGGACAAGATGCTAAGTGATCATGCTCCTGTATAAGGAGGAGTTGGGGATGGAGGAGGGTAAGCGCATGTTTATGCGACAAACTAAGGCAAGTGTGAGTACAGATGAACTTGTATATCGTATTAAATTGTAGTGGGAGGAGTTTCAATCAGCTGAGCGTCAGCTGATGCTGGCTGTCACGCTGTGGTCTGCCTGAACTACGCTTGAGCTCCATTCATCACTCAAACTACATTAAGATACTTGTGTTTCTGTATAAATGAAGCAGTAATGACATAAAATCACGAGTCTGTTTTGATTTAAAGGTCAGAAGCTATAGCTTACATGATTAAAAATCACAAACATGACACTTGTTAATTATTCCGTAATATGTAATATATATTTTTCAAATGGATTGAAAACTTGAATACAAGGAGCTCTAAAAGAGTTTTAGATTTTTTTTACAGCTCTTTTGTATTAGACCATCTATTAATGTTAAATCCACAAATAAAATGTTAAGGTTTCAACTGCATATGTCAAAAAAATAAAAAAAAAGAATAAATATTGTGCATCCCTAATGGGAATCAGTTGTATCCAGAAACTGTTTGGCTTTGTGTTCAGCAGAAGAAAGAAATTCATACAGATATAGAACAGCTTGAGGATGAGTGAATAATGAAATAATTTTCATTTTTGGGTGAACTGTCCCCTTTAAAGGCCACTTTTTGGTATTTCTTTGGTGCCTTTGCACCCTTTTTTTGAAGCTTGAAAGCCCAAATCGTAACTGTATGAAAAAGAACAACCAGAAAGAAAGTCATATAGGTTTGAAATGACTTGAGGATGAGGAAATCATGACACATTTTTCCCTTCTTGTCAGATGAGTGGATTCCTGACTAATAGGAATATCCAGGGTTTCCCCGTCAAAACAAAAGGAGCATTTTTGTTTTGCAAAAGAACCTCCCTCGAGGCTGAGTCATTGAAGAGACAGATTTTACTGTGGTGTAATTGAACACTGGGGTTTGAAATTGGCATCTGACCAGTTGATATGTGAGAGGATGAGTCTGAAGTAGAAACTAAAATCAAATTAGGTTTTTTTTGTGTTTATGAGGCTACAGACTGCAGTGCAACACCTCACCTTTAGCCCACAGCTCTGCAGGATTCAGAGCAGTGTTGCCAAGTCCGTGGTTTTCCCGCGGAATTGGGCTACTTTAACACTGTTGCCACGGGTTGTTTTTCATGTCCGCGGGTTGAAGCGACCCCAATAACATGATATTTAGCCCCTAAAATGTTAATTTTACCAGGGGAACCCTGCCAAAAAAAACGTGTATTTTATCCCCCGGAATGCCATTTTTATCAGAGGACCCCCCCTCGAAACTCGATTGGGCTAGTTTGAGTAGCAATTGGGCAGATTTTGTTGTGAAAACCTGGCAACCCTGATTTAGAGGTTTAGATGTCCACCCACAATGCTTCATGCTTCAAACAGTGCGCTCGCGCAAACAAAACACTGCTCGCTTGGTTTTTGAAATAAAAGAGGTTTAGTTGGTATGTTTGTCAGTAAAGTATTTAACCGTCAATCTACATGATGGCAGTTTTTATTAGTGATGCAATAGAATATTTTCTGCCGAAACAGCCATTTTTGGTTTCGAGCCGAAATAGTTTTGAAGGGCCAGAATCATTGAATGGACCAGTGACGTTCAGGGTTCGTACGGTCATGAAAAACCTAGAAACGTCATGGAATTTTAAAACTGCAATTTCCAGGTCTGGAGTAGTTTTGGAAAAATGTATAAACCCAGAACGTTTTGGAAAAGTCATGGAAATTTATTTCACAAATCTCTGTGCAATAGAATATATTTTTTAATCAGGTCCTGAATTTCGGTGTGGTATCGTGCATATATTGGCTAGTTTTACTCATTTCCGCAGGTTTCGCATTTAGAATGCGGGAAAACCCCGCAAACATTTATTTAATATAGCATGTAGGTTAGATGTAAATAAATCCACACAGAATATTGTATTGAATCAGTCATATGAAAACAGCATGAGTGATTCAGCGGTACCGCATCTTCTCTCTCTTTCACTCTCTCAAAACGGCTTCACATCAGCGCCTCTCACCTGCACTGCAAGAGCCGCTGCACGCTGCGATAAGAGATTTTAGCTCACGTTTTGGGACAGTTGACAGAATTGTCACTTGCCTGATCTTTTTAAGTCCTTTTAAAGCATTGGTTAGTCGCATGCTCCAGATGGTTTTCTGTGCGCTCACAGTCGCATCCAAAGCCCGCGCACATAAAGCCGCCTCGAAAACACCTTGCGAGTACCAAATTGAGTTATTTTTTTCGCTGCTTATTGCTCTTAACCGGCCAAATACACAAATTATGTAAAAATGCCCGTCCTGGCGAGTATCCTCATAAACACAGTCGGTTTTGTCTTAAGTGAATGTAAGCAGTTGTTGAGAAAGAAAACCGTTGTGTATCAGTATATTGGATACATGCAGTGGGTCTTAAAGGGACAGCAGTTGTGCCTTCTGTCATTAACTTTTGTAACTTTAATTTTAAGGATTAATCTGTTTTTAATTTACAGTTTATTTAATTTCTGTACCTGAATGCTACTTGTTAGACCTAAACGGTTTCCTAAATGAAATTCAGGTCCTGAGTTTATTTGATAATATTGGTTAAATAAGTTATAATATTCAGTGATGGGATGTGTTCTCTGTGTGGAGTAACCTCTGGCACAGTCGTAGCTTGTACTTATTATTAAAACAAATAGAAAGCAAATAAGTAGCATTAATAGTCATTAATTTTAGTTAACATATGCTATGATAAATTTGAACATAGATTTTTCTTATTTTAAATGTATTCTTGTAAAATAATGGAACATTAGGAAAAACAAAAAAAAAAAAAGATCAATCACTGCTCTTGACTAAATAACTTTTGTAATTTATATTTTATGGATTAATCTTTTTAATTTACAGTTTAGTTGATAATATTGGTTAAATCAAGTATAATATTCAGTGATGTGATATGTTCTCTGCGTGGAGTAACATCTTGCACAGTCGTAGCTTGTACTTATTATTAAAACAAATAGAAAGTAAATAAGTAGCATTAATAGTCATTAATTTTAGTTAACATATGCTATGATAAATTTGAACATAGATTTTTCTTATTTTAAATGTATTCTTGTAAAATAATGGAACATTAGGTCATGAATATTGTCTCAAACGTCATGGAAAAGTCATGGCAATTTATTGATAAAAATGTGTACGAACCCTGGGAGTTTAATTAGCATTTCTCTGTATTTTGATCGTGTCAGTGTCCATTTCAGCATGGATAAACTACCCCAGGTAAACATGTTAGCTGTGTGGATTAGGGCTGTCGCGATTCTTCGATTTTATTAGACTATTAGATTTTTAAAAATCCTTTTAAAAATCTTTTTTTTTTTTTACAACTTCAAAACGAGAATCCATAAAACACATTATTAGACTGTTTCCCAAGGCTGCATGATATATTAAACCAATACAAAGAGATATTCTTTATAAAAGTTAAGCGTCAGCCACACCTACCTAAAATGGCTCGTTCTAACACGCCCCCAACATACCTACATCACTATCTGGGAAGATTTGCATAACAACACCCAAATGTTCACGCAAAAAAGAAGGCGTAACTTTCATTCTCGCTGTAGTATTGTTGACGCTGCAGCCATGTCGTGAAGACGCT
>NW_015542371.1:116840-117025 GCF_001515605.1 Sinocyclocheilus anshuiensis | reverse complement strand
AGATGTGTGCAGCACATTTTATGGAGGACTGTTTACTGATCCTGGTAGAGTAGACTACAATGCCGGCTGTTTTGACTCGCAGATTGCAAGTACGTTTTTTATATTTAAAGCGGGCAGTGTAGAGTAGGGCTTGTTGTTTGTCATTTCTCCGATCACAAATGCAGACTTGGTTTTATGTTTACGCG
>NW_015542371.1:111983-116830 GCF_001515605.1 Sinocyclocheilus anshuiensis | reverse complement strand
TATTTGAACTAATTATTATTGCCTCATTGCTATTATATATGTATTTTAAGTAATTTTAAAGGCTATTGTTCACTTACATCTATTTTTATTACCACAAAAATGTTTTATTATAATTATAGGGCCCTATGAAATCCGTTTTATTTCCAAATTCAGTTTTTTTTTTTCCATTTTCATTTTTCTATACTCTGTTTTAATGGTTAAAATAAATTTTATTAATCAAAAAGCCTAATTAATTGAGTTTTACAGTTTTATCTTTACCAAATTCTGTTTTCCATTATTTTCTGGATTCAATTTTAATGGTTCCATTAAATTTTAATCATCAAAAGCATCTCTTACATTTTTCTCCTAAATAAATTCTGGTAAATAACATTTCTGGTAAATAATCCTTTAAAAAGTGTTTTTTGATTATAATTTTATTATTAGTAGTAGACTAGAACACGTGGATATGTTGTCATTCTCTTACACTATAATACTGAACTTTGATTTCAGTGATTTGGAATATGAGATGGACACTTGCTTCTTGCACTCTGTTGCACTTTACTTTTCATAGATTTCATTTGGTTTAATAAAATATAGTTTAATAAAATATTCTTAAGTAAAACTGTTGATTTTTTGTGGGAAATTAATAGTTTAGATTAATCGATTAATCGAAATAAAAATAGTCGTTAGTGGCAGCCCTAGTGTGGATGCTAGTGCTGGATTAACAATATCGATTTGTCATTTTTAATCAATATGGATTCTTAAATCGCAAGATCAATCTTTTATTCTGTGCTGTTTTCTGTTGATGCGTGAACCTAACGAAATATTATTGTCGCACCTGCCATCTAATAATTGAAATAAGTTTTGTGCTTTGTCACTTTTAATATGAAACAATGTCTCGGCTTTTTCCTTATGTGCAATTTAAATGTTTGTACAACTCAGTTTTTATTTGAGTGTTGATTATTAAACAACATTTATTTTCAGTTTCGGTTTTCGGCATCCTGATTTTTCGTTTCAGTTTCGGCCCAGTACATAGCTAGTTTTCATCTGTTGTTCTCCTTGTTTCAGCCCTGGGCGAACTGGCGGCTCCTTTGATAATGAAATTATAATGATGAACCATGTCTATAAGGAGCGTTTTCCAAAGGTATGTAGTGCCAACTGATTATTGGCAGTTTTTCCTCTACAAATCTGAGATGCCTAATGTTCTCTCTGCTGTGCAGGCCACCGCTCAGATGGAGGAGCGTTTGCTGGAAGTCAACAGGCAGTTTTCCCCAGACAGCACTCTACCGCTGGGAGACGGTGTCCTGGGATTTATCCAGCACCAGTTGGTGGAGTTGGCCAGGGACTGTCTGGATAAATCCCAGAAGGGCCTGATCACATCCCTGTACTTCATAGAGCTGCAGGATAAACTGGAAAAAATGCTGCATGAGGTGAGGCAGGAATTTCTAAGAAGTTTCTTGTTCAATGAATCCAGAAAATTGTTTGGGTATGAGACTAATTGTTGATGCTGGAGACGTGGTCTGCACATGCTTTGATATATGGCACCTGCATACGGGCGACCCATGTACAGAAAGACTAAAAACTAAAAAATATTATGGCGACACAGTAGCTAGATTCACCTGATAGGTATTTTGGATTGACAGCCATATTTACTAACTATTGTGAATTTCATATTAGTTACATATCATGGACAGGGGCATTCACATGGGATAAGTGAAGCCTGTGATTGTACTCGAATTTACTGACTTCTCCCGGATATGAATGTTCCTTACCACATGCTGCTATACATGTCATCCATCTTCATTTAATCGTTCTTTTTGTTTTCGCTCTTCTGATGGTTTTCAGCTTTCGCTTTCTGCAAATTGTATAGTTGAATGGTGTATAAGCGACAGGGGCGGTTCTAGAACTTTTTAGGTGGGCTTCAGCCCCCCTAAAACTATCTGAACGATCGGGCCAGTGCTGCTTCCTCAAAGTTTATCATTCTCACGTGTTTTAAGGCTTGTCAGTTTAAACATTTAAGTGATTTTAATTTTAAGTGACAAGACGGCACGAAGAGATCTCAATGCGGTACTCGCGCGCTGTCATAGATCGTCTCTGTGCGGAATACCATATGGCTTTTGACATCATTTACTTATTTTTTTCAATGTATTTGTCTACCTCATGACTTTGATTTGGCAGGCAAATGTATATATAAAGAATAACAATGAATATTATTTATATATATATAATATTCATTGTTATTTCAGTTGTATCTGTTTTTAATTGATCAATTAAAAACATACTCATCACAGAACAAAGAGGTATTTTTAGGTTGTATGCATGAATTGCATTTCTTATATTTTTTTGGAATAAATTAATAGATCCAAGCAAAAAAAGGGTCATATTATTGATCCGCATATAAACTGAGCTCGTTCTTAAAATTTGTAGATGACTGCTAAAAGTTTTAGATAGATAGTCGTACGGCTGTGTGATGAATCACATTTTAATCTTGATTTCTGCTTCTCTCGATTTTAAGCATAATTGTGTTTAATAATCGTGATTCTATTTTTCAGCAAAATAATCGTGATTAACTGTTTAACCAATATCGTGCAGTCCTAGTCAATCGGATATAGAATGCAATTTTTAGTGAAAAACCTTTAAGCCAGAAATCGCTAGTCAAGTTCACAAATAAGTACAAATAAATGGTAACACATTCAATTAAAAGCATTTTAGACTTTTAGAATTATCTAGGAAAACATACTCTTACTCTCCGATCTTTGTTTTATTTGCAACTTCGATTTACAACTTCTAATATCTATGCGCCACAAGTTTGAATCCAGTTTGACTTTGGTCAACTAGTCTTTTTCATGACCGCATGATGAACAACTGTTTTCAGGCTATATTCTGTTGCTTTAGCCAGTGTCAGCTTGGTAACGCTGTCCTTTTCTGATTATGCCAAAGCCAGCAGGTGGTCTGAGATGGTGGTTGTGGTTTGGCAGGAATGTTAGGCTGAAGGCGGCATCAGGGCATGGCTGGGTTCTGTGACTGCTGCTGTTAGTGTGCTGCTGCTGCTGGCTTTAAGGGGCCAGAAACATCACGTATTCTCAACAGAAACTGTGACCATTTCCCCTAATGAGTGTGAAATCCGCCTCATTCCCCAAGGTGTTTTTACTCTATAAATACTTTCTGATTTTTTATTTTTTACACCCAGCAAAAAAAGATCATCCACAAACTGAGTTAGCTACATGCACGTACATTTGCATACATACGAGCGTTTTCGTGTAATTGCACGTGTCGTTTTGTGTATAAATGTGTGCATACCCTGCAGCAGAGGTTTTGATTAGAAATATAGATCTCCCCGTTGAAGCTCCATGCTCATCTTTGCAACTACAGGGTGTTAGTTTCCATAGCAACCCTTACGCCCACCCTGTATGTAGTGTTCAGACAACCCCAGGCAAGACTCAGCGCTGTCAGATCGCTGCTGTGTGCTGGATGTCGTGCTCATAGATAAGGCTATTAAAGTGTTTCCCACTTGCCTTAGTCAGCGGTGCCAAGCGCGGGGCCCCAGATGCTGCAGTCATGCCGCAGTTTAGCTGTTCTAACTGTTCAATCATCAACCTGTTGTGATTGATAGTCAAATCCTGCGGTTTTGTGTGGATTTGTGGTTACATCAGTCTACTCTGCGCTGTTCCTCTGTCATTCTCTGCTCCCTTCTGGGATCTCATAGTCTTTGCTGATTTATTTTCACTGGCGTTATGGAAAAAAAAAAAGAGACACAGATAAGGCATATATCAGTGTACAAGTAATATTTTATTATTACATTCAGAAGTAATGTAAAATATTGGTAAATAAAACAAAAAAATATAAACTCAAAAATCCTTTAAATTTAACGAAATTCAGAACAAACTAAAGTAGTTTGTTCTGAATTTCGTTAAATTTAAAGGAAATTAGTGGCATTCATTATAAACATTATAATGCCAAGACTAAATTTAAAGTTTTTAAACTTGGGCTCAGGTACCTCTCTTTCAACACAAATCGAAATTTTTTGCGTAGTGCTGGGCGGTATACCGGTTCATACCGAATACCGGTGTTTATTTTTATGATATGAATTTTTAAAATACCGCAATCGCTTAAACAACGTTCGGAACGCAACACTGTTGCACTGTCGTGAGGGAACAGCTGTATGTTACTAAGCGAATATACTGCAGTATTTCCTCTCTCAATCAGTAGAAAATATGGTTAACACCCGGTCATGCATGAAAAAAAAATACCGTCATATACCGTGAAACCGGTATAATTTTGAAAAATACTGTGATATAAATTTTTGGTCATACCGCCCAGCACTAGTTTTGCGTGCTTGACGTTAATTATGTAATAAGTCACTTTGAAATATAAGTCGCAGCACACTTCAGATGATGGAAATGTTTTGTATTTCAGAAAATTAGGAAAATATTCAGAAAATATTTATTTTTCAATATTGTGCAGCATCTGTTTTAACTTCAACTTTTCATTGGTTAAAAAAAAAACTTGTCAAAGTTAAAGGGGGCAGTAAGCGATTTTTGAGAAATGCTATTGAAAGTGGATGGGACCGAGCACCAAAACACACTTGTAGCCAATCACCAGGAAGGGGCTTGTCCAGTTGTGATGGGGTAGGTGACTGTTTTGCATAGCATGCTTGTGAATTTGGAGGTGGAGCTATCAAGATAGGGTTGTGATCCTTTTGGGGAGGAGAGTGTTTGTTTTGGTGATTTCAAATATCAACAGCCTTTCTCAGAAATCGCTTGCTGCACCTTTAATACAACTCTTTTTTTTTTTTTTTTTTAAGGGTTAGTTCACCCAAAAATGAAAATTCTGTCGTTAATTACTCACCCTCATGTTGTTCCAAACCC
>NW_015542371.1:107211-111893 GCF_001515605.1 Sinocyclocheilus anshuiensis | reverse complement strand
ACCCTTTTTTTTTTTTTTTTTTTTTTTTTTTTTTTTTTTAAATAGGGAAAAAATCGTGTTTTCAGACTTTTGGACATTTATCAGTTTCATGAATAATTATTGAATGTTGCAAATGGAACCCCATGTTGCGCTTGGTCCTTGAGTAAAAATGACTATCAATTTATGATCATGTAAACAGTAAGGACAGCCTGAAGCTGGGCATCATTATAAAGCTCTGTGCTGCAGGGGCACAAGCCACAGTGGAGTCTGAGCTGCCATCTGCTTATGATGGAAAGAGACTGGCTGGCTGCAGTGCTAAAAAAGGAAACGGTTCATTGTTTTGATTGTGACGGTTCGTGTCGAGTTAGAAGCATCCATGTTTCCCTCAAACCCCTCTTGCAGTGGCATTTGGCTGTCTGCGAAACATGAGTCACACATCTTATCGTGCTATGAGGCTCTTTAATGCTGAGCATGTCTCCCTCACTTTGTTCGGCTTCATCAAATGCATAAAAATGCAGTAATTTTAGTTTTTCGTAGGAGTCGCCTGACCGAGCGTGATCCTTTGTTTACTCAGCTTTTCTCCTAAACAGCCTTACGTGAGGAGACAGCAGCTCAAGAAAGATTAAAAATGTTTTTATGCGCTCTGTCACAGGCGCTTGTGTTTAGGATAAAATATCTGATTAAGTCTCGACGTTTTGCTCGGTCTTTAGATTTTGCCATCTAATGCATCTCAAATACAGATTCAATGAGTATGCAGAGTTGATTAAAATTCACACGAGCGCCTGGAAAGGATTTGATCCTGTAGCACAAGTAGCTCATTACCTCCCACTCCCGCATCCCACAAGCCAGCAGATTCCACTGCACAAGCAAGAAATAACATTCCAGTCACTTCGCCAAATACTGGCCAGTGTTCAGAATGGATACAGTGTTCTTCTGTCTGTTTGATGATCAGCACAGTATGCTGCTAAAATGGTGTGCCTTATTAAATTAAATCACATCTTCAGTTTTGTGACTCTTTTTTTCCCCATTGAGTCCACTTATGTTAGTCAACATTTTATGCTTAAAACAGTTGTAATTTTTTGTTTCTTATGACCATTATTCCACCCTTGCTCTCCCCCTTTTAATTCGGCCTAAATAGCCTTTTTTAAAAACAGAAATGTCTACTTTTATTTAGCAAGGATCCTTTAAATTGATCGAAATTGACAGCAAAAACTTTCTATTTCAAATAAATGCTGTTCTTTTGAACTTTGTATTCATCAAAGAATCCTGAAAAAAATGTTTACAAAAATTTGAAGCAGCACAACTGTTTTCAACATTGATAATACGAAATGTTTCTTGAGCAGCAAATCATTATATTAGAATTTCTGAAGGATCATGTGACACTGAAGACTGGAGTAATGACTGTTGAAAATTCAGCTTTGGTCACAGAAATAAATTACACATAGAAAACATTTAGTCTTAAAATTATAATATTTCACAATTTTACTGTTTTTACTGTAGAGACTTCTTTCAAAAACATTATAAATCTTACCGACCCCAAATGTTTGAATGGTATTTTACATATTTTCTTAGAGGGACAGTTCTCCACAAAATGAAAATTGTAATAATTTAATATTGTCTAAAGTTAATATTGTTATTCCAGTTTAACTATTTTTTTTTTTTTTTACTACTTTTGTTTTATTTATATATTTAAACTTTTCTTAATTTTTCTGTGTGCTATATAAATTAAATTGCCTTGCTTTTCCCATTCGGGTTCAGCTAGATTAAAGCTTTAGTTTTCTGTGTTTCTGTAAATAATCATTTTGGTGCATCACTAGTCAAAACATATCAGAAAAGTGCTAATTGTTTTGGTTAGTGATTTGAACAAAAACTTCCTCCCCTTTTTTTTTTTTGGCTTTTTCAGGCCAGATATTTTCAGTTGCTAAAATCGGTGCATCTCTTACGGTCTCTGCTACATACAACTTTATACATACCACATCCATGGATCAACACTATTTCAGAAGGTCAAGACAAATCAGGCAGTGTCCGTTTAACAGATTGTGTTTGTCTCTCTAAGGCTCTGGAGCGCTCTGAGAGTGAGGAGGTTTCAGTGATCACCCAGCTGGTGAAGAAGATCCTCATCATCATATCACGCCCGGCACGACTGCTGGAGTGTCTGGTGAGATTCTGCAGCTGCACTGATTCACATTCCCAAAACTCTGCTCCTGATTTTCACTTCCATCTCTCTGTGTAGGAGTTTGACCCTGAGGAGTTTTACCATCTACTAGAGGCTGCAGAAGGTCACGCCAAAGTCGGCCAGGGCATCAAAACGGATATTCCCCGCTATATAATCAACCAACTTGGACTTAACCGTGATCCCCTTGATGGTGCGATTATCTGTTATTTACCTTGTGGTGATTTTGTTTTGAAAGCCTGTGAGTTTCTCTGAGGCTCATGTTGTTGTGTCCTTCATCTCTTTTGACAGAAGTTGTGCAGCTCGAGGAGCAGTATGACTCTGGCCCCACACTGACGGTCGATTCTGAAGAATCCGCAGAGGTAAATGCACCACAAAAATAGCTGAAGCATTAAAAAGCTTCACTAGGTTTCGTAAGACGTCACTAATGATACGTCTCTTCCTGTTGCTTACAGCAGAATAAATCTTTACCCACACCACTACGAAGAAAACCCCTGGAGAGTGATTTTGAGACTATAAAACTCATCAGTAATGGGGCTTATGGGTAAGCAAATCACATGACTACAGGTAAAAAAGCGATTACTTTAGAAAGGCATCTTTTTAGCTGGCAAAGCGTGATTTGAAGGAGGATCCAGCTTTAATTATTATTCTAGCTTACTACATCTTCTGATTCTTTACAAAAGAGGCTCCAAAAATGAGGGAGAATTTATTGCAACTAGAAGATGGTTTGTTATTACCATCAGAGTCAGATTGTTTTTCTGGTGTTGCTTGCTGCCAACAGGACCTACTTAAAATGAGGCAAATTAGCTAAAAATAATCATTTGTGTGATGAATTTGACACATCATGGCTATGATGGAAAAAATTTGCACAATTACCTACAATTATTTTTATATACTCACCAGAACTTATAGCAGGTGAAATATGAATAGAAATGTTTTCATAAATATAAGAGTTGTGAAAAAGTGGAGACATCTGTGAAACTTTATATAATATATGTAGACAGTAGTAACGTTTCTTTAAAATATATTTTTTTATGTTCAATATATATTTTAATCTTAAGTAGAAATAATATATAAATGAAAATATATTAAAATAAAGTATTGAGTTATGGTCTGAAGGCAGATGAGTTTAGGACCATGACTGAAAATGTAATGTCATAATTTTGATAAAATAAGTGAAAATAAAATAGTGTATTTGTGATTATCTGATGATTTTCAAAGTGGAAATGTTGATCATTTAAAGGGATAGTTCACCCAAAAATGAAAATTATCATAATTTACTCTGTATTAACCTGTATTAATTTCTTTTTTCTGCTGAACACAAAAGAAGATATTTTGAAGAATGTGGGTAACCAAACAGTTTTTGGTCCCCATTGACTACCATTGTATGGAAAAAAAAATACTATGGAAGTCAATTGGGACTAGGCATGGGCCGGTATGAGATTTTGACGGTATGATAACCTTAAGCAAAAATATCAGGGTTTCATGGTATCACAGTATTGTCGTTACAGATCTAAAATGTGTTATTTTTAAATGACTGGGTTTTTTCCGCTGAACACAATATATTTTGTTTTTGAGCAGCATACAGAATATTAGGAACAGTAGAATTTGTTTATTTTTTCTTTGATTTGTTTCCTAAAAAGAAGAAAAATAAAGACATCTTTATTTAACCTAAATCTGTAATTACAGTTATTTAATTTTAGTTATATAATTCATATACATATCATTTATATAATTTCATATCATTTAGTTATATAATTTCATATACATAATTTGATTTAATAATAACCCAATTTGAAGCAAAAACAGAATGTTCTGTTCTGACTAGCTTTGTGAAATTGTCAGGGATGCAAACTTGTCACCTTTTGGTGAAATTCGCCGTTTTAAGTTTAAGAGGACAGTCCACGTATACTGTTTCAGGAATGACAAACGCGAGTCGTCAGTTATGCGGTGATGCGCTATGAAATTATTGCGGGGCAAATTAATTGTAATATTAATTTAATAATAAAAGTAACCTAATAATAATAGGCCTAATAATAAGAAGAATGTAACAGGCCTACATTAATTGGAAATGCTAAATCCTCTTAATATTGCCAATATTTGATGCTTTTGACAATATCTCTGGCAATAGTTGACACATAATACGCCACAACTCAGCACGGGGAGGTTATCGCGGGCCCCCCCGCAGTGCGTGACCGTCCGGCTTCGCCACTGAATGGACCGAACGAACTGTCTGACAAGCCGATGTCAAAACAGACCTGTGCATTAAGTGATGCGGAGTAAATTCAGAGTAACAAAACTACAGCAGCAACAAGTCTGTGTTGCCTTTAGCAGCTTCTACAAGTAAAGATTTGATGTCTCCTTTTTAGGCAATGTTTGAAAAATGTAATTTTTAAATTAAATCTAAAAAATGCCAAAATATTTCATTAATAATGAACTTCATTTGTAGTTAACTAGTTAAAGGGTTAGTTCACTCAAAAATGAAAATTCTGTCATTAATTACTCACCCTCGTGTTGTTCCAAACCCGTA
>NW_015542371.1:100051-106406 GCF_001515605.1 Sinocyclocheilus anshuiensis | reverse complement strand
ATGAGGGCTCTCTGACCCTCCCATAGACAGCAAGGTAACTACCACGTTCAAGGTCCAGAAAAGTACCAAGATGATCGATAAAGTAGTCCGTGTGACATCAGTGGTTCAACTGTAAAGTTACGAAGCTACAAAAATACTTTTTTGCGCAAAGAAAACAAAAATAACGACTTAATTCTGGTTACCGCTGTAAACAAAGCAGCACTGCACTGAAACACTGTTTTAATGTGAACTATACAGAGACGAGATGAAAAGAAAAGACCACGTAAACTTTTCTGAAGATAGTTCCCCTCAGAACAAAACAAAAATAACAACTTAATTCCACATTTTCGTCTCTACTGCGTCACTTTGGATGCGTGTTCACGACAGTACCATGACGCGAGCATGTGGCGGGGCTGACCCAAAAATAAAAATCATGAACAGTGAGTGATCTGCCTGCTACAGTATTTTTCTCTGTGCGTCCGTCTTCAACATCTCTGGCATGTGATAACGGGCGTTTACAGACTTCATATTTTCCCATAAATTACATTTTGGAAAATGATTGCATTGCAATGCAGTTTGTGCAAGTCCAGAACAGAGACGAGTTGCAATAAGACAAAAAACGGCCGATTGCTGATCGCGTAAGTTCCAGGGAAAGCTCCTTATTTCGGCCATCCTACACACACGTGACTGACTGGACTGCTCGCTCGCACCAACAGGAGGAGGAGGGTCGTGTTACTCTCTACACTGCACTCAACCTTAGGGATTCCTACACTTTCAGTCTTTGAGGAGACATGAAAAACAGCGCATACCGCAGCAACGGTATAATGGAAAATATTAGTGTTTTTGAAACTGTGAAATATTCAAATCGCGGTATACCTTGAAACCGGTAATCGGCCCATGCCTAATTGGGACCAGAAGTGGTTTGGTCACCAACATTCTTCAAAATATCTTCTGGAAAAACTTGACGGGGAGTAAATGATGACAGAATTTAACAATCCCAACTTATTTGGTAACCACTAAAATTGTGCAACATGTTTTACTCAAGAATCATGCTCCATGTCTTCAAGGTCAGGAAGCTCCTAGAACGTTACCCAAGCATCCTACTGCTATGTTCTCCATTTGTCCCGCAGGGCTGTGTATCTGGTAAGGCATAAAGAAACTCGACAACGTTTTGCAATGAAAAAAATCAACCGACAAAACCTGATTCTGCGGAACCAGATCCAGCAGGTGTTTGTGGAGCGAGACATCCTGACGTTTGCAGAGAATCCCTTTGTGGTCAGCATGTTCTGCTCCTTCGAGACCCGCCGACACCTGTGCATGGTCATGGAGTACGTGGAAGGTAAGGCACTGAACATTTCAACTCAGCAAAACTCAGACGAAGCTTGTTAACTTGTATCTTTTAAGTGCATAGTCAAAGCTTACGAAGAGAAACTTTTACTATGGGTGGAGAAGTACATGAAGACAATTTTTTGTTTTATTCGCTGACGAATGCCGTGCTACTCTGGATGGATTTCTAGATGGTTGGTGAATGGCCACCCTGCTTGGCAATAGAATCGCATTGGCTTTTTTAGTTTACTTGCCAGACTTGTCATTTTAACAGAATGTTGGTGGTGCTTGTTGGTCATTCAGTTTTTCTGTAAATAAAAAAACGAACAATAATACTGACGTGATGATACTACTACTAATAACAATATAAAACGCGCCTGGTGAGCTGCTGGGTTCATGAATATTAATCACGTTCTCTGCATTCGTTGGAACTGATTTGCTGAAATCAAAACAGGGTCAGTAATAGGTGAGCGCCAGCCGCTGCGTATTAGTTCCGCCCACTGCTGAAGAAACAGGCTTGTTCTTAAAGGCTGAATAATTCATTTGTCTGCAAATCCTTTATCAATAGGAATATAGTATGCTTTAAAGATGGAGAGCGAAACTCTCAAGTGATTAGTCAGCGTATTAAAGACGAGTGAAAATATATCTGTGCTAAACTTATACTTCGCCTTCAACAGACACTGGTGAGTAAAATCTAACAATTTATTAACCAATGGCTAATAATAGACATTTAGTTGCCCAGCATGAAAATTTAGTCACATATGCGAGTGATTTACTTTTTAACAAACCTGCCTGGGATTGATACCAGTTATCTAAAAAGATATGAGAAATAAAACAAACAAACACTTTCTATGAAAACAAATAATAATTTTACTAAAATATGTCACTTGATTTGTCTGATGTGTCACATACATAATAATTTGGAACACTGTGTGTGTAGCAGTGTATATATATGTATAATAGAAAATATTTGTAGTAATAATTTATTGTTATTAGAAATATAATTTCTCATAGTTTATATTGAATTTATAAATTATTATTAAAACATGTATAATGTAAATGTATGTAACATTTGCATGTATAAATATGTCTGGGCTAATATGATTTCCAGGTGGTGACTGTGCCACTCTGCTAAAGAACATGGGTCCACTTCCTGTGGATATGACCAGGATGTACTTTGCGGAGACGGTTCTGGCGCTGGAGTACCTGCACAGTTACGGCATTGTGCACAGAGATCTCAAACCAGACAAGTGGGAAAAGAACTGCAAACCTCATTTATGCAACTGTATGTCAGTGTAACTGTTGTTAACCTGATCTGTTAACCCTTCACAGCCTCTTGATTACTTCAATGGGACATATTAAACTGACTGACTTCGGGCTCTCCAAAATCGGCCTCATGAACATGACAACAAATCTGTACGAGGGCCATATTGAGAAAGACACTAGGGAGTTTATCGATAAGCAGGTGGGCAAGAGCACAATAATCCTTGGGTACAATTTATGCTAATTTTCAAGAAATGTTATTGATATTAATATAGAATCTATCTGTGTTTTGTGTTGTTTTATTTGTTGTATTCACAGGTTTGTGGCACCCCGGAGTACATCGCTCCAGAAGTGATCTTGCGGCAGGGCTACGGGAAGCCTGTCGACTGGTGGGCCATGGGTATCATCCTGTACGAGTTTCTGGTGGGATGTGTGCCGTTCTTTGGAGACACAACGGAAGAGCTTTTTGGGCAGGTTGTCAGTGGTGAGTTTAGATTAATGTGTTTTAAACTCTCCTGTCAGCTGTTAGGACACAGATACCTTTAAAAGGATCAGGAAGCTTTACCAACTGGCTTAAAATGAAACTGCTGTAAAAAGATTTGATAACACTGTGTTCCTTATGCAGATGAGATTATCTGGCCAGATGGAGATGATGCCCTTCCTGTAGACGCCCAGGACTTGATCACACGATTACTGAACCAAAACCCACAGGAGAGGCTTGGAAGAGGTGCTTTGTCATTCATTTGTAGTCAATAGGAATTTAGTATAAACCTTTTTAGTATAGTTATGTTACCCGAGTATAGTTAATTTTTTAAAGGGTCATATGATGAGAAATCAAGTTTACCTTGATTTTTTTTATTGTCATATTCAAACAAACTGATATTGCATATATTGAAACAAAGATGAATTTCAACAACTGATTCAACAAATTTATTTAGCTGTTTCTAAATATGAATTTTTATAAATTATATATAATTTTTGAATTTTCATATAATTATATTTTTAAATGTATATTATTTAAAAATTGTGCAATTTTTATTTTGGAATTTTTATAAATTATATATATATTTTTTTTTTTCAATTTTCATAAATTATATATATTTTTAATTTTTATAAAATTACTTTAATTACAGAATTACATTTTAATAAAAAACTTAATATCTATATTTTATTTTGAGTTTTTATAAATAATTATTATTATTATTATTTATTTTTTTTTTTTTTTTAGAAATTATATAGCATTTGTATTTTTTAATTATTAGAAATATTTTTATTTTGTGACTAATTTTATATCATTCGTGAAGACACTTTTGTTCCACTGAATTGAAATGAGACATTTTTTGCTTCTGCAAAGGGCCAGAAATGGCCAAAAAAGGTCATGAAAAATATAATTAAGATTGTATGAAACACTAATTAATATCCCCTCAAGTGAAAAGAAATGACAGAAAATATATGATATGACCCATTTAAGTTCAAAATAAATGTTTAGGATTAGATCTACTTCAAACATTGTTCATACAACAGCTTTGTGTAGAGCTGTGGACAGTTGTGATGAATTCACATGTTTGTAGGTGGGGCTTCAGAAGTAAAGCAGCATATGTTCTTCAGCGGTCTGGACTGGAACGGACTCCTGCGTCAGAAAGCTGAATTCATCCCTCAGCTGGAGGCCGAAGACGACACTAGTTATTTTGACAGTGAGTCTCACTAATTCAGCACAGGGAGGAGATTCTGAGAGCTTCATAAATGCCTGGAGCGAAGCGCTCTGGAAATGTCAGCTTATTCTTGCGGCTTATGCACTGAGATACAGTTATGATGTCTTCATTGTACTTACCTATTACCCCCTAAATCCTTTTTGTTCTTTTTCTGCATAGCTCGATCTGAACGCTACCATCATTTGGCTTCTGATGAGGATGATGAAACCAATGATGAAGAGTCTTCCCTTGAAATACGACGGTTTTCCTCTTGGTCAAATCGTTTCAGCAAGGTTGGGTCCTTTTTGCTGTCGCACACATAATATTGAATTTTTTTTTGTTTTTTTAGAACAGCCATCATCACACTTTATATATTGTCATTATTACGTATAACAATCGCAACTTTCTCACTTTTTTTTTTTCTGTTCTGAGATTGAAACAGGCTTTCATTGACCTCAAATTTAAGGCCTGTTCACACCAAGTTATATTTATTTAAATATGAAGATAACTATTAGCATCCACACCAATGCACAAAAACATTCTGTTTATTATAAGTGTGTGCTGCAGTATTAAATGCATTCCACACACACAAAAAATATATATATTCCACGTAAGGATTTTACCTAGTAAATAATCATGGATGACACATTCACGCCTGTGAATAGAGTATTTCTATAATAACGTCAGTGGCATCTGTAATTAAACTTTTGCTTTTAAATAGGTTTTTAAAAAACCAAGACCCCTGTTGTATCGACCAGCTAAACATAAAGAGAAAAAAGCGTAACACCATAACAAGCGTCAGTGCCAGTGTTATTTGAATATTCAAAATATTAAAAAAAAACTCTAATAGTGTCTCAATAAGTTTATATATTTTCCATTTTAATTTTAGTTAGTAATTTTGTGTTTTTATTTTTAGTAGTGTTTAACCTTTTAGCTGAAATAAACGTGAACTGAAATAAAATATAAAAAAACGTTTTATTTCAAGTAACGAAAATGTATATATATTTTTTATTTTAGTTAACTATAATAACCCTGGTCAGTGCCAGGTTTTTTCTGTAGGGTGGCCATTTTTCCTCTCTGACATTTATTATCCATAATTTTGTAGGTGTACAGCAGCACAGAGCACCTGGCCACCCCATCCAACCTGAGTTTCTCCTCCGACCGCAGTCACAGTGAAGAGATAGAGGACCGGGCAGACGGGAGGGACACTCACTCACATGGAGAGATCCAGCGGCAGGCCTCCACTGGAGACAAGAGGCTCTCGGCTCAGAGGGCAAGGTGCAAACAGAGGAATAAAGAAATCAATTCACCCAAAAAACACACTTACAAAAACACGTTATAAATGAATGGGACATATAGAAAATTTGAAAAAGTGTATTTACACTGTGTGCTGTGTATGTTACAGTCAGTGTTCATTTAATATCACTGATACTGTTGTAGTTTTATTATTATTTTGAATTTTTTATTTTTTCGGTTTTTATTTTAATTGAAAAGTTTTGGGTTTTGTCATTTTTATTATAACAATAAATGTTAGAATATTTACTAGTCAAAATTACATTGTAGATACTTTCCATATGAATAATGACTAAAAATTGCTTTACAGATATCTAAGACGGGTATTGCTTAGTCAAAATTTAATATTTTAGTTATCTGTAAGGCAATTTTGACTAGTAATAATTTAACGGCAGGTATCTAAAATGTACTTTGTCTAAAAATTCCAACATTTTATTTTTTACTAACCGTAATTCTATTCACAATATCTGCAAATCAATTTGGACTAGTAAAATGCAATAATTCTTACTTTAAAAAATGTAATTGACTAGTCAGAATAAAATTGCAGATACCTTAGTTGGTCAAATTGCATTTTTACTAGTAAAAATTGCATAATTTTAGTTGTTTTAATACTTATGTGTATTAATATTTGTTTACTTATTAATATTTATTTCATTTTAATTTGTTATTTTAGTACATCAAGTTAAACTAAATGAAAATGATAAATGTTTCCTTGACAAGAAGCAAAAACTAAAATAACTTCAAGGTATTTATATATATATATATATATATATATATATATATATATATATGTAGAGATAGAG
>NW_015542371.1:98694-99913 GCF_001515605.1 Sinocyclocheilus anshuiensis | reverse complement strand
TAGTGATAGAGGCTCAATTACAGTAGATGTTATTTTCCAGCACTCTGGATGTGTGTTTGTTTCTTCCAGTCTGCGCCCTCGCACTTCTTCCAGCTCCTCTCAGCCTGAGCGAGCTGTGAGCCCCCTAGTGGTGAGCAGCACACACAGCCTGGAGGCCATGCCTCGATTCGCCCTCTCCACAGACGACGAGGGTAAGCTGACTCTGAGAATCTGACACATTTTTAGAGGGGTTTTTTTCTCATCAATTTATTGCCCTTCACAAATTTTCAAAATGAACATTTTGTCACACCTGCCAATGGAGGGTAACTTGAGAACAGCCATTAAACTATATTTTGTTTAAAAAAAAAACACACATTTGTCAGTATGGAATTAATTGAGTTGTTTTTAATTATTTTATTATTAGACTCTAAAGGTGTTCTAAAGGTGTCTCCTAGCAATGTTCAAATTAAAGTTCACCTAAATATAATAACATTGTGCTACTAAGCTGGAGTAGTGCTTTGATGCAAACCTTTTAATTCTGCAGCTGAAGTTGTCGTATCCAACCTGCGACGAATCAGACTACGTAGCAACAGCACAGGAACGAAACACTCGTCGCCAAGGGAACAAGGGAGTCCTCAGTGCTTTGGAAACCAGCTGGAGACGCCTGACAGGCAGCGACTCTCACCAGGACGCAAAGTCCCCAAGTCTGCATCAGTGTCCACCCTCTCGCTCATCATCACGCCAGGTCAGACCCCAAACGTAGTCACCACTGCAACACTACAAAATGGTGCTCCTCATATTTACAGAGTGATCAGGGTTTGGTAGATTACTTGCAAATTGTAGTCTGTTACTGATTACAAATTACATGCTGAAAGTTGTAGTTAATAATGTAATCTATTAGATTACTCATTTTAGGTAAGGTAATCTGGATGTTTTCTGATTACTTTTAGATTACTTTTGTCCTAACTCATAACATGAGATTAATGTGCACCATAATGATATAAAAAATAAAAAACAAAGAGAAGAAAATATATTCTATTCTTTATCAACAAAATTAAGTGCATTAAACATTACATTATGCCAGGGTTTCCCAAACGGGTTAATGAAGGAACTGCAGGGGGTTTGTGAGTTGATATAGTAGAGATGCTACTTTTCCGGGGTTTTTTTACGTCAGGGATATAAAAAAAAGTTTATAAAAAATATTTATAAACATAGTGGGAAATATATATATATATATATA
>NW_015542371.1:63219-98477 GCF_001515605.1 Sinocyclocheilus anshuiensis | reverse complement strand
TTAGAAGTTCATTGGATATGATGAAGACATTGTGTTTCACAGCTAAATATCGGCAGTGTTTAGTAACTTGTTCAATATTCATCTCTTATGTGGTGCTTTTGTCCCCAAATTTAGAAGCATGGATCACACATTTATTTACATGGCAATTCTGTACAGTGAATATAGTCAAAGCTAAATGGTTTGACACACAGTAGGATTTTTTTTTTTAAAGGAAAATTTTAAAGAAAAAATAATTAGTGAGAATCAATACATTATTAATAACTTGCTGCCATTGTGTGAATACGTGTAATCATGTAATAATCAATAAAAAAAATTACTGTAATCTGATATACGTGGATCTATGAATATGCAAATTAGTCCCGCCTCCACATAATCACACCAGTTCGGACCTGCTCCACTTTCATTCGGTTAAAGGATTAGTTCTTCCAGAATAAAAATTTCCTGATAATTTACTCACCCCCATGTCATCCGAGATATTCATGTCTTTCTGTCTTCACTCGAAAAGAAATTACGGTTTTTAAGGAAAACATGGCAGGATTTTTCTCCATATAATGGACTTTAATGGGGACCAACGGTCTGAAGGTCCAAATTGCAGTTTCAGTGCAGCTTCAAAGGGCTCTACACTCTCCCAGCCGAGGAACGAGGGTCTTATCCAGTGAAATGATCAGTCATTTTCTAAAAAAAAAAAATACACTATATACTTTTTAACCAAATTCTCGTCTTACACTAGCTCGACTTCACGCATTATGTAATCATGTTAGAAAGGTCACGTGCGGTTAGCTCTTCATCTGTGTACTCTGTTTCAGAAATGTAGGATAAGGCGAAAAACTCCATCTCATTTTCTCCTCCAACTTCAAAAAGTCACGCGTGACTTTTCCAATGAGACTACACAATGTGTGAAGTCGAGCTAGTGCAAGATGAGCATTTGTGGTTAAAAAGTATATAAATGTTAATTTTTTTAGAAAATGACCGATGGTTTGGCTAGATAAGACCCTTATTCCTCGGCTGGTACTGTGTAGAGCCCTTTGAAGCTGCACTGAAACTATATATATATGTATATGTATATGTATATATATATGTATATGTATATGTATATATGTATATGTATATGTAATGTGTATATATATATATATATATATATATATATATATATATATATATATATATTAGAAGTTCATTGGATATGATGAAGACATTGTGTTTCACAGCTAAATATCGGCAGTGTTTAGTAACTTGTTCAATATTCATCTCTTATGTGGTGCTTTTGTCCCCAAATTTAGAAGCATGGATCACACATTTATTTACATGGCAATTCTGTACAGTGAATATAGTCAAAGCTAAATGGTTTGACACACAGTAGGATTTTTTTTTTTAAAGGAAAATTTTAAAGAAAAAATAATTAGTGAGAATCAATACATTATTAATAACTTGCTGCCATTGTGTGAATACGTGTAATCATGTAATAATCAATAAAAAAAATTACTGTAATCTGATATACGTGGATCTATGAATATGCAAATTAGTCCCGCCTCCACATAATCACACCAGTTCGGACCTGCTCCACTTTCATTCGGTTAAAGGATTAGTTCTTCCAGAATAAAAATTTCCTGATAATTTACTCACCCCCATGTCATCCGAGATATTCATGTCTTTCTGTCTTCACTCGAAAAGAAATTACGGTTTTTAAGGAAAACATGGCAGGATTTTTCTCCATATAATGGACTTTAATGGGGACCAACGGTCTGAAGGTCCAAATTGCAGTTTCAGTGCAGCTTCAAAGGGCTCTACACTCTCCCAGCCGAGGAACGAGGGTCTTATCCAGTGAAATGATCAGTCATTTTCTAAAAAAAAAAAATACACTATATACTTTTTAACCAAATTCTCGTCTTACACTAGCTCGACTTCACGCATTATGTAATCATGTTAGAAAGGTCACGTGCGGTTAGCTCTTCATCTGTGTACTCTGTTTCAGAAATGTAGGATAAGGCGAAAAACTCCATCTCATTTTCTCCTCCAACTTCAAAAAGTCACGCGTGACTTTTCCAATGAGACTACACAATGTGTGAAGTCGAGCTAGTGCAAGATGAGCATTTGTGGTTAAAAAGTATATAAATGTTTATTTTTTTAGAAAATGACCGATGGTTTGGCTAGATAAGACCCTTATTCCTCGGCTGGTACTGTGTAGAGCCCTTTGAAGCTGCACTGAAACTGCAATTTGGACCTTCAGCCCTTTGGTCCCCATTGAAGTCCATTATATAGAGAAAAATCCTGGCATGTTTTCCTCAAAAACCTTAATTTCTTGAAAGAAAGACACGAACATCTTGGAAGACATGGGGGCGAGTAAATTATCAAGTCAAGTCAAGTCACCTTTATTTATATAGCGCTTTTAACAATACAGATTGTGTCAAAGCAACTGAACAGCATTAATTAGGAAAATAGTGTGTCAATAATGCAAAATGACAATAGTAAACACTAATTTTTCAGTTAAAGACAGTTCATCATTGAATTCAGTGATGTCAACATCCAGCTCAGTTTAAATAGTATCTTTGCAATCAAGTCAACGGTATCGCTGGAAATGAAGTGTCCCCAACTAAGCAAGCCAGAGGCGACAGCGGCAAGGAACCAAAACTCCATCGGTGACAGAATGGAGAAAAAACCTTGGGAGAAACCAGGCTCAGTCGGGGGGCCAGTTCTCCTCTGACCAGGAAATTCAGAAATTTTTATTCTGGAAGTGAACTATTTCTTTAACTGAATTCGTAAATGCTGCACAATGGCAAGTGGCAATACTGGATAAATTATGGTAAGTTTATAAGAATTCTGAATGGATTATAGCCTAGAAAGCGGGCAAAGAACACTATATAAATAAAGGTGACTTAACACTTCTGATTGGCCATTGTGTTCGTGAAATTATCAGATATGTTTGTGATTGGCTACAATGCTCAACTCTGAAAAAACATGTTGTAAATAGAAACCTATGATGACCAATGGTGAAAATGTGAAAAGCCCCGCCCCGCAGGTTGACTGGATTGGTTACGTGTTTGTGATGGTAGGAAAGAGATGTTATAATCAAATTCATAGATGGTAGGTGATTTCAAACTGCGTGTTTGAGACTGTCTTTGGTACAGTGCCGTTTAGGAGAAAATGCTCAGCAATGGCGTTGACTGATGAATTAGCACATGGTTTGTCTTTAAACATATTAAAAACACCAAAAACGTAAACAATGTTAAAACCTAGATTTTCACCACAGGGGGGCTTTAATTTTTGGAATCTGATTATGTAATCTGGATTACATGTAACTCAGCACTGAGTGTTTTTTTTTTTTTTTTTACGAATGTAAATTTGTTTTCACTTCAACTGTATTTTTGTGACTATTTTCTTCTTCCACTTCCCCAGATGACGGGAGTGGCAGCCTGCAGGCGCACTCAATTTCCCCTCGATCATTTTCCTCTAATCCATCATCCCGAGACTCCTCCCCCAACCGAGACCTGTCACTCAGCATCAGCAGGCTCCGCCCCCCCATCATCATCCACAGCTCTGGGAAGAAATATGGCTTCACCCTGCAGACCATTCGAGTGTACATGGGGAACAGCGACATCTACACCATACACCACATGGTCTCGGTGAGCAGAGAATCACTCCTAACACACTCGGACATTGAGCTTTAAAGGTGCTTATCGGTCTGTTTATTCGGATTCTTCTTGCTCTTTCTGTCAGGGCGTGGAGGAGAGCAGCCCTGCCCATGAGGCTGGACTGCGAGCGGGTGATCTGATCACTCATGTGAATGGAGAGTCTGTGCAGGGTCTAGTGCACACAGAGATGATGGAGCTGCTTTTGAAGGTATTTGAACAGAAGCATGTTGGGATTCACTGAAACATTGTGTAATATTGTGAAGTAGACCAAAGACTAATCATCATTTTGAAGAATTTCACAAAAAACATTTTGAATCCCATAATTGAAGCCATACTTTACAGTGATTTTTGTTGCCACACAGCCTCAAGTGGCTTATTAGTTTTATAAACATTTGGCAACAGCAAAATGATAATAGACACAGATGTAAAAAAATAAATGTACTAAATACTATATATATATATATATAAGGTCCAAACTGCAGTTTCAGTGCAGCTTCAAAGGGCTCTACACTATCCCAGCCGAGGAACGATGGTCTTATCCAGTGAAATGATCAGTCATTTTCTAAAAAAAAAAAATACACTATATACTTTTTAACCAAATTCTCGTCTTACACTAGCTATATATATATATATATATATATATATATATATCATTATTATTATTTTTTTTTATTTTTTTTTTTATAGGGGTGTAACGGTTCAAATTACTCACGGTTCGGTTTGTGTCACGGTGGTTTCAGTACAGTTCAGTATATGGTATGTTTAGGGGAAAAAAAGACCACTGTCAAATAAAAATAAAGAAAATAAGAAAAAATAATCAAACTCCAAGCAACAGCACAAATAAATACAATAGAGCAAAGATATTAATAAAATAAACAGTGCTTTTCAGGTAATTTAGGTAGGTCTAACATTAGTTTTTAGGTACAGAAATTGAATAAAGTAATCAAATGTAAAATACATTGCATATTTGACTATAAATTAAAGATTAATCCTTATTAAACTTGTGATTTCCTTGTCTTTTGTTGTTTGATTAACATTAAAAACTTTGACAATGCACGGATCTAGTACACTGATACAGTACGTTCAACCGACTATGTCTGCTGGGATGCTCTTCAAGAGGGGCATGTTGACATCATTTTTGAGTGAATTTGTCCATTGAAGCACAAGACTTGAAAGAGAATTTATTTGCGCACTCTGAGATGAGAGTTTGGATGAGCGCGCACACAATTCTTCTCACTGTGCGCGTGACTTCTCATTCGCATCTGGCTCTTGAATGTTTAAACTGGCAAGGCTTGAATGCGTTTAGTTTAAACACAGATAGCAACATGTTCAATTCAATTCAAGTTTATTTGTACAGCGCTTTTCACGATACAAATCATTGCAAAGCAACTTTACAGCAAATGAAGTTTCTACAATATTTAGTGGTAGCTTATCAGTGGTGACTGTCAACATGTGCTGATCAGGTCTCACCTATCAACACCCGGGTGATGACGGCATAAATGACTGGTCATATTCCAGCATATGCCACTCGCATTGAACAACATTTACAAAGAGTGACAGGTTTGTCCATGTTTCTTTTTTTGTTCATCGCTGTTGTTGTATTGTATTGGGAAGCCAGAATGCGTATCCATCGACAGAAACATACATTAGCTGAACTCTCTCTGTTTTATGTGTTATTTTTAACAAGCCATATTACAGATGTGTGGTCATATTTAAGTTGAACCATGGTGCAAGTGCGTGCCGAACTGTGGGTGGGGAACGGTATGGTTCGATTTTTTTTTACCGTTACCCCTAACATATATCATTTCTACTAGTAATAATTCATTTTAAACTAATTTGATCAATAATTATAATCATAGAGTCATACATTTTTACTAATCATTTTACTAGTCCAAATTTAATTGCTGATATCTTTGATATAATTATAAATGTCAGCATAATTATTTGTACTAGTAAATATAAATGTTAGAATATTTACTAGTCAAAGTTGCATTACAGATATCTAAAATACGGCTTTTGACTAGTCAAAATTAAATGTTTTAGTTATCTGTAAGGCAGTTTTGACTTGTAATAATTTAACGGTATCTAAAATGTAATTTTGTCTAAAACATTTATTTTTACTATCTGTAATTCTATTCACAATATCTGCAAATCAATTTGGAATAGTAAAACGCAGTTCTTACTAGTGACAATGTAATTGACTAGTAAAAAAAAAAAACTGCAGATAACTTTTGTTCTTAGTAGATCAAATTGCATTATAACTAAGAAAATTATATATTGTAATTTGTTGTCAAAATTGAATTCCAGCTAGTAACACTGCATGATTAATAGGTAAATTAAAAGATAAATTGGTTTGCTATAAAATATGAGAGAGGGCAAAGATTGCTTTTTTTCGTAGTAGTTATGTCAACTGGTTTCATCTGCGTTCATTTTGGTCCTCTTAATATACAGAGCGGTAACCAGGTGACCCTGCAGACTATCGCGCTGGAGGACACGTCTATAAAGATTGGGCCGGCACGCAAGCGCAGCTGTAAAGGAAAGATGGCCTGCCGCAATAAGAGAAGCAAATGGAAGGACAGTCAGGACCGGTCAGGAGAACTCTTGTTTTTAAGCTCTCATATTATTTTAAATGGACTATGCTAAATATAATACCTCTGTATAGATAATACAATTTAATGAATACAAATTAGATGCACATATAATTGCTGAACTTTAATTCACACTGAATTCACATTGAAAACATCAGTGTTTACTCAGCAGAAAATATTTAATATCCTTTGATAGCTTAGCTGGCTGATATGTTGGATAAGTGAATGGCATTCATTTTGACACTTGCAAGAGATCCATCATCAGGGTTGGGAAGATTACTTTTAAAATGTATTTCCTTACAGATTACAAAATACATACTAGAAGTAATTTGTAAGGTATCTCGTTAGATTACTTATTTTTTGTGGTCTTTTGTTAACCACCTCTATATAAAAATGGGTGGCATGGATGCATTTAAAACAATTATGAATGTATAAATAATGTTATGAGATTAATGTTTTAAATATAAAATTTTGAACAGAAATATGAAATGATGTGGGGAAAATAAATTTTTAAATATGAAACTAAAACCGCCAGTAGGTGGTGACAAATCACTGTCTTAATGAAAGAGTCATGGAATCATTCGATTCGTTCAAAAGGACTGATTCATTCAGGAATTAAGCAAGTGATTTTATGAATGTAAGTGAATCATTCTCTCAGCTAATTCGTTCAAAACGTGGCTTTATTCAGGAACCAAACGTTGTTCACATACGTGCAACTCTTCTGATGTGGATTTATTTTGAAGGCAGTGGTTATTTGCATTAAGTGCAAATAGCCATAGATTCTCTTTACACTATGCAAAAAAAAAATTTGTATTTTCTTTGCAATAAGTGATAGTAATAAGATGCTATTAATATTAGTGGCAGTTATGTGATGGAAAAAGGGAGAAGAATGGGAGTTGAATGAGTTCGGCAAAAGGAAGATTCGAACTCTGGTCGATTGCGTCAAAACTGATCATCTTCTCCCTACACCACTACTGCTGATATTAAATAGGCATAATTTTTAATTGTCAATCAACCAGATTTGCTCTTACGCTGGACGCGAGCGGCACGGCATGACACTACAATATACAATAGAACCCATAATAATCAGTGATGCTGTCTACACTGGATCGACAAATTCCCAACAGTAAACTAATGCCTTGTTCTATTTATGATGTACTGACACAAAGTTCAATGATTTGCAACGGTTGCTTTGTCATGTCCAGTGTAGACAGACTTTAGCTGTTGCAGCGCAATATGTAGACACGGTGTTAGTGTAAATATACATTCGATGTATGGAACCATTTTTGTTGGTGCTATAGAGCAAATCAGTCACTTAATATCAGTCACTTAATATTAACTTCTTATTTTTGAATTGCATAAAATCAGCATCACATTTGCAATTGTGCTAATATTTGGGTAGACAGCACTCTTCTTCCTCAATCGATATTGCTTAACTATACCATATGTTGTAAATATAGAAAAACAAGAACTCATAGAGACAAACCTCACTGGCACTGCGTGAGAACAGTGTTGGCCGCCCTGATTTACAAAGATTGAGAACAACTTACTTTAAGATGCTTCTTCAAGGTTAGATGTTCCTTTGAAGCCGAGAGAAGTTTTGTTGCAGGTAAACAAAAATTGCATTGCACTGTGATGTTACGTCCTTTTTCACATTTATAAGTAAAATCGTCTTTGTATTTCCATGACAATTATGTGCTTGGCTTTCTGATTTTCTCCTGGATTTTTGTGAGTCCTGGCTAGCGTCTGCACTCTCTCTACAGGTTGCTAAATGAACAGGCTGCACAAGTTTTTATTTTTTCCAAGAATCACCAGTTGCCTCATTGGTTAAAATTTCCAAACATTTTACATTAATATTAAATTAAATAAATGACATAAAAATTCAAAGTAATCACTTTGGTAATCTAAAATATAACTGTAATTATAACTATATATAACTGTCATTTAATTACCACCCATTTAAAATGTAACTATAACAAAATACAGTTATTCATATTTTGTATTTTAAATACATAACGATGTTACATGTATTTCGTTACTGCCCAACCCTGTCCATCATTGATGTTTTCCGTTAACCTGAATAATGTCTGGTGTTCGTCCAGGAGGCGCAGCATGCTGAAGAAGCTGTCCAAACAGAGCACCGTCATGCACAGCAGCCGCAGTTTCTCCTCCGGCCTGCATCACTCTGTGTCCTCCAGCGAGAGTCTGCCAGGCTCTCCCACCCACAGCCTTTCCTCTGGACCCACAACACCCTGCCGGAGCCCCGTTCCCGACCACACTGCTGGTATGACCTGACTTTAACACGTATGAAAAATGAAAGACTATTTAAAAAAAATAAAAAAACTTGTTATTTTATAATTAAAACTATTTCTCTTTATATTGTAAAATGAAGAAATATTTTGCACTATTTCTAGTTCACTTATTCTATTAGAAAATGCCAGAAAGTTTGTTGAATATATCGTTCATAGTTTATATTGTTACAAATTGTCATAAAACATTGCCATTCGTTCAGATGCCAGCCTGCCCCAGAACGCCTCTCCATGCTCCAGCTCTCCGAGTTCACCGGCAGTCCAGATGCGGCCCAGCTCTCTCCACGGCCTCGGCTCTAAACTTAGCAACCAGCGTTACACTAAAGTGGGGAGACGGAAGTCCACCAGCAGTATCCCGCCCTCGCCTCTGGCCTGCACCTCCTCACCACAGGCCCTGTCCCCTCAGCGCTCCCCCTCTCCCTTACCCAGCATCTCTAAAACCCTCCACTCCTTCCACGGCAAGACCCTCTCACCCCCCACCATCATTCGGCACGTGGTCCGACCCCGGAGTGCGGAACCTCCACGTTCCCCTCTGCTGAAGAGAGTCCAGTCTGCGGAGAAACTCTCGGGAGCTTTGTTTGCAGACAAAAAGCCCCACGCAGTCCGCAGACACACGCTGGAGGTCCCGCACTGCGAGGTGGACATCCCGGGAGACGCAGAGGCGGAGGGGGCCTGTGGTGCGACATATACAGTGGATCACGGCAGGCTGGGCGGGTACCTGTGCGCCCAGAGATTGAGGGACTGGCCCGGCGAGCGCATGGAGCAGATCGTCGTAATGCGCAAGCTGAATCTCTCCGAACGTCGAGATTCCTTCAAGAAACAAGAAGCCGTGCAGGAAGTGAGCTTTGACGAGCCGGATGACAGGGCTCCTCAGATACCCGCTCAGTCGGAGGAGGAGTGCGTGGCGAGGAGGAATCCGCTGGTTCCCCAGATCGCCGTGCAGGGATCAGAGAGTGAGGAAGCAGACGACTGGAGGCTTTGCTCAGATGAAGAAGAGGAAGAGGCTGAGGAAAACGTGTCTCAGAATCAGGGTGAACCTCGGGCTGACAAAGACGGCCCACTCTCCTCAGCAGCTGCACACGAAGCCGCAGAGACAGCGAAGCCGGAAAAGTCCAAAAAAAAGCAAACTGAAGGAGAGATAAACGACTGAAGACTGTTACATATCCGAAGGCTTCTCAACCCAACCGCTGAGATGTTTGTTGCCACGCAGAATTCAAACAATTACCGAGTGGAGTATTTTATTAGTGTATAAATGGAAGTAAGCTAGTCTTATGCAGGAAATATTTATGCTTTTTTATATATAATTTACACTGGAGATGTACTGTTGGCCAAAAAGAGAACTTAACGGTTGTTAGTACATTTTTCTCACCTTCTGTGAACCTGTTGAGGGAAATTGAATGACTTGATTTTTCTATGAAAATGTGCCAATGCTTCGAATTCATTTCATCCTCCAAGAGCTTTTCATTTTTGCACCGACTTTGTGCGCGATGTTAAAAGCTACAAGTTCAAATGATATTTGAATGGAATTGTCATGTGGCCCATTTCATGTATTATTTCACAACCTCAAAGGGTTTCCAGAGCGTTTGAAATGATATGTGTGAAGGGGGAAAAAAGACTCACTTTGTGCTGAACATTTGGACTTGAACTGTGGAAACCCCAGAAGTAACTTGACATGTCGTACATGTTGGTCAGTTTGTCCAAAAAACAATATTCATGCATCAAACCAAATAGATCAGTTTTACACATTTTTTCTTTTTTTTTTTCTTTGTTTTTAAAGATGAATTTAGATTTAAAATATTTTAAATTAAAGGGATAGTTCACCAAAAAAATTAAAATTCTGTCTTTTATTCTCCCTCAAGAATTTCTTGAAGAGGGTCCCCATTGACTTCCATAATTTTATTTATTTTTTTTGCATAGTGACAATGGAGGTCAATGAGGACCAACAACTGTTTGGTTACCTGGATTCTTCAAAATATCATCTTTTTATGTTTGAAATGACATGAGAGTGAGTAAATGATGACAGAATTTAAATTTTTAGGTATACTGTCCCTTCAAATCCCTTCCCTGACACTCTGTGCTTCATAATTAAGATTAAATTTATTTTTTTTTTATCAAATGGATTCTTTTAACATCCAAAATCCAATCGTTATCCATTCAATTCTAAAGTATATTTTCACAGAGTTCCCACAATTATTTTTTGCATGTCTTTAATTTTCCTTTATTCTTCCCGTACAATTTTTTTTTTCCCCCCACGCAGCTTTGCATGTTCAACTTAAACTGTCAAATGTTCACAGGTGCTAAGATGAACGTGGTCATGGACACCTTTGAAAGAAAGAAACAGTAAAGCATACAGTCACACACCTCATGCTAACTGGAACTCATTCACGTGTGCACAGATCACTGCGGAACAAAGCACGTTATCACAAGTTTTCCCTGGACCGTTGGTCTGTCGGGAGTCCTCACAAGCTTTTGTACTTGGAATAATGTTTACATTTTTATATATATTTGGATTTCTACTGTGCAAAGGGATCTGTATGGCTTGTTTTGAACTTGATTACAAATGTGTGCAGAACTGAAGTCAGTGGGTGGAGGCTTGAGCTAGATTATGGTTTTAAAGTTCGGTGTGACGTCATTGTTAATAGGCAGATCTCGCCAACGGTTGCACATGTCAGACTGGATGTTTTTGTGTTCATATGCATGACTCTCTTCCAAAACGCTTTTTCGAAGTTGAATATGTCATTATTTGAATCTAATGGGACAGTGTTTTTATTGCATGAAGGTGCAACAGTCATTTGGATGTTGTCAGTCAGTCAGGACAGCACATGTCTGACAAGTTCAACATTTCTGTTATATTTTTGAAGTTTGTTAATTGTGACCTCTGTAACTTTTTTGCATCAGGCTACTGAAATCGTAAGCACTCTGTATAAGACAAATTTGTGTCAATTTTAATAGGCTGTATTTTCCGCCTGTCAGCCGACCGATTGCATGCTGCATGAATACACTGTACACTTTGGCATGGCATCCTCAGTGCAATATGTTCAATGGTCAAGTATAGCCAAGCCTTTGAATTACAGTAATGTTATTAAAATATTCATGTTATGCAGACCCTGTTGTGACATTTTATCCCTGTGTGATCACAGACTTTAGTGGATGAAGTGTTTGTCGTGTGGATCGTGTTCAGATGAGACGCCGGGTCACTATCTGCCCTTACATTCACACTAGAGCTTAACAGCACTGGAAATGCATCATCTATATATCCTGATGTGCTGATGGTTTCTTCCATTTTTCCAGAATTGTCAAGAATTCTTGATTATTGGTATGTGTTTGTAAAACAAACAAAAAAAAATACTTTTTATAAATATTTTTTAATGTTATAACTGTTTGTCTGATGTTTTGTAATAAATCATTCACTGGTTAAGCGGGAATATCACTGACTTGTTTTTCTTTAAAAAGTGTTTTATATATGAGCAATATCAAATAAAATAGTATTTGGAGACTGAAATGAGGTTATTTTTAATAATGCATCAACAAATGCAGTGAGCAGTGCTGTCATCGGAAATCACCCTAAACAGATGAAAGGATAGTACGACAAAGATAACGCTTTCCTCAGCAAACATTCAACCTAATGTTTTATTGTGAATATGAGATTGAGCTGAAGAGTGAATGCTGTATCAGATGCAGGTCATCACACTCGCTCAGTCCATCTCGTATAATATTTTTCACTACGAAGAAGCAACTCCGCGTCCTTTCGTTGCTAATTCTAAAGTGACGTTTTCGAATTCGTAACGGGTGTTTGGGGTCATCTGTTAGGGGCCGTTCACACCCAACGCGTCTCGCGTTCTTCAAAGCAAAAAAAAAAGCTTTCTGTGTGAACCCACCATTAACTTGGCCTGGGAAGTAGTTCCGCACAAGTGTTTTTTTTTTTTAAGACACTGTTGTTTTTTCTTATTCATTTACACGCTTGTGCTGTCAAACTGTTGTATAAAGACAATATCACTCTCATGGCCGTGCGATATGGCTCTGTATAAGCATGGCTGTGATTACACTTGGCCTGTGGCTGATGAGCGATATCATTTCACTCTGTTCATTGTTGCCTGTCGATGATGTAATATCCGTGCTATCGGTTTCCGCTTGTAGAAAATATGGCAACACACGTGGACAAAAATGCTGCTGTACAGTTAAACTAAATCCATTATGACTGTCGCAGATAAAGTGAAAATGAAATGAAAAGTGTTGACTGCAGCATTAAAGGGTTAGTTCACCCAAAAATGAAAATTAGCCCATAAATTACTCATCCTCAAGTCATCCTAGATGTATATGACTTTCTTCTTTCAGACGAATCCAGTCGGAGTTATATAAAAAATTGTCTTTGATCTTTCAAGCTGTTTCATGGCACTTGGCGGGTGTTGCATGCATCAGTCCAAAGGCACTTCATTAAAATGCGCCCATCCATAAAAAAAAGTGTCTCACACGGCTCCGGGGGGTGAACAAAGGCCTTCTGTAGTGAATCGATGCATTTTTGTAAGAAAAATATCCATATTCAAAACATAATCACTTTATTGTAGCTTGCGCTCACTGTTGTACACTGGAAGCAGTTCCGGATTTTAAAAAAAAAAAATTTTTTTTTTTACAAGCAATGTATAAATTGCAAATATTGAATTATGTTATACATGTTTTGTCACGGACATATTTTTGGAGGGCTCTTAAATGCACAAAATGGACTTTAGAGCTTTTATTTTTCCCTGTCTTCTGCCTTTGAAGTCTCAGGTCATGTCGCTAATAAAGGTTTGGGATTGTGCATATTCTTGCAGCACCCTCATTCAATCAGTGTTGTCATGACATCATTTCCTCTGACTCCAAAGCGATTAATCACAACATCAGGCTCAGACTCTGCTTTTTTGTTTAATCGATAAATGTTTTATTTGATAGTACATAAATACATTCATTTAAGTTTTTGTTTTCAGCATTCAGTTATTAGATTAACTAACGTTCTCTTTTGACATGAATGTTTTATACAGGGAAAGAAGGCATGGTAATCAGCTAAATATCAGCCGATTTATCATTGTATCTGGATGTAGGAAATCCTCTCTAGTTCCTATAAGTGTTGAGTGTGAGATTAGCTGATCGGCGCTCCGGTCGTGACGAGTTTGTAGTACGCGCTCTTCAGGCTCATGAGATAGTCATGCGTGCCCTTCTCAATGACGTAACCCCGTGACATCACCGCTATGATGTCAGAGTTCTGGATAGTAGAGAGACGGTGAGCGATGACGATACATGTTCTGCCTTCTCTGGCTTTATCCAGCGCTTCCTGTACAGTCTGACACACACAGACAAACACACGACTGTATGAGTTCTCAACAACAGGAAGATCCTCTCAAACTGTAGTTCTGGCTTTCCTGCTCACCTTCTCACTCTCTGTGTCCAGTGCTGAGGTGGCCTCGTCCAGCAGAAGTATTTTGGGGTCTCGTATGATCGCTCTGGCTATGGCAATGCGCTGCTTTTGGCCACGGGATAGCTGGGAACCTTGGGAACCAACATTAGTGTCGTATTTCTGCATCATGGGACACATAAAAACAATTAACTTTTCTTTTTTTTACAGCATTTTACATTGATCAGCAAACATAAACATAAGCTCAGCCGTATACTTGCTTGATGCACAAGAACAAATCTCATTGGTTCTCACGTCAAGCAAGCATGCTTGAGCTTCCGTTTGCCATAACTGATGTGTGTGTTGATAAATGTTTATATGTGAATAAAAGCCTAAATTAAATCTGTTCATCATATAAAGCAATCATGTCTCTTCAGAAAATTTTGACTGAACCGTTCAATTCATGTGGATTAGTTTTATGAATGTTTTGAGGCGTCAAAGTGATAGTTGCATAGACTGTCAATGGAGGGACAGAAATTTCTCAGATTTCATAAAAAATATTTTCATTTGTGTTCTGGAGACAAACAAAAAAGTCTTAGGCTGATGATACACGGGGCAACTTTTTGAGCAATTTTTCTTGGGCACTTTCCCATTGAGAATGGGTAACAAATTTCAATATGGATACTTTAGATCAGTCTCACCTGGTTGCCTGTTGACAGCAACATTAACCAAAGTTGCCTGACAACATTGCTCAAAATGTTGCCCCATGTATCATCAGCCTTACTGAGTGCAAGTAAATGATGGCAATTTTCATTTTGGGGTGAACTTTCCCTTTAAAACTTCAAACTTTTAAAATTACTTCAAAATTAAAACTGCTTCAAACTTAAAATCTTCAAACTTCAAGCTTTTCAAACTATCAGGCTAGCCTTCCTCAAGCCAACATAACATTGCATCAACTTCTGTTGTTTTAAAATGTCCTTTATAAATAAATGACTTTAATCTGAAGACGTGAAGAGCTTAGAGTAGAATTAAAGCAGAGTTTGACACAAAGTGAATGCAGCATTAATTCAAAATTTTTATAATATGAAGATTCCCCATTGAACACCTCAGGAAGTGACATGACGAAGTCATGCAGCTGGGCTTTCTTGGCTGCGGCGATGACATCATCCATGCTGAGATGGCGCTGATTGTCTCCGTAGCGGATGTTCTCTGCTATACTGCAGTCAAACAAAATTGGCTCCTGAGAGACGATCCCAATCTTAGAGCGCAAGAAAGCAACATTGACCCGAGTAGATTCACGGCCATCAATGAGCTAATCGATAAAGAACAATGATTAGATCACAAACTCAGTGTTTCAGAAAAAGAGTTTGATGCAAAAACCCATCTCAAAACCCAAGAGTTTTCTTACCACGCGTCCATTGTTAGGATCATAGAATCGCTCCAGTAGTTGAACGCTGGTGCTTTTGCCACAGCCGCTGCTGCCCACAAAGGCCAAAGTCTGTCCCGGTCTAACACTCACACTCAGACCATTCAGAACCTGAATATCTGGCCGGGATGGGTACGTGAACTTGCAGTCTATAAACTTAATGTCCCCTTTAAAATTATCCTAAAAGAAAGAGAAAGAGAGAGTTTACTGTCATTTTAAATGACGGTATGCCTATGCAGAACATTCTTATATTGCTGCACAAAGAAACGATGCAGTAGTAAAATGCAACGTTTAAAATATTTTGTTTATATATTCTAAATTCATATATATATATATATATATATATCTGTGTATTATCTGTGTTTTCTTTCTGTCAGCAATGCAGTTTTGACCCGATAGTGTGACTTTTTTTTCTGGGAAATACGGGACAAAAATGATTAGTACTGATAACTAGATTTACCCATTTGTCTCCTTCATCGCTGTAGACGCTGATTTTAGGAATGTGGTCGAGTAGCTGGAAGAATCGTGCGGCAGAGATCTTGGCTTTGGCGTAGTCTGGCGTGTATGATGACGCTCGGCCGAGAGCTGTGCCACTGGTTACAATCGCTGAAATCACCCTGTAGTGATAGAACCTTGCCTAATTATGACATCCGTTTACTCCAACTGTACACCAAAAAACACTTTGTTTCATTGTTATTTCACCTGAAAACAAAACTGAAGTGTAGCCCCTCTCGATAGACCAGGTATCCACCGAATCGATAGGAGGCAGAGTTTGCCATGAAGACCACGCACTGCGCAAACCCATAACAGGCGCCATAAACATTAGCCTTCTTCAGCGCGGCCTGGTACGGAGCCTCCAGCTGTGCCTCAAACATTTCCACAAAATTACGCTCTTTTCCCAGGCCAGCAATGGTGCGGATGTTATTCAGTGCTTCCCCAGATATCTAAACTCAGAAACAGACAGCGAGACATTCAAAATGCCTAGATTTGACCATACTCTAGTCTAGCCTGAGCTCACCTGTCCTGCTGCCTCCATGGCCTCTTTGTCTTGCTTGGCGAATCCAGTTAACATCTTAGCCTGAAACCCTCCAGAAAGAGCCAGGAAGGGCAGGAAGCACAGGATGACCAGAGTGAGCTTCCAGCTGAAGTAGAAGGAGATGATAATGGCCACACCGATGTTGGTCAGAGAATTCACGATCATGCCGATCTGGGAACCTGTGGCCTGGGGTGTCATTTAGTGTAATTGAGCTTAATTTTTATTGAAAAGTGTCACAGGTCATCTAGAAGGATCTGCTGAATGTTTTTCTTACTCCCTGGACTTGTGAGGCATCAGTGGCCAGTCTTGTGGTCAAAGCACCTGGACTGTTTCGGTGGTCATCAAACCAGGCGATCTCCTGTCCCAGCATCGCCTGAAAACCCAGACACCTCAGTCTACGAGTCAGCAGCTCCCCAGATTTAGAGAATGCATAGCCCTGAAAGAACGAAAGAAGTAGCTGTAAATAAATACTATCTAGATGTTGAGAAAGCAAATGTAGACCCAAGGCGCTATGCAACTACAACTTACACGTCTAGCAACAAATTCTGATTGGAATGCAATTCAAAACGGAACGTGTTGCATTCCCAGTGTTGCCAAAAGGGGGCACTACTATAGAGTATATTAGTGTAAAAAGTCTTCTACAGTTTTGCCTTTTTTTGGTCAGCAGCTGCCATGACAGAGCAACAGTTTGAAGAGAATCTTGCAAAATAAGCTATATATTTATAGCTACCTAAATAATATAGCTATAAGAAAACTTAAAGGGGTCATATGACGTTGCTAAAAGAACATTATGTTGTGTATTTGGTGTAATGCAATGTGTTTACGCGGTTTAAGTTTCAAAAAACACATTATTTTTCACATAATGTACATTATTGTTTCTCCTCTATGCCCCGCCTTTCTGAAACGCGTCGATTTTTACAAAGCTCATCGGTCTGAAAAGCGAGGTGTGCTCTGATTGGCCAGCTATCCAGTGCGTTGTGATTGGCCGAATACCTCAAGCGTGTGACGGAAATGTTACGCCCCTCACCATATTGTGATGCCCTGTACGGCTGGAGCGACGAGACAAAAACATGAAACCCATTATAAACGAGGCATTTGTTGCATCCAGTGGGGACATAATTGCTGATTATAATGACTTATACTGTCTTTTTACGCGTTGCATTGCGTATCGCGCCGCGTAAACATAAAACCATGTCTGCATTTGTGATCGGAGAAACGACAAACTACAAGCGCTACTCTACACTGCTCAAAACTCGTATTTGAATCATCAGTGGCAAATTCTTTAAATATAAAAAAACGTACTTACAGTCTGTGAGTCAGAAGCACCAGACTGTCTTTGCACAGCTGGAACTGCCCCACTTTATAGAAACAGCCTTTGTGCACAGACGCATTGTAAGCTAACCTTAAGGTCTCTCTGCACACTGAGTCCGAATTTTTCGTCCGAAATTTTCGCACGTTGAAAAATAAATACGACCTCACGTTTTGTCAATCACGTTTACACACTGCCCCCGAAACTTTCGTCCGTCATAAAAAAATTCGGACCAGGTTCATAAAAAAAAAATCCGGATCAGGTTCGATTTTCTGCGTTTTCACATCCGTAGCAAGCATTTTGATAGGAAAGGATGACGAATACGAAAAAAAAATGAAAAACGCATACGAACATTTCGGACTCAGTGTGCAAGGACCTTTACTCTGCAGGTTTAGGAAACTGTCCTCCATAAAATGTTGAACGAGCCGTTTTAGGGGGGCGTGGCAGAGTCTTAACTTTGATAAAGAATATCTCTTTGGTTTTGAGACTTTAGTCTTTGCAACTTCAGGGATCTTATCTATGCACAATCAGCTTGTAACACTCCAAAGAGAAAGGAAAACTTGAAATCACATCATATGACCCCTTTAACTTTTATAAAGAATATCTCTTTGGGTTTGAGACTTTAGTCTTTGCAACTTTAGGGATCTTATCTATTCACAAACAGCTTGTAACACTCCAAAGAGAAAGGAAAATTTGAAATTGCATCATATGACCCCTTTAAAAGAAAAACTTAAAAATGTTGCCTTACAACTAACCGAAATCAAAAATTCTAAATAGAACATTTACTAAAATTAAGACTGAAATAAAAATAAATTAAAGTTAAATAGAACAAAATATAATAAAAATTCCAGAAGCACATACATTACTAAAACTAAAAACAAGTAAAAACTAAAAATCAAAAAATTAAAGCTAATTCCAAATAGAAATCAGCACTCTCTAGTATATAAATAATGCGAAAATAACACTGCATCCTATTCCCCTACCACAGTTCCATTTCTTTGTTTTTTAGTTAGCCTTCAGTTGGCAAGCTAACAGTGCTAACTCATTAAGAAGTGCTCTTTTAATTAGTGAGAATAGTGTATCAATTAATATTTTTGATCAGGCATTGAGGAAGAGGGACAGGATTCTGTTAGCAGACAATATCGTGAATGACACCTGGTTTATACTGGCCCAGGCTTTTGAAGGTAACTCTATCGCCCCCTTAAGGTGTAGTGCTTCCACAGTAAAGGAAAAAAAAGCATAGAATTGTTGGTCCACCTGTAATAGTTTTCAAAATTTTCATGAAAAGGCTTAAAATTAAGACAAACCTGTAACATCTGAGTGAAAAACGAAACCAAACCAACGACTACAAAAAACAGACAGATTCCATTAATTTCCCTCCGTTGTTCAACAGGGTCAGGCATCGAGAAGGTCTGCAGGTAAAGAGAGATAAAAAAAAAAGTCACACTTACAGCAAACACATGGACTAGAGGAGAACAGCCGGCGGAAACCTCACCGCCAGGATTTGGCTGAAGAGGAGAGCGTAGACGGGGTTCACCCCTCCATTCACAGCGGCTCCAAAGCTTCCAAAGAGCATGTAGGGCCATTCAGGAGCGTTGTATTTCAGAATACGAGCCACTGGAGCTGGTTCCACCTCTTCTGAATCGTCATCAGGAAGGCCGCTCTACACAGACATACAGTATGCAAATACGTGAGGTGTTTGTGAGATGTTGCGTCAGGCTCATGGTGTTGGAGTCAGAGCTCTAACCTTTCCCTGGATTTCCAGAGGAACGTGGGTTTCGGAGTATGAGCGAGGGCCCAGCTCTCCAGCGATGGCCACAGACAATTCAGGTACAACGTTTGACAGCTGCGATCGAGATCTTTGGTGAAGAGAAGCCCTGCAGATACAGTGAAAGAGAGAGAGTGGGGTAGAAAGAGTCAAACACTAATATACTGTGATATTTACATATTTCTAGGCACTTACCATTGCATCAGCTGACTTCGTATGCAATGTTTTTAGGCATTAAAATCACACTATTAATGCTAATGCGGCTAAATAGCTGTATTTAATAGCTAATTACTGCTAACACTTCTAATTCCAAACAGTAGGAATTTTCTAAAGAAAAGATTGCAACAGTCGGGTTCTGGAAGTAAAAACTTCATTCATTTTTAGCAATAACTATTAAACCTTTAAAGACAGATCTGTTGTGAGCTCTGTGGTTGTTATTTGATTGTATATGGTTTTGTTGAAGCCATCTGTTCACATTAATTTAACTTATTTTCAAAATAATCATGTTAGAATTAGCTGAATAGAAATTAGCAGAAGTTTTTAACAGTGAAAAACTACATTACCCATGATGCTCTACAGAGAATTCCACCAGTCTGAGTTACAGCAAGCAGTGTCAAAATAAATCTTTAGCCGCACACATTCCCATGAAGCATTGCAAATGACATAATCCAGTCAGTGTCCCTACATTATGAAAATACTAAATATTTGTATATATATATATGCATATTTTGCAATAAACTTAAAATATATTGTTTATATAGATACAGCCAACAACTTTAAATGAATAGTTCTATATTTCTCCAACATTTTTTAATTTGATTGTCATTCGCAATGCTTCATAGGATTGTAATTCTTCCACTCACTAAAGCTGTTAAATACAGTCTTGTACCTTTGTCTTTTTGTCCGATTTTCATATACTTTTTCCTTCAAATCAAGGTATGTAATGTGATTCTATGACCAACCATCACACTACATCACCATTTGTACCTTAAGCTAGCACGATAGCTTCCTGCCCTGTTGAGACTCTTTCTCTCTGCATCAGGGTCACTGCTTGCAGCTTCCTCCATCTCTGAGAAGAGTAAGAGACAGAAATATTAGAATTACATCACTTTATTTGCTTATTATTTTATGTGAATATATAAATTAATACAGTGTTTTGTGCTTAAAGGGGTCATGAATTGAGAAATCAAATTTTCCTTCATGTTTTGACATGTTAGAGGTCATTGTACTACAAAGCATCCTGTGAGGTTCAGAGCTCAAAACTTACTCGTTAGTCCAAAAACAGCTTTTATTGAAACCAAGATCAGAAAACGACTCGTTTCAGAGTTTGTCACATTATGACGTCATAGTGCGACAAAAGACCACCTCTGCAGAATCAGATCAACGCCTACTTCTACATCATCTCCTTTAGCTCCACACGAAATGCTTTGAAGATAGTATCACAGAAGGGTGATTTTGTAATATAAAGTTTTTGTTAACTAAAGCTATTAAAAATCATTTTTGTTCATTTAAAAAAATCTGAAAATAAAATATAAAGAATAGATAAAAAAGTTGATTGTTAAATGAAAAAAAATGTACATTGAAGTACTAAAATTACTAAAACCAAGACGGAAATAAAAATAAATTACAGCTAAATAGAAATATTTCAAATAAAAACTAATAAAAATGGCAAAAGCTTATAAAAAAAAATACTAAAACTAAATTGAAAACTTGAAATTATAAAAATAAAAGCTAATTCAAAATACGACTATAATAAATAAATAAAACGACTATAATAGTATATAAACAATACATGTAATGTAAGGTTAATGTAAATGAATAAAAAGCAATTATGAGGTATTTAAAATGACGTTTTAAAGAACCTATCTGCTTTTTACTCTAAACGATTTGTGAGACAAACAGAGACACTGACAACAAACTGTCAAGTTAAAATTGGCTGTTTTTCAAAAGGTCACTGGTGATGGGGTCAAAGTACCACGTCACAATTCAGGGTGCTTTGCTCCACAGAGTTCAATGCATTGGAGAACATTGACACAAGACATGTTAAAGGGACAGGAAAAATCTGTCATCAAAAGAAGATATTTTGAAGAATGTTGGTAACCAAACAGTTGATGGTAGCCACTGACTTCCATAGTATGGAAAAAACACTTCTTCTTTTGTGTTCAACAGAAGAAAGAAGCTAATACAAGTTTGGAAGAACTTGAGGGTGAGTAAATGATGACAGAATTTCCTTTTTTTTTTAAGTGAACTATCCCATAATACAGAGTACGGTTACGCTTTAGATTAGGAAACACATATTCACTATTAATTAAGAGTTTTGCCTCAATAAACTGCTAATTTGCTGCTTATTAATAGTTAGTAGTTGTTAAGTTTAGGTATGGGGTCAGATTAAGGGATCTAAAATATAGTCATGCAGAATAAGGCATTAATATTTGCTTTATACGTACTAATAAACAGCCAGCATGCTAGTAATATGCATGCTAATAAGCAACTAGTTAATAGTGAGAATTGGCCCTTAAAATAAAGTGTTACCCAGAGTGGTAACGGTAGGTGAGGAAGAGTGTGTGTTACTCACCCTGTCGGGCTTTTTGGTTGAGGGCTTTGTCTCCCTGGCTCTGAAGAGTCACCAAGGTGAAGTAGACGCCCTTTCTATCCAACAGCTCCTCATGTTTTCCTCGTTCCACGGCGCGGCCATGCTCGAATCCCACAATCACATCAGCATTCTTTATCGTGGATAAACGGTGAGCGATGGAGATGGTGGTGCGACCCATTCGGACCTTCAACAGAGGATTGATGGTTGTGTCTTCAGTGATTTGGATGTAATCGTCTACTATTCTGACATATGTGGCGTGTCTGCCTGGACACGTGTGACTGTGTGTGTTGCTGACCTTGTCCAAAGCCTCCTGTACAACAGCTTCACTCTCATTGTCCAGAGCCGATGTAGCCATGTCCAGGAGGAGGATTCTGGGATTCCTCACCAGCGCCCGGGCTATTGCGATTCGCTGCTTCTGCCCGCCACTCATCTGGCCTCCACCCTCACCTACCAAAGTATCAAATTTCTAAAATAAAAAGATCAAATTAAAAATAAAATAAATAAAAAAGACACATATGTTATATGCACACTACTATTTGGGGTCTGTAAGATTTTTTTATGTTTTTAAAAGAAGTCTTTTATGCTCACCAAAGCTGCAATTATTTAATGAAAAATACAGTAAAAACGCTAATATTTTGAAATATTACTACAATTTAAAAGAACCATTTTCTATTTGAATATATTTTAAAATGCAATTTATTCCTGTGATGCAAAGCTGAATTTTCTCCAGGCTTCAGTGTCACATGATCCTTCAGAAATCATTCTAATTTGCTGCTCAATAAACATTTCTTATTATTATCAATGTTGAAAACAGTTGTGCAGTTTAATATTTTTGTGGAAGCCATGCTATACTGTTTCATAATTCTTTGAAGAATAGAAAGTTCAAATGAACAGCATTTATTGGACATTTTTTGTGATATTATAAAAGTCTTTACTGTCTGTACTATTGGTCAATTTAATGCATCCTTTCTGAGTAAAAGTATTAACTTCTTTTTTTTTAACTTTCAATTTGAAACAACAACAAAAAAAAGTTAAAATAATTGTAAAAAATTTAAATAGAAAAACAATATGGAAATGTCCCTTAATTATGACCTCTATGTATGTAGTGTATGTTCTGGTAGGTGAGTTTGTGTTAGGTGGTCTCGTGCCTGAGGTAAGTCCATGATGAAGTTGTAGGCATTGGCCTCTTTGGCTGCTGTGATAATGTCGTCGTTGGAGACTCCAGGCCGCCCGTACCGAATGTTCTCAGCGATGCTGGTCGCAAACAGAACCGGCTCCTGCTCCACAATTCCAATCAGAGAACGCAGCCACTGGATGTTCAGACCCCGGATGTCATGGCCATCCAGAGTAACCTGGAGTCAAAGAAAATGTTAGAAAAGTTTCAAGATTTCTGAATGATGTGCACCAATAATGTTACAGTATGTAATGGTGATGTTTCTTTACCATCCCTTCTTTGGGGTCATAGAATCGTTGGATGAGCTGGATTGCTGTGCTCTTTCCAGCACCACTGGGACCCACAAATGCTGTCGTCTCTCCTGACTTTACCTGCAGGTTTAGCTGATCGAGGATCTGTGAGAAGGAGGTGAGTAGAGTTTGTTTAAAGCAGACCAGATGGTGTGGCTGTACTGGTGTAAATTTCAGCTTTACCTTCACTTCAGGTCGAGATGGGTAATGAAAAGTTATATTATGAAACTCCAGATCTCCTTTCACTTTGTCTAACTTATATCCAGCCTCAGAGAGACAATCGATCTCTGGTTTCTGAAAATAAGACAACATTCCTGTCAAACCATCACTCTGTAAAGTGCCGGACAGAGTCTGGTGGAAGATGGATGTGAGAAATGCAATAATATAGCTGTTTCCTTTTGATTTGCTCCTGCATTGAGCTTGCTGGGCATTTTCATTCTGAAATCTAGCACAGGAGGACTTTAACTCTCATTTGCCATCTGTGTAATGTCATCTTTTCATAATGTGGTCAAATGTGGTGGTTCTAATGCAACTGTCTTTATTAAATTATTATTTCTTTTTAAATATTATCATGAAAAAACAGACTTCAAAAATAAATTTGAAAAAACATAAATGTGTTAATATTTCTTACAAGCTGATTATTTATGTTTAACTTAGATCTCATTGAAGAGTTTTTAGATTTGAGCAGTTTTATTTCAGTATTATTTATATATGATTATAATATTTATTATTTTGAATAAGCTTTTATTTTTCTACTTTCAATTTTATTTTTTCATTAATTTTTGTTACAAACAGAATTTGAAAATGAAATGGAAAATTATTAAAAAAAACATAAATGTGTTAATATTTCTTTTTCATTTTACATCACTATCCTAAAAAAAAAACAGATTATGTACAAGTTTAAATTGTGAATTTTGAATTTTTTTTTTAGATTTAATCAGATTCATTTTAGTATTTAAATATGATTATAGTAGTTATTATTATTTGGAATTAGCTTTCATTTTTATACTTTCAGTTGAAGTTTTTGTCATTTTGTTATGTGCTTTTGTCATTTTTATTCATTTTTGGTTTTTTTTTCTATTTATATTTAATTTATATTAATTTTAAGTTTTAGTAATTTTAGTACTTATTTTAGAACCTATTTTATTTCAGTTAGTTTTTCATCTTATATCATTTTTTTTAATTTCATTTCAGCATTAAGTTAATGAAAAGCTTTTGTATAGGGTAGTTTTAGTTTGTTTTTTATTGTTAACAATAAGAACACAGATATTAGTCTTTTTTAGTGATGTCAGTACTAGATGCTACTGGTTTGTGTGACGTGGTTGTCTGTGGTTCTTACGCGCTCTATTGTCTCAAAGATTATGGTGGCGGCTCCTCTTCCAGCAGCAAAAGCCTCCAGACAAGGAGAAGCCTGGCCCAGACTCAGTGCAGCAATGAGCACGCCAAAAAATACCTGTAAACAAAAAAACACATGTGATATCCAAACAACGAATGACAATAAAGTCAACCATGATGTGTGGGTTCTTTTGCATGTGAGATTATGTGTGTACCTGCAGTAATGTCCCTGGACTGTACTCTTGTGTATCCACCACTAAGCTGGATCCATACCAGAAGGCCAGTGCATAACACAGGAAGATGATAAACCACATGTACCCTGTGAAAAACCCCATGATCAGGCCTTTCCTGATGCCCCATCGCTGGGCAGAGACTAGATTACGGTCATACCTGCAGAAAAGATTTAATTTAAAGAGTTTGAGGGTTAAATTATGGTATAAATTCAGAGAAAATAACACACAGTCAGTAGTGATTACAGTACAGTGTGCGAGTTGTTATGCATGAAGATGATGGTTACCTCTCCACCTCTTTTTTCTCGCCGCCGAATGCTGCCACCGTGCGTACAGAGGATAAAACCTCATCCGCTACTGCACCTGCTTTAGCGTATGCCTGCAGCTCCATTCCCGTCAGCTTTGCCACAAACTAGACAAACACATACAAACAAAACAAGTATTCATTTATTGTAATTAAAGGGATAGTTCACCCAAAAATGACAAATCTGTCATCACTTACTCAGCCTCAAGTTGTTCCAAATCTGTATGAGTTTCTTTCTTCTGTTGAACATACAATAAGATATTTTGAAGAATGTTGGAGAACAAACAGTTGTTGATCCTCACTGACTTCCACAGTATGGGAAAAAAGCATACTATGGGAGTCAATGGGGACCAGGAGCTGTTTGGTTTTCCACAGAATATCTTCTATTGTGTTCAACAGAAGAAAAAAAGTCAAACAAGTTTAGAACAACTTGAGGCTGAGTAAATAATCACATAATTTTCTCTCTGTTTTGACTTCGTTTTAAAGCCATGCATTTTCATTTACGTTGCAAAAACAGACTCAGTAAATTTCGCTATCTATCTATCTATATCTTCTTTATCTGAAATGTGAGTCCTGATGAATTTTCTTTTCTCACCAGAGCCATGAGACCTGCTCCGACCCCAATGAGAGGAGACACTGAGATGATGACCAGCGTTAGTTTCCAGCCCTTGGCAAAACCCATGAGGAAACCACACACAAATGTGGTGAAGCGCTGGATGAAGATCCCCACCTGATCAGCAATGGCATCGTTTATCTTGTTGATGTCACTAGGATATATGGAGGCACACATGAGACGATACACACACAATATTAGGTAACTTGTGTTTATTTGGAGGGTTTGTGCTCTGGAAAGTGTTTGAATGTATCATACTCAGACATGCGCGTATTGAGCTCTCCCACAGAGGTGCAGTCAAACCATCCAATCTCCATCCTCATGACCTTCCTGAAATACATCTTCCTGATGATCTGAATCTGTCGTGCTGCTGCAGTTATCCACAAAGAGATCTGAGGAAAAAAAACAGAAAAAAAACTCTTTAATAGGGTCTAACTTTAACTTAGCTTTATTAAGGTCATGCAAAATTCTGCACATTATTACAATTTTTGCAAATGATCTTTCACATTTACATAAACAGCAGAGAAGCATTTTAAAAGGTTCACCTGGAGGTATCCTAGAATGAAGACCCCCGCTCCGATGCCTACATAATAGTAGGCGAAATTGGTCATTTCATATTCAATGTCCAGTAGCCTGAAGCAGAAGAGCACACTATATTTTAGAAAAAATGTATGAAATGCATTTTAACAGTAGAAATTAAAAATTAAAAAATTCTTATAAATTAATTTGAAAATTCTTCCAACTATATTTTTGTTGTTCGTTAAAAAAATAAAATATTTATAATAAAAAGCACTAAACAAATCAATGTTACTTTAGTATCATTAACATACTATTATAGTTTTGATTAATATTTGGATTAATTTTTTAGTTTTTAATATATATATGTATATACACACACACACACACACACACACACACACACATATATATAGAGAGAGAGAGTTTGTATTACTCTTTATTTCTGTTTTAGTTTAAGTTATTTTAGCAGAAATGTCTTTGCTGAAATATAAAGATTTTTAGATTTTATTTCAGTTAACATTTATTTTATTTCAAGTAACACATTTTTTATGGTTTTAATTTTAGTTTAAGTTTTAGTCAACTATAATAAATTGACAATTATTAAAACAATTGGATTGAGTATGTTTTTTCAGATATTGAGCTGAAAAAAGATACCATTAACTTGATACAAAGTAAATCATTTTAATAATATATTTTGGCATCAGTAAAATGACAGAGCTAATAATTTCACTCTAGAAACAACATGTGTACTAATTTCCTCACACAATATAAATGTGTCTGTATACATTAAAATATAAAGCTGCATTTATATATTTATTTAGATCTAGTGAATTCCTCAAAGGGCATCATCATCATATTTGAGGGTCCTTGGCAATTAAAAATATGAAAACCCGCTCTCACCCGCATGATCTGGTCATGTTCAGTGCCAGGTTTTCATCCTCCGTCAGGTTTCTCCACTGTATAGTATTGTTCACACATACTTTCTCCGGGTCAGTAAGCTCGTTGAGCTCGATGTCGTACTCTATGAAGGTGTCCGTCAGCATCCCAAACACGAGCAGCATCAGCGGCTGCGCCGAACCATGAATGATCGCACATATGCTCCCAAAAATCATCATGCAGATCTCCCGGCAGCTGGCAAAGCGAAACTGCAGGGCAAATCGACAATAAAACATGTGTAAAAATAGCATTTATTGACTGTGCATAATATTTAAATGGACCATAAATGGGCCTTCTGCAATATCATGAACAGAATTTTATCCAGATGATCTCCTCAAACCACAAACCCTTGATTTTAGACCGCTGTTGATCACATTATAAGTCAGTTACAGTCATCATAAACTACAAGTTTTCTGCTGTATTCAACAGGTGTTCATCTAGCAAAATCCATGTAACATAATATATTTTTTAAAGCCAAACAGGACAAGGCATGAGTTCATATTCCTCATTGTTATAGTACATAGGTATTACCAGCTGAAAGAAGCCTACACGGATGGCTGATTCTTCTTTCTTGCCATTTTTGGACCTGTGAATGAGTGAATGAGTTTGTGGTGCTTAAAAGAAATGTGAGAAAACAAGCTTCCGTCATCAAAAAAAATGAGAAAAAGATACTTACTTTTTATGCTTTCCAGAAGCCATTGTCCTGTACCAACACAAATTCAGTTAAAGAAACATTAAAAAGTAGGATGTCTCAATGCTTAATTTTGAAAAAATAAATGTAGGTTTCATTCAAAAAAAAACTTAAGAACTTACATGTAATCACCATTTGTCTCTGTGACAGAATCAATATGTTCATTAACATCTGAATGGAGTGTGATATAGATTTGAGAATAGTTTTAAAAGATTAACTACTAAACAGTTTACCTTCATCTGAAAATTCATAACTATCATTTTCCTGTCCAAACTTCTTGACGCTGCGCAGCTTCACGCTTCCTGGCATCGTTCTGCCTGTTCTTGTCTTAATGGCATTTAGAAAACAGATGCTTTAGGATAATTGAATCACAGAAGAATATAATGTACCATTTCAAATTGAACCCAACACTAAGAACGCACCTTGCTGATCCAAAGTGACTCTTCTTTTCTGTTATGTATTTGTGTTATATTAAAAATTCTATCCAGGATACCTACTCCTAACATCCAGTCATGTTCTTAGCAAATGTGCTGGTAGATTCCTTGTCAGCTGTGTCGGAGTGAATCTCTATGTGTATGTGCGTGGAGTTAAATGTCTTGGTCGGTTTGGCTCAGGTGGGGTAACTGTCCGGCAGGTTTGTTCTGTTAAGGAAGGTGAATGACCTCTGTATACAAACACTGACATGAGATAATTGTCCCAAAAATCAATACAGCTATTCAGCCACATGGGCTCACAAGATATGAGCATTATTATAATAGTGTCTTGACATTTATGCTCGAAATCTCATTAAACATAAATAGATACATAGTATAGATAGTGTCACCTGCATTTCTGAGGAACATCCGATAGGATGGCAATTTGTCATGCGGTCATTTTATGCTAAATGAGCCATGATTGAGTGACTTCACTGTACTCTAAAAAATTTTTACTGGCGTGAGATTTAGGAGATGTCTAAAGACCCAGATGCATTTCGGAGAACTGTTTCTCAGATGGACTAAATCGAGGTAAAAGCTTGTGAGGTCATTTACCTCAGCCAGGGTTGCCAGGTTTACACAACAAAACCCGCCCAATTGCTACTCAAAACTAGCCCAATCACGTTTCGAGGGAGATCCCCCGGTAAAGATAGAATTCCGGTGGGGTAAAATACACGTTTTTGGCGGGGTTCCCCTGGTAAAATTCGCATTTTAGGGGATAAATATCACGTTATCGGGGTCGCTTAAACCCGCGGACATGAAAAACAACCCGCGTTAACAGTGTTAAAGTAGCCCAATTCCGCGGGTAAACCACGGACTTGGCAACACTGACCTCAGGCTGTTTCCGCACAGGACACGGGTGACCCTTCACTGCAGAATCAACAGGTTTGGAAGGAACATGATCTTTAATAGCATCATGAACTGAAACATCAAATGCAGTACACGTCTTTATAAAGCACTCTGATGTACATAACCAATAAAAAAAAAGATAATAATGAAGTGAAATATCCACCTATGTGGTGGTCAGGGACTTATTATTTACACAGATATTCAGACACGTGTGAGATCCGCTACGCAGAAGCCAAATACAGAGACAGAAGTGAATCTTTAACTCAGAGGTCAGATCCTCCTGTAGCTCCGCCTCATTCCACACTCAGTTTAACACTGTCAACACTATATGTGATTGACCTCACAAACAAAACACTGTTGTGCTCCTAAAATAATCATAGAAATCAAACATAGACATTTCTGATATATTTGTTTGAATTATCCGAATGTCAATTCGAATCAATATTCAAATGGAAATATGTAAAAAAAAAAAAAAAAATTACAATTTGCTTAATGCAGTAAGTTTGTTTCCTCATGCACTTGCATGCAGGGTTGATATACTTTCTCTAAACTAAAAATGACTCTATAGCCTGAAGGACAAAAGAGGACACACTTAAAGGAATAGTTCACCCCAAAATGTATTCACCCTCAGGTCATCCAAGATGTAGCTGAGTTTGATTCAGAACAGATTTGGAGAAATGTAGCATTACATCACTTGCCCAGCAATGGATCACCTGCAGTGAATGGGTGCCGTCAGAATGAGAGTCCAAACAGCTGATAAAAACATCACAATAATCCACAAGTAATCCACACCACTCCATCTGATCAGTTCACGTCTTGTGAACCTAATGTTTGTAAGAAACAAATCCATCAAGACGTTTTTAACTTCAAGTCCATGTCCTCAATCCATATTTGTCTGAATCAAGAGAGAAAAATGCACAGATCAAGCACCATTTACAAGCACAAACAGTACAAAACAGATACAAATATGTTGGTGGATTTTGATGTGAGAAGACAAGAGAGGATGGACTTTTTCACTGGATAATTTATTATTATGCATTACCGACTGGTATTTTGGCCAAAAGCAATGGTTAAAACACTTTAACGATGGATTTGTTTCTTACAAACATGCAGCTTTTCACTTCACAAGATGTTAATTGATGGACTGGAGTCGTGTGGATTACTTGTGGATTATTGTGATGTTTTTATCAGCTGTTTGGACTCTCATTCTGACGGCACCCATTCACTGCAGATGATCCATTGGTGATCAAGTGATGTAATGCTACATTTCTCCAAATCTGTTTTAATGAATAAACAAACTCATCTCTATCTTAGATGGCCTGAGAATGAGTAAATTACATTTTCATTTTTGGGACTATTCATTTAAAGCAAAACTATACTTGGTAGAATTACAGTAGGTTTACATTCAGGATCTACTGTCTGTGAAATAAATAGTTTCAAAAAGCCCTGCAGTTTCCTTCCACAGAAATGGGAACTGAAGTACTACATTTAATAATGTTCTCTAGAGGATTTTTACATGTTTAGTTTGTGTAATCATGCTGAGCTGCCAGAATTCAGAAGCTTCAAAATTCCCTAAAAATCTTGCAAATCTTTTATTAGAATTATAAAATGGGTCTAAATATACCTACTGTGTGTCATATTAAGTATATCTTACAAAATAACACTTATGAAAGACATTTTAAATACGAAAAATGTCAAAACTACATTCCTGTAGATGTTTAATGATTTATAATTCCTGTCCATATGTTCCCAGCTTTATGTTTTGACAGCCATGTTGGTGGTCCTGTTTCACATGGATAGATGGTACAAGGAGCTTGAGAGAGTTTGAGTCAGTGGCAATGAATGAGTATGTTTTCATCACAGGCTGTAACTGGCTTCAGAACGCTCCTTGCAAGCATGCTTGAGAGGTTTCATGTCTTAAAGGAACACTCCACTATTTTTGAAAATAGGCTAATTTTGCTAAAAGTGCTACCGCCAGACCTGGAGATCGGCTGAATGGATTCGAAAATGGTAAAACTCAACTGTTTAACTCTAGGGGAGTTGGAAAATTAGCCTATTTTCAAAAATAGTGGAGTGTTCCTTTAATGGTAAAGTATTTAGATTTCATGGCAAAAAAAAATTCACGTTTTAGGAAAGATGGTGTATCATTCTGGTGTGGCGTTCTTGTGCATGTATTCTTCAAGATCAGCATAAGTGTGTATGTTATATTTCTCTGGAATATTTTCACATGTGAAGCATATCCTAGTTTGTGCACTGTCCTTGTGTACTTCCAATATGTTTAACTGGAAAGGTGATGAAAGAGAATTTCTCCAAGATGCCAGATGGTGAACTGCATTGAACATGCCGTCTCAGCTGTGCGGCTCGTACCTGTTACTCCTCAGGGTGAGATGCACGATCCTGTTGCTCTCTAATTTTCCCACCTGTATCTCTGAATATCGGCTGCTCAAAGGTGCCGGTTTTGTGATATATTTACTATTGTGACCATCAAAGTAGAGTTTTAAAAGTAAAAAAAAAAAACGTTTTAAGATTTTCCAGATTATAGCCAATGATTTCAGAGGCCAAAGATGAGGCAATCATGAATTCACATCGTTTTAACCTACTGATTGGAGGACTTCTGTTTTGATATTGAAGGTTGCAATGTTTAGATGCACTATAAAGTTTTGTTCCACCTTCCAGTGAGTGTTTATGTAAAGGTGAGTGAGTTGATAATCCTACAATAGGGACATACTGGTGATTTGGATTTGTTATGGTCAGCTTGACAGCAGCTACAGTGGTCACGATTTCATGCATAAAGTTAAGTTTCATTTAGCTGCTTTTGGGCATTGTATGCTAATATGTTATCTGGTTTGTCAAACACCAAATATACAGATGTTGTGCAAAAAGGTGTGGTGAGGGATTCATCCAAATGGGTTCAAAACTGATTTAACGGTTTTCTCTATTTGTCGTTAACATTTTATCCTTGTTCATCCCAGAATGCAAAAGACATTAATTCTGTCCCATCTTTATTGGAATGGTGTCTTGCATGTATAAAAATGACTAACTCCACAATGCAAACATAGTAGCAGGTTTCCTATTTGGCACGTAAATAAATCAAGACTTAGACCCATTTAAAATGAACAATTTTAATTATTTTCCCGTAATAAGTCTATTCCACTTTGTTTATAGTTCAACAGCTACTACTTAAAATAAATTTTAAATAAAACACAAAACTTCCTATAACGCCAGACATACAAAATAGTTTAATTTTTTTAATGGAAGTTTGTTTAAAGGGCAAAAATATGCAATTTGGTGTAGATGTTATATCGTTACATCATGATAAATTAAACTTTTTAAAAGGGTTTAATTCCAGTCAATGTTCATCTTGAAATATTAAAGCTGCAGTCCGTAAATTTTGCCTCTGTCGCCATCTCTGTTTGAAAACCTGCAATTGCAGCTGTGCACGGAATTATCTTCCTTGCATGGGTTGTGCTCCAGCACAGATGAATCTAATGTTTTGAGGACGGAGTATGTGTGTGGCAGTCAGTCACCACACCGGTGTGGATATTGTACTTTGCACTCATAGACTCTAGCCTACGTCTTGGAATATATGACTCAAATAAGCATTTTCACCGGATATTGTCATCTGAACAAGTAACAAGTCTGCCACGTTTGTTCTGACCAACTGAGGAAAAAAGCATTACAATAAATCGCGCTACCAATGGTGATTTAATCTAAATTAGCTCATATCACATCAAACCGTGCAATTTATTATTATTGTTATACTTTATTCTCAAACTGTTAATGTTAACAACATCAGCATTGGTGACTATAGTGTGTGTATAAGCGAGTAGATTTCAATTTCTGTACAGTCTAATCTCTAATTGTCATACCACTCGAATTTCATATTAAGAAATTATTTTAACCCAAAAAGCAAATTATGCTCCCTTCTAACTGGTTGTCTTTAAAATACAAATCTTTTGTAATCCCAGGTTATCTGTAATCAGAAGCACATTTAAAACTGGAATATAATTTAATTTCATTCACATGTGTTTCATAAACACATAATCCTTTCTGGATTACAATCCGCCATCAAAATGATACATGTAATTATTCTAGCTGCTGTGAGAAAAGGCTATAAACGATCCGCCACCTGCAGGATCCTAACATGCTATAGCCTAGTAGCCGGGACAACTTCATGTTTACAGACGTGACGTAATGACGCAGCGGCATGCTCGAATTTCCCGCTAAACCCTACCCATACCACTCAAACTAGAAAACATTATTATAAGATAACCGTTGTGAATCGGGCTAAAGTAAGGCGATAGTTTCAAACACTGGTTGGTTATGTACTTGCTCAAATATTGATTTCGGATCATTTTTAACCAAAAAAAAAAAAAAAAAAAAAAAGTTACGGACTGCAGCTTTAAAGTTACGATTATTAAAATCATTAGAGACTTCATAGCATAAACACTCAAAAGCCTTTTACTTGCTTAAAAAAAACAAACAAAAAAAACACTTCCATTAGAGGGCATGTAGAAGATTGTGTACAAATCTTTATCAAGTATTTGATCATAGTAATTTAGAGACCTTAGAAACTCATGTATCAAATGTGTTAAAATGGGATGATATGAAAACCTTCATAGGTTTATGGACCCGATTAGGGAAAAAAACAAAACAAAAAGCAGGGCCAAGAGAAACAGTTCACGGTAAGACAGTTTTATTTCCATCTTCACGAATTGGAAACATTAAATAGAACCTCAGAATGACCAGCGATAAAGATACAATTTGTTTTTGAATGTGACGTTACAAACCAAGTGCCATTTCATTCAACCCGCCCTGACACATTTAAACCAACTCATTTACGAATGCTCCTCAGCCAGTTTCTCTGCCTTCTGGACGACCTCCTCGATGGGGCCCACCATGTAGAAGGCCTGCTCGGGCAAAGCGTCATACTCACCTAGGGAAACAGAAACTCTATGAGCAACATTGAATAAAAACAAATACCATTACCAAGAGTGGACGTAATCAAAACAGCCGAGACAAACAGAAGGCAAACTTGAGACTTACCATCCAGAATGGCCTTGAAGCCCTTGATGGTGTCTTTCAGGGGCACCAGCTTGCCCAAGTGTCCAGTGAAGACCTCAGCGACTTGGAAGGGCTGGGACAGGAACCTCTGGATCTTACGTGCACGAGCCACAGTCAGCTTGTCCTCCTCCGACAACTCATCCATACCCAGAATAGCAATGATATCCTGCAGGGACTTGTAGTCCTATGAGGGTGAGGAGCGAGAACAAGGTCATGGATTGGAATTCAAAAATGGAGCAAAGTGCTCAGACGAAGCCCATATTCGTTGGTGCTCACCTGGAGGATCTTCTGGACGCCACGGGCTATGTCATAATGCTCAGATCCCACAATATTGGGGTCCATGATACGGGAGGTGGAGTCCAGTGGGTCCACAGCGGGGTAGATGCCCAGCTCAGCAATGGCACGGGACAACACAGTGGTTGCATCCAAGTGAGCAAAAGTTGTGGCAGGGGCAGGATCAGTCAAGTCATCAGCAGGCACATAGATGGCCTATGAGAGACAATGACACTGTAGAACATGAAGAAGAGATCCAGGAAGCGCCAGAGTGTGCTGTGCAAACAGAAGGATGTGTACCTGCACAGATGTGATTGAACCCTTCTTGGTTGTGGTGATTCTTTCCTGCATGGTACCCATGTCAGTGGCCAGAGTTGGCTGATAACCCACAGCAGAGGGGATACGGCCCAGCAGGGCAGACACCTATGAGAACAAAAGCCAGTCAATAAAACGCTCAATTTAGGACAAAAAAAAAAAAACA
>NW_015542371.1:47701-63018 GCF_001515605.1 Sinocyclocheilus anshuiensis | reverse complement strand
CATGGCTCAAAAGTTTGGAGTCAAAGATTTATTTCTAATGTTTTTGAAAAACTATTATGCTCACCAAGGCTGCATTTATTTGATCAAATGCAATAAAGAGTAATACTTTGAAATAATACTATAACTTAACTTTTCCACTTTAAATCTATATCCATTTCTGTGATGGCAAAGCTGAATTTGACTCCAGTCTTCAGTGACACATGATCCTTCAGAAATCATTCTAATATGCTGATTTGGTGCCAAACACTTATCAAATGTTGAAAAGAACTCCATGATACATTTTCTCAGTATTCTATGATGAATAGAAAATAAAGAATAAAATGCACTGATTTAAACTAGAAATTGTATAACATTATAAGTGTCTCTACGGTCACTTTTGATCAATTTAATAAGCATTCATTAAAAAATACCTGAGCCCAATCTTTTTTAACAGTAGTATATCCACACACATACCGATCTTGCCACCCTTGGCATAGGGTGCCAGCAGATCTACGACCTTGATTCCTGTGACCAGAATCTCCTGCTCGACACTCATGTCTGTGAATTCTGGGGCCTCCGCATGGATGGCGGCAGTCCTGAACAACAGATCACAATCAACTCAACAGCAAAGACACATCTGCCTGCATCTCAAACATTAAATTGTCTACTTTACAAGAGGACTAATGCTCCTTAAATGAGTTAGCAAACACGATTAAGTTGCTTTAGTGTTCTTAATAAACTCTCACAGTTTTGTGGTAATTGGTCCTCTCTCGTCAATAGGCTCGCCGATGACATTCATGATCCTGCCAAGTGTCTCAGGTCCCACAGGGATTCTGATGGGGGCACCGGTGTCAAGAACCTTCTGACCGCGCACCAGCCCCTCGGTACCGTCCATAGCAATGGTGCGGACGGTGTTCTCACCTAAAGAAGAGCAAAAACAGTTACTTTACAAGTCTATCGTGACTTTTCAATTCGGATTCAAACGCTTTAGTCTCATTACCGAGATGCTGAGCCACCTCCAGGACTAGCCTGGTGTCACGGCCGGCCACTTCCAGGGCATTGAGAATAGGGGGCAGATCCTCGTCGAACTGTACGTCCACAACGGCACCGATGACCGCAACGATACGCCCGCTGGCGGCGGCAGCAGCTGCGGCAGGAGCGGCATAATCCCTGCCTGAGAGAGGAAGAGAAATATCGCATGAAACTGGCACGGATAATAACCTTTTTGCAATTTTATTTTGATTAGTCACTAACGTATAGTTTGTTTGCTCAGCATCCTGAGAAGTCAAAACAGGCTAACGTTAATGAATGAACGCAAGCAAGTCGATATTGTAGAAAATCAAAATCTGTTGGGATCTGCCTGCGATCTGCATTTCGAGACTGTAAATGTTTATAAATGTGGTTGCATTTACTCGTGATCTTATTCAACATGTTTATCTGTACCGTGACCTCGCGAGCTGCGATCACAGCTAGCAGCGCATGACACATAAAGGTCATTCCTGTTTTCATGCCCACCAGAATGAGCTGTTGTCGTCAAATTAAGTATTCCGTTATGTCAGTTTATTTCCATCCAGTTTATTTCCTACGTGTAGCACATCACGCGAAAGTAATCACTGGAAACGGTGAGGTTAGGACTTTGCGGCCTTGCACTTGCTGCCATTTAGCATGACGCTGCTGTCGGGTTAGCTGCGTTAAACCCAACCGTTTTAAAAACCAACCAATGAATTGTACTTACGAGAAAACAGCGCTGCTGGAGCTCCGTTGAGAGCCTTCAGGGGGGTCACCCCGGGCTTGAGAGCTTGCAAAGCCCCGGTGCAGCAGCGTCCCACAGCTCCCAGCATCGTTAAAATGGCTGAAGGTGGAATGGGGCAGAGGCTCGACAGCTGATATATAGTGCCGCTTGAGGCCGACAATGCGCATGCGTAGCAGACATGGCGACACAGGAACTGAGCGTCTGCGCATGCGTCAGTGTTGAAGGACAATGAACTGAAACAGCAGTAACTGATTACATGTAATCCGGATTACGTAATCAGATTCCAAAAATTACGTACTTGTAATTAGAGTAAAGTACATTTTAAAATACTTGTAATCAGACTACAGTTACTTTTTTATTGATTACATGATTACATATTATTCACACAATAGCAATAAATTATTCATAATTGACTGATTCGCCCTAATTCCTCTTTTTCATCTTTTAAATTTTCCTTTCTAAAATATCTTACCGCTACTCTCAGAAAGTCCAGTTTTGTGGACATTGACACAAAGAAGGTGGATACACAGCATTTGACCACTAGATTTACAAAAATCATTTCAGGTTTAAGAAGTGTTTCAACATTGCATCAACTAGGCTACTGATGAACACATTCATTTTTATTTGAATTATCACTCAGTAAGTTATTTGACCATGTATTAATATAGCTTTGGAAGGCTTTTGTCTTTCAAACACATTAAAAATGCACATATTAACGTTATTTCTTATTTACCTACATGTAACGCAGACATTCCCAAACTGAACCTCTTTCACCTAATATGTTTACTTAAAATACCCCCGAGATTTTAAAAATAAATATTTTAATAGGCCTAATTAAGTAGGCCCGTCACATTTGCATGTTCAGGGTTCTCTGACGTTGGTTAATGGTCACATGACATGCAGGTAGACTTGTGCCGGTATTCGGTAATGCGATACATCACGGTAATGAGTATGCACGGTATTGTTATCGTGGGCACTTCTAAATACCGTGAATAATTATATATTACAAATTATTCAGAATTTTGAATGCATTTTAAGAATACTTTTACCATCAACTGGTCAAAATGCACAACACCGCTGTATGCTGCGTGAAAGACACCTGCGCACTTTGATGTAAACAAGCGCGGATGAGAAGCACATGGCGGAACATGTGAGAGACGCTCTGGATGAAAGCGCACTTTCACTCTCTGACAGCAGATGGCGCTAAACTGCAGAAATAATAATACTAATAATTCATTTTAATGCAGCCGTTACCCCGGAAACCCTGTAAACAAAGCAGCTGCACAACTTTCTGTTTCTGAATCGTGTTTAAATTATTTAATTTAAAATTTTTATGATTTAATTATTTGTTAGCTTTTCATTAAACTCGTGAACCTCCTGCAGTTCCTTTACGAACCCCAGTTTGGGAAACCTTGATGTAATATAATGTTTAATGCACTTCATGTTGATAATTACAACAAATGGAATATATTTTCTTACTCTTTGTATTTTTATATCAATATGGTACAAGATCATTCTATTTAAATCAAAGTGATAAACGAGTTAGGTCAAAAGTAATCTAAAAGTAGTCTGATTATGTTACCTAAAATGTGAAATAATGGATTACATTGTCATGTAATTTGGAATCAGAAACAGATTACAATTTTTAATCTACCCATCTCTGATTATACTGTGCAGAGGAACAACTGAATAGTGATCTGGAAGATTTTGGCCAAATACCTTAGGATAAAGATTGCATTTACGTAAAAACGCTTTATTATTATCATCCAGAATGGGTTTGTGTTATATGTAACAAAACAAGGGTGGTACATGTGGCAAGTCTGTACGCCTGCTCCACATCTTTTTGTTGTTTGAGAATAATAAATATGAAATGCTTTTTAGCAGATTAGATGGATATTGTGGCATTTACCCAAGTATTATCATTAAAACATCAAAACGTTATGTCATTTCAATAACTATAACCGTGAAACATACAGTCGAAATCTCACGCTTCCGTCAGTGCCGAATACTAGCTTATGTTTGCCAGCCTTTGACCTCTAGGTGTTGTTGTTGTGTAAACGTTATTCAGTAATCAAGACTGAACATTTTTGGAAATTCATTGGTCAAAAGACGTGTATGGGTGACAGTTGTTGTCAAGTTGATGTCTCTGTCAAAAAACACCTTAATAGTACATCTTAGTATGCAAATTAGCAGTAAAATGTTGTGGTTACTGTAGTGAATGCCAGTAGACCCATTTTGATTTGTTCTGACAAAGAAATTAAAACACACAGTCCTGTGATTCTAATCTTTTGTTCAATTTAATGAATACATTTTTTTTAAATCTAAACTCATTGAAAGTGTAGTTATCTTCTATTCATATTTAGTGAAAAACAGGGTTACAGAAGTCATGCAAAAATGTCAACAAAAAGCTTTATTAATATCAAACAGAGCATCACTACATGAAGCAACAAATTATTCACATTAGATTTATTTTTCATCAAATACATTTAGTCGTTAAAATTAATGTTAATGAGAGTTGAACTCATGCAATTATATCCATCTGAGTAATTGGTGGAATAACATGCTTTATGATAAATTTTATGTTATATGAGATTTTGCAGTATAAAACATTTGGTTTCTCATAAATCAGTCAACTGTGTTTGCAGTTTACATTTTTCTAACAGCCAGACAGATGCTGCAGTGAGGAGATAATCAAGAAAGATCATCTTTCTTGTCTCTCTCAACATCATAACATCATAACCACCCAATACTTTTTTCAGTTTTATGATACTTTTATGTGTATATCTATAATAATTAATTAAACTTAATGTCACAGACCGATGTCTAAAGATGACAACAAAACACCTCCAGCTTCACCATCGTCATCAGGAAAGTAATGTCATCACTAATTTCATTGTGTGCATAGGTATACATTTAGATACAGATACAAAAACAACTACTGATATACATTAACAGACAAACACTGAAAATGATTCACTTATTTAAAAAAAAGATGTAAGTCAAGCAAGATTTCAACTTGCAATTTCAAAGTAAACCTGCTAAAGGCAAAAAAAGCAGCAGATGTTAATTTTAAGTTGGGCTGATCCCCTATCAGGTTCATTAAAAAAAACTGCTAAACCTGGCCTCTTATGATCTGACCTACACTACATGGATACATATATTTTTATATGTCCCTACCCATTTTTAAAATCTATGCTACTGATTCTGTACATTGAAAATTTTTCTAACCAAATACTGTGTTTAGCTGTGTTTAGTGTTAAAACTGTTCACATCAAAATGATCCAATTTCTTCCGGTACTAATGACAAGGAGTAGTTTGCTAATTGTAACTTTCTTTCGCCTTGTTTAATGAACGTCAGAAGCCTGAACGCTGCAATGTTATATGTAGAGTAATTGCTTTGGAAGTCTCAAAGTCTCTTAGTGGTGAATAAATAACCGGATTCAAATATGAATCTGTGACAAAATGTTTATTTTAGATTCTATCAAAATCTACACACACACTTCTATTAGCTCGTCTATTAGCTCTTTTAGAAGCTCCTTCAATAGCACCACTAAAAACTCCACCAATAACTCCACCAACAACTCCACCAACATTTCCACCAGCAGGTCCTCCAGTAACTAAAGCCAAAGGCCCAACAGCAATGGCACCAACAATGCCACCAACTTTTCCACCAACAATGCCACCAACAGTTCCACCAACAACGCCACCAACAGCTCCACCAACAAAGCAACCAGCAATATCACCAGCAGTGCTACCAAAAACTTCACTAACTATGTAACCAGCAGCTCCACCAACTTCACCACCAACTTCGCCACCAACATAGCCGCCAAAAGCTCCACCTACAGCACCAGCACAAGCTCCACTAACAGCTCCAACAGCTCCATTAAAAGGTCCAACAGCGTAACCGAAAGCTCCACCAACAGCTCCACCAACAACTCCACCAACAGCTCCACCAACTTTGCCACCAAAATGGCCACCATAAGCTACACCTACAGCATCAGCAAGAGCTTCACTAACATCTCCAACAGTATGGCCGAAATTCCCACTAGCCTTGAAACCAACACCACCACCAACAGCTCCACCAATAATTTGACCAATAGAGTCACTACCAGCTCCACTAACGGCTGCACCAATAGCTCCACCAAAAACTGCACTACCAGCTACACCACCTGCACCACCTCCACTAAAAGCTTCAGCAAGAGCTCCTCCAGGAGCTCCGCAAACAGCTCCAAGACCAACTCCAATAGCTACACTAACTACAACGACTAACATGTTAAAATGATGGCAATCCCCTGATAAAAAAGAATATCCAGAGTTTCTTTGTATGCTTATTTTTCTCTCCCTCCTTTGTGTCAGCTGTTCTTCCCCTTGTTGAGAATCTTGAAGCATCTCATTAGTGTAGTATCTGCCATTCTGCACTATCATTCTGTCAATCATCAGCAGTAGATGATTGACCTGCTTTCTATCTTTAATGTTTTTATTGTTGAGGACATGATACCTGTCTCCACACTGCTGTACTAGATGTCTTAATGCACAGTTCCCCTCAATAAGTTTCTCAATGGACCCTCCTTCTAACTGATCCCCATGAGTGAAGAGAATGATGGAGTATTTTAATGCATCCTCTCCAAACAGTATTTGGACCATCTGAGGAATCTGCTCCTCACGCTCAGTAAACCTCATGTTCGCAGGAAATGCAATGAGAAAAGCGTGAGGTCTGGGTCTGGATAAAGAAATGCTTCTCGCCGTCTCTCTAACTAACTGCTCAGGGTTCTTCTTTGTGTCAAAGAAATCAAGTGTATCAACTACAGACACTATCCTGCCTGCAACCATGGCGTGTTTCTTTAAACATTTATTGGTTACTGCAGATTTGAACACCTTCTGTCCCAGTATGGTGTTACCGGCTGCACTCTTTCCTGCACCAGTTTCACCCAGGAGCACCATCCTTGTGGATTCGTTAGCATTTTTTGACATTAATGTGCATCTCTTCGGCGGAGGCTGCTCCAGTTTCCCTGCTCCTTTTTCTGTTAAAAAATATATGAAGTGTTAGTAAGAGTAGTTAGAACATGTTAGAACATTACCAAAAAGACTCACCTGTTTTCTTAAGAAACGTCTTGAGAATTTTTGCAAGGAGCAGTGTAACTTGTCCACTGTGTCCTTTTTTCTTGTTGTTGAACACATGGTATCTCTGGTCATATTTCTGAAGGAGTTTCTTCAAATGTTTGTTTTCAGTGATTAACTCTTTTATTGTCAAATTTCCATCCTCCAGTTCATCTCCTCTGGTGAAGAGAATCCAGGTTTTCTGGAGATGCTCTCGTCCCAAGAGCTTCTCAATCTTCTCCACAGTTTTTCTGTCTTCTTCAGTGAACCTGTCAGCTTTGATGACCAGGAGAAACGCACAGGGACCTGATTCACATTTCTGAAAAACGTTCTGGTATTTCTGCTGAATCGCATTCTCCTTTAGCTTCATGTCAGAGAATCCTGGTGTGTCATGAATGGTGACCTGTAGACCGGAGACGGTTCCAGATTCTTCCACCACATCTTCTGTGACGGATTCAGATGTTTTCTTTGACTTGAAAGCTTTTCGTCCTAGTATTGTGTTTCCTGTTGCACTTTTCCCATCTCCTTGTTTTCCCAGTAGGACCATATTCAAACAATTCATCAATTCTTCCATTTTCAAGATGTGATCGAAGCTAAAAGTGCTGTACAAGAAAAATAAGCACACATTAAAAAAACTCAAGTGCAAGTGCTACAGAGCCCCTAGACCAGTGATGGGCAAACTTGGCCCTTCCAGGCCACTTTCCTGCAGAGATTTGATCCAACCCTGATAAAACTCACCTGCCTGTAGCTTTCTAGTAGTCTCGAAGACAATGATTAGCCGGTTCAGGTGTGTTTGAATAGAGTTGGAGCTAAACTCTGAAGGAAAGTGACCTGGAAGGTCCAAGTTTGCCCACCCCTGCCCTAGACATTATAGGGGAGGAAACATTATATCTCAATGCTTTTCATTCCCCTGAGAAACACTGTGTTTGCTAGCAAAACTTTTGCAAACAACCTAAAACTGGTGATGGAAATAAAATTAGGTGAAAGGGAAGCTATATTCCAATGCTTTTGAGAGCAAACCCAAAGTGTCTCTTTGAATTTTTATAAGTTCTGTTTTAGCCAATTTTATGTCTTAGTAGTTTTAGTTTTTGACCAGTAATCTAATGCATTAAAAGCACTTTAACTTTGCCAGGTAGGCCTATTTTAATTGTCATTTGCACCGCTTACACAACTGGCCATTAAAATGCACAAACAAACAAAACATCTTTTTTTTGAATAAGAACTATATTCAATTTAATGGTAGCGATGCTTATTGCATTAAGAAATGCGTGACCCAAGGCTGCAGGATTTCATTGCTGCATTGCAGTCAAAAACGAAACTGAAAATAAAAATGCCTGCAACTGAATTGTCTGTAGTCATTTGTAAGTAACTGTAATCGAAACCGGGAGCATGAATCTCAATAAGTATTTTTATTTTATTTTATTAGTAGGCGCCTGGATATAAGACATAAAAAAGATACTTAAAAGCAAAGGTTAAGAAACATTTCATGACGATTGACGGCATATTTAGGCTAATAGTATCATTAGGAAAAATATATAGCCTATAGCTAGGCTAAAAGAAAAGAAAAAAATGATATAGCCATGTCAGCATCAGCCGAGCGCTAGCAAAACTGTGATGGCCACTTCGGACCACTCATCATCAGCTGTAGCCTATTTATAGTCATTTATACAACATAAAAATACACCGAGGCTAAGGTGAAATCAGATTCATACTGAAAACTTACCTGACAGAAAACCGCGGAGATCGAGCTTTTATCTGAGCTCGAGCAGCGAACTAAATGAACCTGCAGTTTCTCTGTCCGGCATTTACTAAAAACGACAGTACAGCAAGTTTAACCCTTTCGCACGTGAGTTTAAAATATTCTAAAAACTGATGAAAATTTGCATTGTTTATTACACTAGTGTACTTTAATGTTTAATCAGGGATTTGCACTGTTTATCACAATAGTGTGCTTTAATGCTTAATCCGGTAGTTTGTTTTGAAAGGCTTTTATTTTGTACAAAATGGCACAAAGTCACACTTGTGGTGTTCCCGGTCAAAAATGTCCAGCCATTCAAAGTGAATGGGAAAGAATGAAAGTAATAGAAACTATTAGTGTTCAGGAGCATGTTGATCATGTTCACGTTCACATATGTATGTGTGCTTGCAAACATAAAGGCCTTGGACCTGTTCATGTGTGGATGCATGCATAGCCTACTCACTCTAACAAACACACACGTACGTATACAAACTATTGGGAGTATTACAAGCTTTCTATTTCATCCTACCCTGAACTGCATCCAATATCATTTCATCTATCTGATAGTATAACTCTCTCTCACTCACTCACTCACTCACTCACTCACTCACACAGTAATTTTTGGCCCGGGAACACCACAAGTGTGACTTTGTGCCATTTTGTACAAAATAAAAGCCTTTCAAAACAAACTCCCTGATTAAACATTAAAGTACACTAGTGTGATAAACAGTGCACATTTTCTCCACATTTTATTTAATATTGTGAAAATTATTCATAATCCTTTTTCCACTCAAAAAATGAGGTGCCTACTTTCAGATAAATGAGGCCTACGATTAATCAGATGCAAATATAAATACAAAACCAGTCCTAAATGAAAGAAAAGAAGTTGACAAAAAGATTGAATCCAATCTTTGGTGATAATATAGCATAATGAGTGATTTATAAGCAATTTTTTGAGGCCAGGTTATTTTTGCCCTGGAACATCACAAGTGTTATAGGGTTTTGAACACAACACAAGGGTTAAGAAAGCCTTGAGGAAAGGTTTACAGATAGAACACTTCCCTTTATTGCCTGTGCTTTTCGTTATTGTGTTTATTCGCGTTCAGTTCATTTACGTGAGGTAGATTTTGCAGGCAATTAATTAAACTATAAATTACGAGAAGGACCAAACTGTTTTCTGGTCTTGTTATGAAATATAAAAGTAGACAAACTGTTAGTCTTAAAACTAGCAAAGGCAAAAAGTTATTAGATGTGGGAAAAGAAATCTATGAACAGTTACAGGGTCTATATATACTTTCCTTTATTCAGATTTTTTTTTTTTTTTTGCCTAAAATCTTAATGATTGCAGCCTTTATCAGCATTAATATAATAGTGATATCATAATCATCAAAATTTCTATTGTTATCCACAATATTGCTGTATTAAATGCATTGAATAAAGACTCAATTGTCAGTGCAAACTACTTTATTTCTCAAAATTGGAAAACCAAATTAACTCCTCTGACCTGTGATCTGCCCCAGTTTTTTAGGAGTTAAATGGCCATTCCATATAGACACCATTCCTGAAATTAGCCTTTGTTACTCCTTTAGAGTAGCAGAAGCACTGAGTACTGAGAACATAGCCATTAATATGAGGTAGCGCACTCTAGTGTCATCCCTGGTACATGAAATGTTTCCCAACACATACTCACAAAGGTACATACATAATACATGGACAACCACTAAATTCTTACCATTTCATCTTACCTCAAATAACATTCTGAGCAACAAATAACAGGAAAAAATTACCGTGCATCATTTAGAATTTGATAATACAAAAGGCAATTGAGAGTAATTTGGTTATTTTGCACACTAGGAGCTTTGCCCCCTCCCAAAATGGCACAATTTGCACGAAATACAAACCAAAAAAGTAAAACATACTCCATCTCGTAACTGAATCGGCTGTAGAACCGGCTCATTGCCCTGACGCATATAAAAATAGTTCACTTTTACAACAAAATAATGTTCAACATTCTAACAAAGCAGAACCATGAAAAAAAATATACATAAAATGAAAAAATATAATCATCTGAAATCTGTAAAGACAAAAATACGTACTGTGCAATATTTACTAATTATTTGAGCTGGCCAAATATATGTAACACCTAATGAGCACCCTCAGTAAAGCAGCGATACCTCTCGATTGCATTTCCACTTAAGACATACATAATGATACAGCTCATAATGTGCATGTTACTGTCATGCAGCATGGCTTTACATTGCTCAAATAAACCAAAACAATAACTAGACTACAGCTAGACCTTATATAAATAAACAATAGAAAAGTAACAAAGCAAGAGGTCCTGTGCTTTACAGTAACTCGAGCGGTTTTTAAAAATGTTAAAAGAATCGATGTTTTGTTAAGAATAGAAATGCTAATGTTGATTAAAAGCCTCACTGATGTGGCAACATTAAAATCAAACCATCTGTAGATTCCCTCAGAGCTGAGCACCCTTTTTATATCTGACTGACAAACACCACCAGCCATAAATATTTGGTAATAAATATAAAAACAAGCACAATTTCTGATGCTTAAAACACAAAAAACTCACATTACACAGAGTGTTAATAACTCTGTGTATAAATTAGAAATGTTTGGATGTTTTTGGTTTGTATATATATATAAGGTTAGTCTGTCCTACAAAGTTGGTAACACTGAGACTGTGGTGCATATACATGTGTGTTTGCTCAAGAACCCATCCGTTCGCCAGAGAAGGTATGTGTATGAAGAGTTATAATGCACTATGGTGTGCACGAGTATAACTGGAGCGCCTGTGCGGTGGGTAGGCATCAGTTATTGGAGCGTAGTGCTTGAGATTGTGCTCGGCGACGGGCTAATCTAGCGTTAGATGGAGGGGAAAGCCTCATGGAGCAGACCACGGCACCGAAGTCCTCCTGCTCTTCCTCCTTCTGAGACAGCTGCCGATTGAACGCGATGGCATCAGCTGCAAACTGTGTCAGGTCTTTAGTGCTGCAGTTTCTGTAGGTTCAACCAGAGAGATGGTTAGAAACATTACAGAAACTGGAAAATGTACTTAATCTACTGCATCGAAATCAAATACCTTTGTAGAACACGAGGAGTCGGAAGAACTCTTCCAGGTGCATTCTGAAAATTTAAATGAGTAAATAAAAATGTAATAAAAGTAAATATATATATATATATATATATATATAAAATGATGTATATGATATAAATTTTGTATATTATTACATTTGATTTGTATAATGTATACTACAGAACAAACCTTTGGGGTTGTAAGATTTGATAATGTTTTTGAAAGAAGTCTCTTATGCCCAGCAAGGATGCATTATTTCCAAAAAAGTAAAAATACAGTACAGTAATATTGTGAAATATTGTTACAATTAAAAAAAAAAAAATTCTTAAATATATTTTAAAATGTAATTTATTCCTGCAATTGCGAAGTTGAATTTTCAATAAAACAGATGTGCTGCTTTGTATTTTTGTGGAAACTATTACGTTTTTTCAGGATTCTTTGATAAATAAAGAGTTTATGTAACAACATAAAAGTTTTTACTGTCACTTTTGATCAATTCAATGCATCCTTGCTGAATGAAAGTATTACTTAAAAAAAAATAAAAAATACCCCAACCTTTTGAATGAATTTAATTTCTCTAAAGTACAGAGCTTTTACATGACATCTATTTTGTGTCAGACGACTGGTTCTTAGTTATTTAAAGGCACAATATGTACTCTGTGCGGTCGTCACCTGTCTAATAAAATGCATAATATATTAAAGCATCTTTGGTGTTTCCATGTTTTCTACAAAACAAAACCGGAAAGCGAGGGTGTGAGATGTCATTGGCAGGCGACACAATGCCACTATAGACACAGTCCGTGTCACTAGTTAAAATTGCTTATTTCTCTGGATTTAAACATTCTTCGAAACATTTGGGATAATGTAAGTACACAAGTCAGCAAAATATATAACACTGTTCTAGCGGATTTTGGATATTTTAATAAAAAAATATTACATATTGTGCCTTTAACTGCTGCTATTGAAAGAATTAAAATGCAAGTAAACAAGTAACAAGTAAAAAGATGGAATCAAAAAGGCTTTAAGAAAAATAGAGCTAACGTCTCACCCCTTGCACCCAGGGATGCTTCAGGACCTGGGCAGCACTCAGCCGTAGAGTGGCATCTCGCACCAGCAGCCGCGAGATCAGATCTTTGGCATCGGCTGAGATCTGAGCCCAGACTCCATCCCCAAATTCATATTTCCCCTCCTGAATCCTCTCAAACAGGTTGTTCTGAACAGGAGTGGACAACACTTTTAAGTTGTCTATGTGGATGACATGAATTCTCTACATTTTTGAATTAGCGTGTGCCTTACCTGGCAGGCACGACATGTCTCTCCTCTTTCCCAGCCACAGTTGGTGCCGCAGTGGCCGGTGAAGGGAGGACTCCCGCTGAGCAGGATGTAGAGAATCACTCCAAGGCTCCAGAGGTCACAGCGCTTATCATAGAACGAAGCCTCATCCGTAAAGACCTCGACCACCTCGGGAGCCATGTACTCAGCTGAGCCACACTTGAGGACAAAACACATCCCTCAAAACATGCTGCTCTACACGTTTACAGTTCTAGGGTGCCAAAAACACAAATGTGAGAATGTGATTACCGGTGTGGTGAGCTCAGGGGTAGTTATTGGGGTACAGGCACTGTTCAGCTTCACTCCACTCCCGAGATCAAAATCACAGATCTTCACAGGAGAAACCTAAAATGCAAAATACTCCTTACAATTAAGACTGGCTAGATCTTAAACATACACTACTGTTCAAAAGGTTGGGTTCAGTTAGAAATTAATACTTTTATTCAAACACTGTAGTTTGTTTGTGTCGAGAAGATGCTGTGTCCTACGCTGTGAAAGTAAATTCGTTTTATTTTCACTTCCATAAGATGAAGCTACAAAAAAATCAGTGGTTAAAATTCACAGCAGTACAACCCCAATCTTTTTTGTGTTCCCGTCATTTTACTGTCGACTGCTTCTCTAATCTCGGGGAGTTTAGTACATCATTAGTACATCATGGTCATGAATTAGTTGTGGGAACGAGTTCTTAATTCTATTACTATACATTTCTTCCTGCATGTCATGTATGGAGCTCTGTAGTTTTCAACATTGATAATAATCAGAGATGTTTTTTGAGCATCAAACTGAGCATATCAGAATGATTTCTGAAGGATCATGTGACACTGAAGACTGGAGTAATGAACATTCAGCTTTGACATCAACGAATAACATTATAGAATAACGAGTTACAACAATTACATTTTAAAACATAGTAGTAGGGCTGCCTTTGACTAAAGAGTTTTCTAGTTGACTAGTCGTCGTTCATTTTTAGCAATTAGTCGACTTATCGCACTTTAATATTAATAAACCATATAATTCATAATAATGAGCCTTTAATTGCCTATAGCATATAAGCACTCAAGCACACACATAAAACTTGCCACAGCACACCGGCAGAAGTAATGATTATGAATGCGTCAGGGGGAAAAAACAGCAAGAAGACTGCCTTAACATTATAATAATTAATTGATAAACTAGTTTTCTGTAGTTTTGGCTGCAGTGATAAAGTCGCCGACACTGACTCGTCTTCTCTACAGTGGACGTGCATGTTTCATATGGATTACATAATCTGAAAATATTTGTTTTCCATTTGAATTGGTTAATTTAAAAGTAGACATTTTGCTTAGATATATCTTTCATGTCTGTGTGGCAAGCACAGAGTTTCAGTTAATTTTTCAATTTCAAGTTCAATCTCAAGTTCACAGTGACCAAGATGGCAGAAAGTGCACCGTTTACTTTCATTATTTTACAAAAGCACAACATTTTGTTGTTATTGTGAGTCCGATACCAATTATTTGCACGTTTATGTGCCCGATAACCGATATGCAGAACCGATATTTATTTACTGTGGATTTTTTTTTTTTATTCGACGAATATTGGAAATTCGCATTTTTTTTTGACAGCCCTACTGGATAATGTTAATTCACTGAATAATATTCACTGGAATATAACAAAAAAAACATTGTATTTCATTGCATTTCTCAACTGGTATATCAGAATTACTAATGTTTTTGTCATATCTAGATTATGAAATGCATGTTGACAGTGCTGTTTATCTATGCATTTATACAGAGCTATACTCAAACTGCGATCGCTCGCGGAGATAATAAATAATTCATTTCCATAGAGTTGTATTTATTTAGATGTTTATTAGCGAAATAATGGTTATATAGTAAATGTTAATACAATTTAGGGTGTTTTAAACAAGTGAATCTTGTTAAAAGTTACATGCGGTGGCCGTGCTGGAGCATTTCCTGAGCATCAACCCGGTGAGCGAACAGCAAAATGCAGACGCCTTCACAAGACTAATGATGAGCATAGACAACAGAGAGAGAATTAAATTCAGCGCTTTTATTTCCAACATGAGCTCATTCATGGCTGTATTATTTAATTCATGCAAAGTTACGTCTTTATTGGGACAGGACTTGACGGATTTTCTTACGTGACTTAGTGAGTTCGTCTTTATTTCTTAGAGACAAGCTGCATAAACTAGCTACATTTCAGGCATTTATGTAACACATCTAATATGTGCATTAATGGCTGTTATGAAGTTTACTAATTACAGCAAAGCAAGTACGTATGCTTTACCAATGCATGCTGTTGTTGTTGTCTCGTCTCCCCTCAGA
>NW_015542371.1:46263-46742 GCF_001515605.1 Sinocyclocheilus anshuiensis | reverse complement strand
CGCATTTTGCATTTTTTTTTGACAGCCCTACTGGATAATGTTAATTCACTGAATAATATTCACTGGAAAAAAAAACATTAACAAACAAAACATCATATTTTATTGCATTTCTCAACTGGTTTGTTATATCAGAATTATTCATATGCTTTTGGCATTCTAGATTATGAAATGCCTGCTGACAGCGCGGTTTATCTATGCAGTTACACAGAACTAAAACTGCTATCGCAATCGGAGATAATAAACAATCAATTGATTATTTTAGCCTACGTGACTCTTAAATGTTAATACAATTTAGGGTGTTTTAAACAAGTGAATCTTGTTAAAAGTTACATGCGGTGGCCGTGCTGGAGCATTTCCTGAGCATCAACCCGGTGAGCGAACAGCAAAATGCAGACGCCTTCACAAGACTAATGATGAGCATAGACAACAGAGAGAGAATTAAATTCAGCGCTTTTATTTCCAACATGCGCTCATTCATG
>NW_015542371.1:17585-45383 GCF_001515605.1 Sinocyclocheilus anshuiensis | reverse complement strand
TAAATGTTAATACAATTTAGGGTGTTTTAAACAAGTGAATCTTGTTAAAAGTTACATGCGGTGGCCGTGCTGGAGCATTTCCTGAGCATCAACCCGGTGAGCGAACAGCAAAATGCAGACGCCTTCACAAGACTAATGATGAGCATAGACAACAGAGAGAGAATTAAATTCAGCGCTTTTATTTCCAACATGAGCTCATTCATGGCTGTATTATTTAATTCATGCAAAGTTACGTCTTTATTGGGACAGGACTTGACGGATTTTCTTACGTGACTTAGTGAGTTCGTCTTTATTTCTTAGAGACAAGCTGCATAAACTAGCTACATTTCAGGCATTTATGTAACACATCTAATATGTGCATTAATGGCTGTTATGAAGTTTACTAATTACAGCAAAGCAAGTACATTACCTATGCACGCTGTTGTTGTTGTCTCGTCTCCCCTCAGATGCTGTGCTGCAATGGCGACCCTGCGCGCAATTCTCAAAACACCCACAAGATGTTTATCGGTGAATCCGATATTACAAAACCGATAACCGATTATAGTAAAATGCTTAAATATCGGGAAAAATATTGGTAAATTGATATTAGGGATGCTCCGATCTGCCTTTTTCGCCTCCAATACCGATTCCGATACCTTCCAAGAAAAATGGCACTATCGGAGCCGATACCCGATATGAATATCGGATCGGCGCATCCCTAATCGATATATCGGTCGAGCTCTAATTTTAAGTTAAATGCAAATGATCACACCGGTGCCTCCAAGTTAACTGTCATGCAGTGAGTGCGCTGCCATTCAGCTTCCACACTCTGCAGAAACACTTGAATACCACACATTTTTCTAGGTTAATGTTAAAACAGGCAGCCACGTAATGTTGCTACTACTAATACTAGGGCTGTGCGATTAATCGAAATCGACTCGAAATCGCGATTTGAGTGAAATGAAACATTCAGCACATTTTCCACTTGTTCTTAAAATCCCAAATACTTAAAATGAATAAATCAGCCTATGTAACATATGTATTTAATAATTGACTTAAGAAATACAGTTCTTTATTTATAAAAAATAAACAAATATTTTCTGTGAAATTAAGTTAATTTTGTAAAAGTAGTTATACCATTATTATCTTGCCTGCTGAAAAAAAAAAAAAACAATAGAACCCCTCCCAAAACACAATAACAAATTTAATGGATTTCAGGGTTATAATGGGAATTTGTTTAGTTTTAATGTAAACTATAATGGTGTCTATTTGATGGATTCTATTGGTGGGATGTAATCTGGCAGATGGCAACCAATAAAACAACAGTAATTCTATTGGAATAATGCCCAAAACAAAAAGGCATTTTGTAATGGTTTAATGGAAACTATAAGAATTTCTGTGATGGTTTCTATTGTTTTTTTTCAGCAGGGTAATGATACCCATACTGTGCTGCACATTATTGACAATATTGAGCTGAAGCTTGACTTTGCAAATTTAAAATCGCAAATCAAATCGCAATATCTGTGAAAAAAAATCGCAATTTGATATTTTCCCCCAAATCGCACAGCCCTAACTACTACTACTACATGTTTCAGATGATAAGCCTTATTTGAGGTCGGCGAACAAAATGAACGTTTGGATGTCCGATGTACTGTAATTACCACATAGACTAGCTGTTAATGATCTGTACATCACGGACTACGTGACTTCACCATTTCCTGTGGATTTTTTTTTCGTGACTAATAAAATTGATCGACTAAGCCTCTTCTCGTCGACTAACGGTCAACTAGTCGACTATTAGGGGGCAGCCCTACATAGTAGAATAGAAAACAGTTATTTTAAATAGCAACAATATTTCACAATATTAGTTTTTACTGTATTTCTGATCAAATAAATGCAGCCTTGAAGAACATTAAAAAAAATCTTACCAATCCCAAACTTTTTATTAGCAATGTATATTAATGTTTGATGTAAAATAATGCATTTTTTGTCCTTGCTGACTAGTCTTTCTTGATTCTCCCAACCTTAATCCTTCTGTAACCAGACAAACTACACAAACTGTTACCAAAGTCAAAATGCATGTGTTACCTTATCAGTATATTCACACAGGATATTTTCAGGCTTAAGGTCCCGGTGAGCGATTCCTGTTGGAAATAGTGAGACAAGTCTATGTAAACACACTCGCGCTGAGTCATGGTCAGTGGACCAGTGTACAGTACTTACCTTTGTTGTGCAAAAAGTCCAGTGCATGTGCTATATCCCTGACCACATGACTAGCCTCTCTCTCATCAAAGTATTTTCGACGCTGGATGTGTGTTAAAATGGAACCTGAGAGGGAAAGAGAAAACTATTTAGAAAATAAATACCCGAGAATGAAAATGCAACTGTATTTTACCTCTATACAACTGTACAGTACCTCCACGCAACTTCTCAAACACCAGATAAAAACAGCAGTCATCTTCAAAAAACTGAATGAGCTCCAGAATGTTCCTGTAGAGAAACACACAATGTGTGCAGTAGAGCAGTTATGTATAATACTAACTACAATCAATAACAGTAATTTGTGTGATTGAGTATAATTATATATAAAGTATAATTAAGTATGACTATTGTGGAATAAGATCATACTTATTTCCTTGACACTGGTAAAGCGTCTCCACCTCTCTGAAAACTCTACTGCGACTGTGACCAGCGTTCTTCTCGATTATCTGAGAAATGTAGCCACACGTTACACACAAAGTCATTTATTATGTTTGTTTGATAAAGCAAAACAATGTGAAACACTTCAAAGTTTGAAAATACAACTCCCAACTGATCTCTGATGACTTACTCAAAGACATCAACTACAACCTGCTGGCCGTTTTAGTTTTTTATTTAGAGTATAATGTCATTAATAATAATAATAATAAAAAAATCCATATTTATAAAAAAACATTAAAGGGATCATTTGCGGAAAAATTAAAAACCTGCATGACATACAGTATACTTTCTTTTGTGGACCATATTTTGAAGACTGTTGGACTATAGTTAACAAAGCTGTTTTGGTTACCAACATCTTTCATTGTATGAACAAAAAATACTGAGCTGTTTCTCAAATCATCTTCTTTTATGTTCCATAGTTTATCTTAGGTCATTGTAGCCTAAACATTTATGTGTAATACACTTTATGTTGAATCTATAAATCTATAAAATATCTCTTTCTAAAGCTACTTTTTGTAATGTCTACTGGATCATGTAATTAATTAGATTAAAAATGTAATCGACTGACAGCCCTAGAAAATAGCTTTTATTGGACCTTCTGATCACAGAGCAAAAAAGAAAGAGAAGATGCTCTTAATCAGTATTTTTGTCTTGTTTTCCAGTGCAAATGTCTAAAATTGTTAAAATAAAGAAACATTTACTTGACAAGCAAATATAAGAAGTCATGTTTTCTGTGACATTTATCAAAACTAAGTGAGTTCACGATTAAAAAAATAACAAATATCTGCCAATGGGCTCAGAAAAAGATAACAATTCAAAGGGAAAACAAGTTTTCATTCCCCATTGACAGATATTTGTTCTTGTTTTAAACAAACCCACTTCATTGTGTTCAATTTCTCAGAAATCAAGACTTCTTATCTTCAATCTGCATCTCAAGCAAATGTGTCTTGATTTAAGGATATTTGTACTGGAAAACAAGACAAAAATATCTAGGAAAATATACATTTTTTGCAGTGCATGCAACATTTAATGCCAAGAGTTTATGAAATTAAGACTTTTCTACCTTTTTAAGAATTTAATTTTGTGGAAGGGAGAAAAAAAGAGACCCTTTTAATACCCACAGAAACCCTGTAACTCACATCTCACCTTCACAGCATATTCATTGCCGTTCTGTAAACTCACACAGCCCTGGACTTTAGCATAAGCTCCCTGACCCAGCAGCTCGTCCGTCAGCTTGTACAGATCTGCAACACACACACACACACACACACTTGTGAAATGTGAATTGACTCACAGCTTACCCAATCAGGAAATGTTGGGAGGATGTGCAATCAAATATTCTGAAAGATCTGAAGATGCACGACAGATTATACAGACTGCAAATGCTGGGTAAACCATAGAACAAGAAGGTGCACATTATGAGGATTAATAAGAGTTTTTGTAATTTTCTAGATGGTCCAGTACCACTAAATTTGCCAGTGAAACTGTCCGTGGCCCGAGTTCTGCGTTTCTTCTTCTGCTGCGTAACCAGGTCTGTGATGGCGATTGGTTGACTGCTCTCCATTCCTAATCCCAAAATAAAAACCACAGATGTTACATCACAGATTCTTAAGTATTCTGTGAGAATTCAGTCTTTGAAATGATTGCATGATTTGAAGGGTGTGTTTTCAAACGTTTCATCATAAGCAGCTGTACCTGCGGGGCTGTTGGGGGCGTGAGAGATCAGACCACGGCTCTCCAACTGACCAGATGCCAGAGCACAACTGGTTATCTGAGAGAAAGAGAGAAACATTTACACTCAAAACAGTGTTAGTGTTAGTATCATAACAGCTAGTTGCTCCGGATCACGGCATAATAAAGACTTTTTAAATATCCCATTGTGAAAATGATTGGGGAAAATACTTCCGGAACCAAGGCTGCTGAAAAAAAAGAAGCTTATTTGCATTATGTAAAGCACCAAGCATAAAAACAAAAAGCAATTGCAAAGTATGTTTATTTGAGCATTTCCAGTGGGGTGAGCAAGAGCCAGACGGTCATTGACATTCATATGCAACAAACACTGATATGAACTTGTCTGCTTTATATGCTCCTCCATAAAGGTTTAAAGTCTAAATGATCATTATATTTCCATCATAAAAAGTTGTGCAAGACTAAATGATCATATTTTAAGTTAGCACTTCACTGTCAATGTCCTGTAAACATGAACTTTAATCAGAGGAAGAGGAAGTGAGCACTTGTCAGATTTCTCAAACAAGCCTATCATGACTAACGTGTTTCAAAACTTCTCCCCATATCTAGAATGAAATACCTATACTAGACTGGGCAGAGCTGGTCACCTGAGCGTGACAGCTGGTTTTCTTCAGAGCAGGTTGAGTGAAATCATGTTAGAGCTATTTAACGACTGAGTTTCCGCATTGAGAAGCGATATTAATGTCGTGATCTGGTCAAACTCTTCTCATCTGTCTGCTGAGGGGTTAAATCCGGCACATTCAACACGATATATTACTGTTTTACATGAAGGTGGATTAAATGAAGTGGTGTATCGGAAAATAATATCAATAGCAATCGTAGTATAAGAGATATCGCCATTCGTTAATAAATAATAACGGTTGTTGGGTAATAGGCGGGAATATTGGGTCAGCATTGCGGCGGGCTGGAAAAAATTAACATATTTAAAGCAACAGTAGCTGCAAGTCAACGCTGACTGAACAGTTCATCCGCAAATTCTAACAAATATATTCCAAACCCGTAGGGCTTTTTTCTTTCTTTCTTTTTCTCTGTGATGACAAGCACGGTCACACGTTCACTGCACAAGTGAATGGAGACTGAGGGTGTCAGTCCCTCTTTAATGCTCCACGGAGCCCCTGTTTGGCCGAATCAATGACAGAATTCTTTTTTTGAGTGAACTGTCCCTTTAAAAAAAGAAGAACATGAACTGTAACTGAGTTACGAGGAAAAGCAACAAGTGTCAGAGAACTGTTAAGTGTAGCAATGTCAGCAGAACTGTGATAGTGCTAACCGAAAAGATAATGATTTCTGAATAACTTTCGTTATTAAGACATGAAACATTTGACTATGATAACTCGCGCGTGCAAGCGTTTGTTTTAGCGACCTAAGGAGTCACTAGCGCGAATCGCGCGACCAGTACAGCCACACACGTAAACATCAGCGATCTTAATTTAGTAGAAGCTACTTGAGCTCACGTAAAATGCCAATTACGTATATATAATTTACGCATGTAAAAAACAAAAACAAAGACTCAAACCTGGAAATTGCAGACGAATGAGTCTAGCTGTGTCGTGATTGCCTCCGCCATCATCCCGCGCTGAACAGCAGCAGTGAGCAAGAGGAGGACAACAACAGCACCACCCCAAACGCGCCGACTGCCCTCCTCCTGCTGGACGCTGCGGTGTATTTGCGAATCATACTATGGTGACGAGTGGGCTCATGAATATTAATTAGGCTACGTGCTGCACGTACGAGGGAAATGACGAGGTCACGTAACCATGAGCTAATGAATATATTCATATTCTAGACGTTACTGCTGCCAAGAATCATTCAGATATTCGTATGTCGCACTGGAGAAATACCGGTTTCACGCACAGACTGGGGCTAAGGAGGAATACGCTCAAATTAAATGATTACGACTCCATCTGACTACCGTGTCCGTAGTGCAGAGTCACTATAAGAGTTACGCAATCGATAGTGTGACGTGTAGTGAGTTTCGGTGTTATTATGGTATCATCACTGAGATATTATTGATATTTTTATTAATGTTTAATTCTGATTCAATATTTTTTCGAATTTTGGATTCATGTTTTATTTTTAAATCAGTTTTTATATGTATTTTAAATTGTAACAAAATGTATTAGTAATTCTTATTGCGTTTGTCATTTTAGCAGCTTTTTATGTCCATTTATGTCCATTCAATTTCAGTTTTAGTTATTTTACATTTAATTAAATTAAAATGAGAAATGCTGCTTTGTCAACTAGCTAAAATAAAACTTGTTTAATATTTAATTTTATTTCAAGTAAGGATTTTTTTTAATGGTTTTAATTTTAGTTTCAGTTTTAGTAATTATACTAATCCTGGAGTTTAATCTGAAATGTTCTGCTATGAAAGTTTTCCATGTGGAATTCGTTTCATTTTTAGAGTGTTAATTTAGTAATTAGGTTAGTAATTAGTAAATAGGTTATTTTCTAAGTCTGGCATTATTTTAATGTTGCCATGATCGTGAGAAACCTGGAAATAAAAAGAAAAAGGTTAAGGCCTGGAGAATGCATAAATATTATTAGGGTAGAGTGGGGAAAACGCTTCCTTAAAGCTGCAGTCCGTAGCTTCTGGCGCTCTAGCGGTTAATAAACAGAACTGCGTGCGTCTTGCGGAAGAACATTGTAGCCGGAGCTACTTCTCTCTGTTTAAGTCTATGGCGAATCACGCAGGTACTGGGCTACTCCGCAGCGGTACATACCCGAACCAGTCTAAATAGTCCGAATATAAACACTTATTATAGGTGTACCGTAGTGATTCAGGATAAGCCAAAAACACGGTTTGGAAAATGGATTCATGGTGTACTCGCTTATTATATAAATTTTGAACACAAAAAAGTTACGGACTGCATCTTTAAGGACGGTGTAATTTGTTTCATTGAAACAAAAGTTAAATGTGTCTAGAATAGTTATCATAGTTTTAGTGACAATGATATAAATTACAAACCAAGTATGAAAAATCTCCAGAGATTTCATGTTATTAGATTTTTAACAAAAATTAAATCTGTAACAAGGAGGCGTTTTGCACAGGTGGGGTAAAAAGCCCCCCAGTCTGACAGAGCAATTTGCTTTATACATTTACAGCAAAATCAGAGTTCAGGAAGTTTTAGCTTAAAATTAAAAAGAATATAATCAATAATTATGAATGTTACGCAATCGATAGTGTGACGTGTAGTGAGTTTCGGTGTTATTATGGTATCATCACTGAGATATTATTGATATTTTTATTAATGTTTAATTCTGATTCAATATTTTTTCGAATTTTGGATTCATGTTTTATTTTTAAATCAGTTTTTATATGTATTTTAAATTGTAACAAAATGTATTAGTAATTCTTATTGCGTTTGTCATTTTAGCAGCTTTTTATGTCCATTTATGTCCATTCAATTTCAGTTTTAGTTATTTTACATTTAATTAAATTAAAATGAGAAATGCTGCTTTGTCAACTAGCTAAAATAAAACTTGTTTAATATTTAATTTTATTTCAAGTAAGGATTTTTTTTAATGGTTTTAATTTTAGTTTCAGTTTTAGTAATTATACTAATCCTGGAGTTTAATCTGAAATGTTCTGCTATGAAAGTTTTCCATGTGGAATTCGTTTCATTTTTAGAGTGTTAATTTAGTAATTAGGTTAGTAATTAGTAAATAGGTTATTTTCTAAGTCTGGCATTATTTTAATGTTGCCATGATCGTGAGAAACCTGGAAATAAAAAGAAAAAGGTTAAGGCCTGGAGAATGCATAAATATTATTAGGGTAGAGTGGGGAAAACGCTTCCTTAAAGCTGCAGTCCGTAGCTTCTGGCGCTCTAGCGGTTAATAAACAGAACTGCGTGCGTCTTGCGGAAGAACATTGTAGCCGGAGCTACTTCTCTCTGTTTAAGTCTATGGCGAATCACGCAGGTACTGGGCTACTCCGCAGCGGTACATACCCGAACCAGTCTAAATAGTCCGAATATAAACACTTATTATAGGTGTACCGTAGTGATTCAGGATAAGCCAAAAACACGGTTTGGAAAATGGATTCATGGTGTACTCGCTTATTATATAAATTTTGAACACAAAAAAGTTACGGACTGCATCTTTAAGGACGGTGTAATTTGTTTCATTGAAACAAAAGTTAAATGTGTCTAGAATAGTTATCATAGTTTTAGTGACAATGATATAAATTACAAACCAAGTATGAAAAATCTCCAGAGATTTCATGTTATTAGATTTTTAACAAAAATTAAATCTGTAACAAGGAGGCGTTTTGCACAGGTGGGGTAAAAAGCCCCCCAGTCTGACAGAGCAATTTGCTTTATACATTTACAGCAAAATCAGAGTTCAGGAAGTTTTAGCTTAAAATTAAAAAGAATATAATCAATAATTATGAATTACAAAATTATAATAGCCTATTTGAACAATATTGTTAGCTGATGCTAACTGGCTAGCTAACTAGCTACCTGATGCTAACTTGAGTAATTTTTAAATATAAAGTCCAAATATTTGTATTCAACCACCTAGTTACAATACATTAGATGGAAAAACGAATTTGATGGATTTGATGTTCAGAACAGAGTAACTACAGTAATGAAGCCAGGCCCCATGGTATAGATTTTCAGATCCAATTTCTTAAAAAAAAAAAAAAGAGTCTTTACATTTAAAATGTTTGTATTTTAAACTTAAATGCATTGTCACATTGTCAGAACAAAATGTCTGAAATAAGAATAATACTGTTGAGTACTCTTCGTCATCAGTTACTAGCTATGGAGAAAGTTTCTTACTGCACATGCCCTGATTAAACAGCCCCCACTGGCACAGACACGGCAGAGCAAGAATGTAACCTCTAAAACTTAGCAAAAGTTTTAGACATGCCATTTCAAGACCTTTCCCTCTGTAACACTTTTTTTTTAAGTATCTTTGAAGTCACATGGTGAAATGCTCAAAATGTATGCAATACTAAGCAATCAATGCATCATTTCATGTCAGTGCTGCAGAATTTGAGCTAATACTGAAGCAAGGATGTATTGCATTTTAGCTCATTTGTGAGTCTCTGATCTCGCCTGATCTTAGACCAGACCTCGAGTACATTGTGCTTTTGGTCCGAATGTTTGACTTTGGGATTCCCATCTGTTCTCCACATCTCTCAGTGGCAGATCCTCTCTGTCATTTCTTTCTGTGAAGACAGAAAAGACCAAGTTATTATGACAAACACAGCACATTTGCATTGTGCTGTCAGCATCTAGTTTTTCATAAAACCTATTAGCTACAGAGGAGTAGGCTAAATTCTGCTAATGGCCACTATCATAATTTATTATTTTGTGTCTAATAACAGTTATTATTATAACAGTGGCAACACATTGGCAACATACACATTGCAGTTACATTTGGTTGTCTATTCACCTTTTAGTGCTTAATCCTGTTCTGTTCACACACAGTTCAGTAATTTTTGGGAGTGACAGCCAGAGTGTGACAACTTCATTTACAGAAATTCTATGCGGTGTGTGCGGAAACAAACTGAACAACTAGTTGTTAATAACGTATTTAAACATATATCACAGTTATCTTTTTTGTATGTGCGGTGCAAGAAATTACACGGTACGTTTTGATTCATTGGTGTTGACAGATCTTGCAAAAAAAAAAAAAAATAATACAAAAGACAAATAAAGAAAAGCCCATAATAAACTCAAATCCAAACACAGTACTTTAGAAATAAGCCACATGGCAAAATATAGCGACCTGCACCTGCCTACTTTATTAACTCCATATATTGGATCGCTTAATGAGCCGAGCCTAAACGCCAATCTCAAAGAAGCACAAACGCTTGGTAAACATTGCTTATAATAAGTGGACATGGCAACCCTTCAAGAGCACGCTCTACGAAGTAGCCTTCCAAACATAAACAAAACACAACGGCTGTTGTGGTTTAGTTAAAATCACAGAAAATAATGATTCTTTGGTTGCTGTAATATTACTTTGGTCAAAAAAAAAAAATGCCGGAACGTTGCTATGGTTACCATGGTGCCAATCATCAGTTTTGAGAGTGAGTTCTGTTCCGTACACATGAAATGATCATTTAGGGGATTCACTACAATATGACACAGGTCATGTACACACTTTGTACAACCTGGGAGTGACTGTCGTTATATACAGTCGTTGTGTTCAGCTCGCTCTTTAAGGGTTGCCATGTCCACTTATTATAAGCAGTGCTTATAAGCATCCTAGGGCTTGTTGTTTAGGCTCGGCTCATAAAGCGATCCATTTTTTGGAGTTAATAAAGTAGGCAGGTGCAGATATTTTGGTTTGTGGCTTTTTTCTATTTATAACGCCTCTTCCCATTTTAATAGCGATATCTGGCAACACTGAGTCAAGATGTAGCCTACTTCACTGTGATTTCCTGCACCACAATATGTTATGTGTTAACTATTTGTTCAGTTCAGTTCCGTACAAACTGTGTAGAATCTCTGTAAATGTGGTCGTCACTACCTGGATTTTTTGGGAGTCAGTTCAGTTGTAGAATGCGGTTGTCACTGCTGTAAATTACTGAACTGTGTTTACTGAACAGGATTAAGCGCTAAAAGGTATCACTGAGAAACTATTTTTTTTATTTTACTTTTAGTTTTAGTTAGTGCCTCATGTTAAACTGACAACCGAATTTCGCTGCAGTGTGTACGTGGCCACAGTAATGAAAGCACAGCTCTCTCTCACCAGCGGCTCCAACTCCGAATGGTCGATGAGACTGAACTCAGAGATGAAGTAGTAGTAGTGTTTGTAGCAGGTGTTGATGTGAGCCTCAGCTCCGATACTACAGATCATGTCAAAGTGATGGATGTACACGTGTACAAACACCCGAAACAAGCGGCTCAGTATCTTTTTGCACACCTGCTGAAAGTTCTTAGGAAAAGGGACTCCTAAAAACAGAAGAATACCAGTGTCACACTTCTATCACATTGAATTCAAGATGCTATATGATTTTCTTCTATGAGAAAAATCAAATGCTATTTAAGGAGAAAAAGCCTACTGAGTATGTCTTTTTCGGCCTGTAGCTCAGCCTGTGGAATTATGAATTGTTGGCAGTGCTTATAAGTATAGCTTCTGTAACTCGATCCAGTAATATTTTTTTTCAGACCAAAGTATGTCTGGTGTTCCCGGCCCCACAAATTATACAGCAATTCCTGAGAAACTTAACTGGACCATTTCTCAACCCAGTTATCCATTAATATTTCTACAACTAACTGTTTTTGTCTTATTTCCATTCATTTGTATACCTCTGCTCATTTATTAATATGCAATACTGAAATTATAGGCAATTTACTGAAACAGCTTAAAGGTCAATAACAAATAGGTGTGTCCACAACAAAGAAAAGGAAAATCAAACATTTTTTATTTTTGATATACTCTCAGAACGGTAAATGAAAACAGAGTCCGTGTTTGATTGTACAGTTGAATAGATGCTCTGAAATCAGAAACTGCAAGTTTCAGCAAGTTATGAAATTTCAGCAAGTTATGAAAATGGTGAACCTAAAATATATATTTAACTAAAATGAAAATCTGATTCAAAATATATTTAGTGATATTAAAATATAACTGATTTTGACCTTAACACACAGTCAGCAGGTGTCTGCAAATTTACCGTTTTATTTTTGCATGTTGTTTGCACTTCATGACTTAAAGGCTTTTCAAATATTAATAAGCAACGAAGCAGTTAAAATAGTTTTTTCGCAAGAAATAATAATAAAAGATAATGCCAAACTACTTAATAATGTTTTCTTTTCAAGAATTTTATCTTTTTAATAAAGCATGTTTCTATATTATGATATCAAGACTGTTGTACCTCCCTGACATATTTTTAACTTTGGCCTCTAAAAAATATCAAAATATTAATTTGGAAATTAACAAAAGATAAATGAGCAGACTGCACTAGTAGCCCTATCACAGATATCATAATTGCGTTGTTAAAATGTCTGGAAAACAGATTTGATGTCACGCACCTACTCGTGTAGGAAAGATGTCCTCATTGTTGATGAGGGACTCGATCCAGTTCATCAGGAGGTTCATGTAAATAAGAGCAGGCAGTTTGGTGGGCCTCTTGTACTGATCCCCATCCTGCCACCTGTATTCATAACGTGGTCCTCCAGACATGATGGGACAGCTCTTCTCAGTGCAGAACTCGCTCACGGTCCCGTAGATGAGGTTAATTCGATTGAAGAAATCCACCACATGCACAGCTATCCAGTCATTAATGTTCTCCCCGTCTGGCAGCTGCACCACTTTCCTCAGGTCCAGGCCTGATTTCAGAGACGCCTGGGCTCTTTTGTACAGCTCAAAGCGTTGGGTTCCAGGTTCAAATCGCTTTCGAGGCCGGAATGTTTTGTCTTTGCTGAAGACCTGACCCAAGCACAGAGCCATTGCTGAACTGAGCAGGGTGACGGAGTCGTCAGATCCAGTCAGGATCTGGATGGTTGTGATTCTTCACTCTTATGATTCCCTGGGCCCTTTCTAGAGAGCAGAACAAAAAACAATATTATATATATATATATTTATAGACTGTATACAAGGAGTCTGACAGCAGCCAGTGCTCCACACAGAGATCTGATCTCACCATCATCCAGTCTGTCTGGAATGACATGAAGAAACAGAACAAACTGAGACAGACTCAATCCAGAAGAACTGTGGAAACATCTCCAAGATGCTTGAAGAAATCTACCTGCAAAGCTACCTGAAAACTTTTCACAGCACTGTAGCTTTGCAGGAAGGTTTCTTGAAGCATCTGTTGCCACAGTTCTTCTGGATTTAGTCTCTGTGTGGAGCACTGGCTGCTGTCAGACTCCTTGTGCAAACAAAAATCTCACTGGATTATTACAATTAATGGCAAAATGAAAGTTTGGAAATGTAAACTGATATTTCTGACACACTACAGCAAAAGATAGAACTTTTTGTGGGTGAAAATACTAATGGCCTAAGACGTTTGCACTGTACTGTATATGTGGTTTAAATTTTTCAACAAAAATATTGTGAAATATTATTACAAGTTACAAGAACTGGTTTCTGTTTTCATATATTTTGAAATGTAATTTAATCCTGTGATGCAAAGCTGAATTTTCAGCATCATTACTCCAGTCTTAAGTGTACATGATCTTTCATAAATCATTCTAATATGCTGATTTCAAGAAAGATTTTCTCAAGAAACATTTCTTATTATTATCAATGATGAAAACACAGTTGTACGGAGTAATATTCTATAGAAACTATCATTTATTTATTGATAAATAGAACAGCATTTGCTTGAACTAGTTTTTTTTTTTACATTCTGAAAGTCTTTACTGTCACTTTTGATCAAATTAATGCATCCTTGCTGAAAAAAAATAAAATAATAATTCTTAAAAAAAAAAAAAAAAACTGACCCCAAACTTTTGAAAGGTAGTTTAAAGGAACACTCCACTATTTTTGAAAATAGGCTCATTTTCCAACTCCCCTAGAGTTAAACAGTTGAGTTTTACCGTTTTCGAATCCATTCAGTCGATATCCGGGTCTAGCGGTAGCACTTTTTAGCTGTAGCTTAGCATAGATCATTGAATCTGATTAGACCGTTAGCATCTCGCTCAAAAATGACCAAAGAGTTTCTATATTATTCCTGTTTAAAACTTGACTCTTCTGTAGACGCAATGATATTACGCAGCGCCTGAAAATAGTTCCCAGCACGCTCCCCGTGCAAGCAGGTGGTCACATTGGTTATGTTGACGGAAGTTAGACTATTTTCAGGCGCTGCGTAATATCATTGCGCCTGCTGCACCCATGGTACGGCAGCAAAGTTCCTTGATTATTACGCCGGAATGAGAGTATAGTACCTAGACATATCGGCCTAGAAAATCACAACTTTTCATTTTCCGTCGGTCTTAGTACATGATGTAACTACAGAAGAGTCAAGTTTTAAATAGGAAAAATATAGAAACTCTTTGGTCATTTTTGAGCGAGATGCTAACGGTCTAATCAGATTAAATGATCTATGCTAAGCTACAGCTAAAAGTGCTACCGCCAAACCCGGAGATCGGCTGAATGGATTCAAAAACGGTAAAACTCAACTGTTTAACTCTAGGGGAGTTGGAAAATTAGCCTATTTTCAAAAATAGTGGAGTGTTCCTTTAAGTACACTCCATAAACAGACCACCGCAAACAAATTCATTTCTTCCTCTCTATGCATTTAATTTCCCTTTGAGTTGTTTTATTCACATCACCATTTTCATAACTTCTCGTGTTTGTTCAAAGTGGCTGAAATAAGATACATTTCTTTGTGGATTTCAGAGAGTCTGTTCAAACCCTGCCTCTCTGTTTTCATTTAACGTTCTGCCAGTGTATCTGTGTTTGAGTCCATCCTTTCTTTGTCTCTTTCATAAGTCTTGTTTTTCTTTCCCTTTCTGTTTCTCTCTTCTTCCATAAATGTATTCACACACAAAAAAACAACAACTACCAGTTTGTTAAATCATGAATTTCTCTTACCTCATAGCTCATGTTGAGATATTTTGCAGGAGGTCTGAATCTGACACTTGTTGCTGTAACTGATAATGTATTTTCAATCCGGAAAGGCACTTTAAAAGCCTACATTTCCATAATTGTTTTTATATGCAAAATAGAATATTTATAATATTTTATATATTTTACAATCATTGTTTCTAACCAAACTATTAAATATCCAGTAGCTCTGTAGACTTTATAATAAACACAAAAGTCTCAGTTTTGAGGCTGGCTTTAACTCAATTCATTCAATATGTGTGGAAGCAAAGGACAGAGGAGTTATTTGTCCACCTCTACAACAAACACTGACGTGTCTGAGCACGCTTTTTCACACAAGCTCTGACATTACTGCTTTAACACAGAGCATGAAAACAAAAGTGGCATCTTATCAATGAAAACAGATGAAAGAAAAGTAAAACTGTAGACTTTAAAGTACCTGGCTTTGGTCCCGCTGTAGACACTTGGAATGTTGTGGGAAACCTGGAAAGATGTCCTCGCTCTCCTGTTCTGTCTCGTGAGGATCCTTTCTGGCACTCATCAGTCAGTCTTTACCCTGCAAAACTCACGTAGGAATAGGGCATAGAGTGAAAAAACAAGCTGAAAAGTTATTTGGCTTCCCTTCCTGTGTATGATGTCATATCCTGATTTTGTCTGCCAGGCCCCGTTGTCTGTTTTTGTGTGCCTGTGTGTGCTCAGGGGCAGTATGAAGTTAAAAGGAAGGATTTGATTGGTGGTGGGAGGAGCAGCAGTGAGTCTGTGAAGTCCAGTCCCACATCAAGCCACATCCTTTGCCCTGCCCAGTTCCCCCCAAACTCCATTGTGAATGGAAACTTCAAAACAAGAGGACTGTATCCCAGCCTGTCCATTACTATACAAACTTCACACTTTCCTGTTTCTCAGACCATCTAAATCTAGTTTGAATAACATTTTTTCTAACTTAAAAAAAAAATCATTATAATTAAATGTATTAAAAATGTTAAAAAATAATATGTAATATTTTCTTAAATATATACAAATTATTTAAATAAGAATAATTTTTAAATTAATGTAAGTTAAACATTTTTTGTTATATTTATTCATAATGTTTTTTTTAAAAATGGTCTAGAACTTTAGAATACATTGTGATTTTTTTCAACCAAATTCAATTACTATTCAAATTTGTTGAGTGATTATGGCATATATTGTTAATGAATTGGACATAGAATTGTTTAACTTAAAACTGATAAATAAAGAAAAATAGAACACCATTAATACTCTGAAGCACAATTGTGAAGTAATGTCATTACAATAAATAACCACTAGATGGAAATATATAATTTTCTAAATATAGTGGCACAATGAATGGCATTTGGTTTACAGTTTTTCTCAATTGCTTTGGCTCAATTCTCGAATGAAACTTTTTTTTTTCCCGAAACAATAAGTTCAGATCTTGACTCTTCTCAACAAATATCAGATTTTTTATAAAACCTTAATTTCCATGGTTGACTGTCATGGTGAAAAAACAACGAAACATTTTGACCAGTGTGACTCACACGATGACAAAAATACTTTATATTGTGGTGGCCTTGGCCAAATTAGCCTTAGTTTGTTTATATGAAGATATTTATTTTATTTGTGTTACTTATTTATTTGATTTGGGGCTTGTTTTAAAATTTCAATTTAGTTTTGTTATTTACATTTACATTATATGTACATTTTGTTATTTAGCAGACGCTTTTATCCAAAGCGACTAACAAATGACGACAATAGAAGCAATCAAAACCAACAAAAGAGCAATAATTTACAAGTGCTATATTAGTATATTATTATAGTGTTATATTTCAGTTTCACAAAGAAACGTACAGTATTTTGTCCAAGCAATAATAACAGGACACATTTAATTTATAATTTGTCTTAAAAAAACCGTGAACCGAATCGTGAAATCAAAACCGTGAATCGAATCGAATCATGAGTTGAGTGAATCGTTACATCCCTAACTAGTAGTCTATAAAACAATATTCTAGCGGTTTGACACAAGTTATAGTTTAAAAGGATAGTTTAACCCCAAAAAACGAAACGTCTTTGATCATTTACTCACCTCATGTTGTTCCAAACCTAAATGATTTTCATTTTTGAGTGAACTATCCTTTGAAGCACCACTTGTCTGTATTGTAATAAGTGATTTACTCTGGTTTACTAGTTTGATTATAGGTCAAAGATGAAAATGGGTTTTCAAGGATGTATACATTAGAATATGTCCTGTTTAATTCAAATTTTTTTTTTCTGAGCAAAAATAATGACTATCATACATTTTTACCATGATTTACAGAAGACACCCACTAAAATAAGAATAAGTATGTTGTTTCTTTTTTATATAAATATATGCTGAATGACGATGGAACATTATTTCACCCATATTTTGGCCTTGTATTTTCACAAAAGTTATTTGAAACATTAAAGCAGACACTTTACTTGCATTTAATATGCTTTCTGTGTATATAAAATCACTTTTGTAAATTTCATTGGATGTGGACACCAAAATGGGACATCTCATTTTTGACCCATAGACATTGGTGATCTCCCTTTCAGAAATGTTTGACCTCGGCCAAAGGTAAGCGAGGGTGACCCGTCTCTCATGGTAATGCTAAAAGAAAAGCTTGAGTGTTTACTATACGGAAAAGTGCTGCTGTGTCTTGTAACACACAGTATATTTAGTTTAGCTTAAGTTCACCATTTAATTGCTTGATGAGTGAACTGTTACTCTCTGTGTACTGCCGTATTCTCCATCGAGCCACAGATAATGTTTTTACCGAACCTGAGAGAAGAGCTTCATCTCGGCTGTTAGGGTGTTGAAAGATTGTTTCACTTGCTAAGTGTTTTGCAAGTTTCCTCTTTACAGTTCTGTTAGTTTCCGCCGAAGGGATGAATGACACCTTGCCAAGTTTTTGAGTTTAGTAAACGCCCATTAACCTTTTGCATTCCCTTTGTGGGCTGGTAGGCAGTTTGTTATTATAAGAGGAAAGTTTTCCCATAATGCATACATTAGACAAGTTTCACTTTATAAAGTATTGTATGCATCGTTGGTTATATTTTAATGTGTATGTGCAAGTTAAGTCCTCTTCACCTATCAAATGTGTCTTTGATAAGAGTCACTAGGGTTTTCTGGAACATTCAGTGTCTTAGAAATGCATAGAGTTAGTTCGGAAGATACATTTTTAAAGTCGGCTATCTGTTTTATAAATGCATGTTTATAGATCTTGTTGTAAACACAAAACATGTGCATGTTTAATTAAAAAATTATTTAGGCTGCTTTTCGATAATATATTACACTTGGAGGTACGTGACAATACAGAAGTCTCTACTTCCATTTCAATGCAACTTGAATGTAAGATTCCCACTTCTTTTTTTGTCATTTGTTCACAGAAGTGAGAAATGGGGAAGTTCTGACTGTGTGAGATTTTCTGGGTGGTTTTGTGTGATACAAAAAAATATATATACAGTATCTCAGAGACATGTTTTAAAGGGATAGTTCACCCAAAAATGAACATTCTGCCATCATTTACTCACCCTCAAGTTCTTCCAAACCTGTATGAGTTTTTTTGTTCTGTTGAACATAAAATAAAATATTTTGAAAAATGTGTAACCAAATAGCTGCTGGTCCGCATTGACTTGCATAGTATAAAAAAATAACCATTGACTTCCAATATATATATATATATATATATATATATATATATATATATTATGGAAGTCAGTGGGGACCAGAAACTGTTTGGTGGTTCAAAATATTCTTTTGTGTTAAGCATAAACTCGAGGGCGAGTAAATGATGACAGAATTTAAATTTTTGGGTGAACTATTCCTTTAAAGTTAATGATGCAAAATAAGAAATATTTAAGATTCTGAACAATTTTTAGATCAAACGAGCAAGATTGTGACATACTTTTGTGTCACAATTTTACTCATTTTATCTAAGAATCTTAAATATTTCTTATTTTGCATTACTTTGTGCAAAAGGTCAGATTTGCTTCCACTGAAGCCCAAGATGCTTTTTGAATCATTCTGAAATCATGCTGGAGAACATAATCATCAGCTTTTATTCTTCATGCAGTAGTGCAATTAACTAAATTAAAAACATGTTAAATATAACATTTTCTCTAGTGGTCTCAGACTTTTGGACCCCACTGTTACTTTTTTAATTACATTTTTCAAAATGTAATTGATTTCTAATCAGATTATTGTCATTGTGATGTTTTAACTAATGGAAAACTTGCCAATCTGAAGTAATGTTAATATCAGTCCCTGTAACGTTTTGTGGTGAAGAACTACTTAAGAGAACAATGGGAATGTTTGGTGCATGTGTCATAATATCAGTGTTTGATGCATGAGGTGTAAGCGCTGACACCACACTTCTGCACTCCAAACACGTTTCTCAGCCCGGCTGAATCAAACAATTACACTGTAGTTTAATTCCATTCATTCCTGAAACGAGGCATTCCCTTATGACAGACTCATTCCTCACTCATTCCTCTCATAATACAGCACTGAGTAAGACGCATCAGAGCTCTTTTCTAATGTGACAGCTCGCACACTTTCTTTTCATTGTCTCCTCCTCTAGTCTGGTATGTGGTTTATTTCAGGGAGAGCACCTATTAAAATATTTTTGAGTACTTCTTTAATTTGGTTGACACAGATAATGACATACAAGCCAGATTAGTGGTGTTCTATGTCATTTTGGATTAATTTCTTTGTTATTTATAAAAAAAAAATCAGTCCTTTCTTTTAAAATAAGCAACCTTAAAGGGATAGTTCACCCAAAAATGAAAATGAAGTCATCACTTACTCACCCTCGTGTTGTTCTAATGCCGTATGCCCTTCTTTCTTTTTCGGACCACAAAAAGAGTTTTTTCACAACTTGTGTGCTTTTCCTGGGCTAGTCGGAGTGAACTGTGGCGCTAATAAAGTCTCATGAGAGTACAGTCGTGCACAGAGACCAAGGGCCAAGTCAGGATATTTGTTAAAGAATGTTACATTTGAGTTTGTTTCTCACCAAACCCAATCGTATACCTGCAGAACACTTGGAATATATGGCAACTGTCGCGTGGGACCACTCTGATACTTTTGTGTCTTTTTTAAAAGCTTGATGTTGATTATATGGACAAGCACACGTGGGACATTTTTTAAGAAATCTCTTTTTGTGGTCTAAAAAAAAAGAAGGGCATACAGCATTAGAACAACATGAGGGTGAGTAAATGATGACTTTTAAAAGTAAAGTTCACCTGAAAATAAAAATTCTGGTCCCCATTGATGTCCATAGTGTTTTTTTCCTTACTATGGAAGTCAATGAAGACCAAAACAGAAGAAAGAAACTCATACAGGTTTGGAAGACATTTATTATTATTATTATTATAGAGTTATTATTACTTTTTTGAACGAACCATTCTTTGATGCTCTGGATTTCTGTTTTGTTCAAAGTAAAATGGTCATTTATGATTTTCACTTAAAGGAATAGTTTACCGAAAAAAGATAAAAATAAAAATCTGGTCCCTGTGACTTCCATATATTTTTTTTCATACTGTGGAATCAATGGGGACCAGAAACTGTTTGGTTTCCCACATTCTTCAAAATATTTCTTTTGTGTTCAACAGAAGAAAGAAACCCATACATGTTTGTAAAAACTTGAGGGTGAGTAAATGATGACAGGATTTTTATTTTTGGGTGAACTATCTCTTTAATATTCTGGATTTCTGTTTTGTTTGACATAAAATGGTCATTTATGATTTTCGCAGAGTTCACCCAGAAATTTCTTTCAAAATCTGTGTAGCCTTTTTTTTTTTTTTTTTGAAGTTTGCCATCCCTGGTTGCTATTCATTTTCATTGCATCAAAGCGTCTTTTGGAATAAATAGTCATAACTTTAAAACAAGGTTTGGGTGAGTAAATAGTCAGAGTTTTAATTTTTGGGTCAAATATCCCTGCAAGTTTCTGTTACCAAGGAGTTCTTGCACTGGCTGTTGAATTGAGCACCTGTCTTGACACATTAATTTGGCATTATTGAGGTTTTAGAGGCCTGACAGGGGCTATGTGTCTGACTGGTTGGGCTTTGGGTTATTTTGGTGCAGCGATGAATTATATGTGTGAAATGTTTTCTTTCACGTATCACAGATATGGAGAAATACCTGTTTGCACTCTTGGCTCTGTATGTTCATATACCACTTACAGGTTAATTTAACCTGCTTAATGCAACAATGCCTGCCGAAGGTCTTTGTTGAAATGTCACCAGACCCTTCACAAGATTACACAAAACATTTGTATCTTGGCATTATCATTATTAAAGGTTGCCATGGTTCCATGGTGCATTGGTATTAGATGAGCTATTTGTTGTAAAGCCCTCAGTGAGATGCAACAGGGAGTTTGTGAAACATGAGAGCATTTTTTCCCCTTTGCACTTGAAATAAACACACATTCTTAACCCAACCAATATTGGTTTGCTGGTTTGGTTTGAGGTCACCCGGTCTAGATAACAATGTCTTCTGCTGGTTTAGCAAGCTGGTCTTCTAGCCTGACCAGCTGCAAAAAGCCCAGAATCTCTCTGAAACCACACTTGATGATTGATGTGTCACATTCACTTTATTTATGTTTATTTGACCCAGGCCAGAAGTTTATCTGCTGGTTTTGTTGTAGGGCCCATGCAACGTTCTGGCGTCTCACGCATTTGGTGTCCACTGTTTAAAAAAAAAAAATTATATAACAGCAAAGGCTATAGAATACCCAAGACGTGTCACTCGTATAGTTTTGAATGGGGAAAAATGCAACGCTCGATATGGCCGCTCAATCGCAGGAAGCCCCGCCTTCTGAATAAAAGAGCAACGCTAATGTCGCTAAAGTCGAAGTGTATCCTGTGATTTCTTGAACTGCACGTATAGAAAAGGCAAAACTCTGATATGTGTTTAAATGCATCATTAACTACTAGCTGTTCACTTCAGTTCCATACACTGCATACAATATCTGTAAATGTAGTTGTCGTTATCTGAATTTTTCGTGAGTCTGTTCGGTTGCAGAATGCGCTTGTCACTCCCTTAAATGACTGAACTGTGTGTACAGAATAGGATTAAGCACTAAAAGGTGAACTGACAATGAATTTAGCTGAAGTGTGCATGTGCCCACTGTCTTCTATGATGTGCAACTCACATACACATATGACAAATATCAGAAAGTTAAGACATTTAAAGACATTTTCAGAAACCTGAGCTACTTGCAGCCAGACTGGTTATTTTCTGATGGCATTTTGCATGAGTGAATATTTCACCCAATCAATCACTTGCACAGTGTACATGTTTTTTGCTGTGTAAGCAGTCAGGCCAGTAAGAGTAATAAGAGTGGTTTTGCTAACAGGGACTGCACTTTATTAGTTTCCACCTCCCTCAGTTCACACCTGCAGTTTCCTCAAGCACCCCTCCGAACTGAACACTGCCCTGTGGAGCAGCACACGCTGACACAACTTATTAGCACATTCCCATATTTATTAACCACTGTGTAAACACACACCCATGCATTGTGCTAATTATTCGGTGACCTTTAGAGCAGTTTACATTTTAATATCCCCGTTAACATAATGACACTGCATTTTAGTGAAAATTCAAGGTTTATTTAAGCAGCTGAACATTAGCATAAGAAAGATCAGACTTTTTAAATAATGTTAGAATGACCACTGTCAAAAATCCAAGTATTTAATGTAGATTATATATATATAAAATATAAGTGAGCTGTTCACATGTGGAAATTATATCTAAAGACCTACACCTCATATGAAATATAAAAAAAAATCATCACAGCCTTTCGAGAATTATAGGGCAAGATTTACTAAATTCATATTTGTGTATCTAAAAAATTTTTTATTTTGTACTTGCCCTCTATCTAGGGCTGCATAATTTAGGGGGGGGGGATTATTTATTTATTTATTGTTTTTGTATTTCTAGGTTTGCTGTGATTGTTTGTCGTATAATAATAATCATTGTAGTATAGTTGTCATTATTTTAATTATTACTAAATAAAATATTACAAAACAGGAAATAATCCTTTAATTGTAAAATAAAATATTTAAGTAATCTAATATAAAAGTAATTTATTCTACAACTGTAAATTTTCATGTCTTAATTTCTTCATTTTCAAATGTTAAGCCACTGGAAAATTGAAGTTACTTAAAGCTGCTCTTCTGCTGACAACAGTTTATAAGAGCTTCTCATTACAAGTTTGGGAAGATGGTTGGCGCATTTTGTGTATAATAAATCACAGCCTTTGTGATTTATTAATTGCACTAATCCATTTAGTGATTTCTGTCCTACTTCTATCCCCACCTAGCTAAATCTTACTGTAATATACTAAATATTTTCAGTCTTTAGTGATTGAAAACCTCCTTATTTACTTGTGATACAGAAAAAAATCTAGTGTAGTCTAATATAAAGTGAAAAATAATGACAGGACAACATACAATACTACTGATCCTAACAGAAAGCAACTGTATGTTGCCAAGTTGCTCCTCAGGTGAACGCGACCACACCCTCACCTCAGCAGATCTCTTAACACCTACACAGAGAACATTTGTAATGGGATAGTCCCAGATTTCCACTGGTGTGGTGAGTGGAAGGCTGGGAGTGTTTGTGTTTAAGAAAGTTTGTGTATAGAAAAAAAAAGGGGCCTGAGCTGTAAAAGGAATTTACTGATGAAACTTGTCATTTACAGGCAGTAATAATACAAAAGCAAAAGCTATAAACTTGAGTAATGCCTTTTCCGTCAAGCCTTTGAAGTTTTTGGTCTTGACTGGCTGGAATGAGAGTAATTTCCTTGTCTTTGTGTTGTGACACGGCTCTTGATTCACATCTTTGAAGGAGAGCTGTACTGTCTTGTTCCTCTCGCAGATTAAAGGAACACTCCACTATTTTTGAAAATAGGCTCATTTTCCAACTCCCCTAGAGTTAAACAGTTGAGTTTTACCGTTTTCGAATCCATTCAGCCGATCTCCGGGTCTAGCGGTAGCACTTTTAGCTGTAGCTTAGCATAGATCATTGAATCTGATTAGACCGTTAGCTTCTCGCTCAAAAAATGACCAAAGAGTTGAAATGATATTACGCAGCGCCTGAAAATAGGCTAACTTCCGTCAACATAATCAACGTGACCACCTGCTTGCACAGGGAGCGTGCTCGGCTGAATGGATTCGAAAAAGGTAAAACTCAACTGTTTAACTCTAGGGGAGTTGGAAAATAAGTGTTCCTTTAAACGTCTGATAGTAATTTTATGGATTGTTTTGTTCAAAAGAATGAAACCAAAATAACTTCTTGTTATCTGGGTGTAGAAGTTATTTTTAAAATTTGCTTAGAATTCTATATAATAGTTTAGCTAAATTTCATTTACACTGCTGTTCAAAGATTTGGGGATTTTTTACATATATTATTATTATTATTTACTATTTTTGAAAGAAGTCTCTTATGCTCACTAAGACTTCATTTATTTGATCAAAAATACAGGAAAACCTGTAATATTGTAAACAATTATTGTAATTCTTTTTTTAAATAACCACATGTAATTTAATCCTGTGATGCAAAGCTGAATTTTCAGCATAATTACTCCAGATGTTAGTGTCACATGATCCTTCAGAAATCATTCTAATATGCTGATTTGCTGCTCGAGAAACATTTATAATTATTCTCAATGTTTTATTATAAATTATCAAAACAGTACTGCTTAGTACTTTTGTGGAAACTGTGATAATTTTTTTTTCATGATTCTTTAATAAATATGAAGTTCAAAGATTTATTTGTAACAGATTTTTTTGTAATAAAGTCTTTACCATCACATTTGATCAGTTTACTGCATGCTGAATAAAAGTATTAATTTCTATCCCGAACATTTTTGAGTGTGTTTTTCAATGCCAATATCTATCTAATAGTACTGTATCAGTCGATTTATCACAAAAAACATGAAACTAATTATATATATATATATATATATATATATATACAATAAACAAATATACATACTATACATATACATATATATAACAGAAATTTTATATCAATCAAAATTAATAAAACAAATCTTGATGCTACTGCATTTAGCCTTTTTAGGGCAGAATATATGACTTTATCATTACTAACTGCAGTACATATCAGGTTTCTAGTCTGATGTGGTGTCAGGATGCAATGTGTCTCTGCGTGCAACTGTGGATGCTTCTGTGTTTGTGTGTCAGTTACAGTTGATATGAAACTAGGGTAATACGAAATCAGGGCATACCCAAAAAAAGAGAATGAATTAAATGCTTTAACCTGAACATTCTTCTTGTGGCCTAGTTTCAGAACATCTTGCATGCACACACTCTCAGCGGTGCCAGTGAGGTGAGCGTTTCTCAGCTGAAGAATTGATCACCTCTTGCCACTTCTGAGAATGTAGATTCATTTGACTCAGTGAATCGTCACTTTCATGCGTGGGCGGTTCATTTCCATGTGCTGTGTAAACATCTCATCTCTTCTCTCAACGCTTGACTGTTTTCTGGTTCTGACAAGATGCTTGAAGAAGGTTCACATTTTTCACATTTTACTGTGATGGCGATTTCCGTGCATTTCCAGTATGGCTTGTTCGGCCAGCAGGAGGTGCAGAGATTTAATGAGAAACTTTCTCTCTGACACACTATGGTAGAATAGCATACTAACATACTGCTCCTACTATTTATGCTGTATGTATTGTATATACAGTACTCTGTGCACAGTATGCAAATTGTATGTATATATGAAGTATTACCGTCATTTTGCAAAATGTGAGGTAACCAACAGAGCTATTGTGTGTAATACTGTATCCCACATACAGTGGAGATCAAAATTAGAGAATCTATAAATACTTGATTTTTTCTGAAATATTAATCTTCATCACTCGGAGGGTTACAGCTTTCAAGAATTAGTAGTAGGAAGTGTAGAGGCCCCTGCTTTGAATGACTTCAGCACATCTGCAAAAAGACTCATGGCTGTATTAGATCAAAAGGGTGCTTCTACTAAATACTGAGCAAAGGGTCTGAATACTTAGGACCATGTGATATTTCAGTTTTTCTTTTTTAATAAATCTGCAAAAATGTCAACGATTCTGTGTTTTTCTGTCAATATGGGGTGCTGTGTGTACATTAATGAGGAAAAAAAATTAACTTAAATGATTTTAGCAAATGGCTGCAATATAACAAAGCGTGAAAAATTGAAGGGGGTCTGAATACTTTCCGTACCCACTGTATATCAGGACTCTGGGCCGGCCATTTTATTATTTTAGTTTTTTCAGCTTTTAAAGGAACTGCTTTACCTGTTTTGCAATGTGACAGGGACCTCGACCTTTTTCACATTACCGGGTTTCTCAGCTGCAGAAGTCGTCATACTTGGGTAAACTTCTATAGCGGTGAATAGGAGACTACCACAAATATATTTTTTGCATTCTCATTTGCTCAAATAGCAAAAGAAAAACTCCATGATAGTGTTTTCACGACGTTCAAAAAAATAAAAATAAAAATAGAGATTTACCATCACTCCCATATACGCTGTATTAGAAACACCCTTGCATTAGCGTTAACTAGTTTTTTGTAATTTGATGCAAAGGTAATATAATATGAAGTATAGTGTTATAAATGTACATACATTTTTTTTTTTAAATATAAAAAACTTTGGAGGATTTACGATGCTGATGACCATTGAAATGCGTCATCACAGTCTTGTGAAAAGGGTCCATTGACTTGGGAGATGCTTGCAGGGAAGGAACCGCATGTTGCTGAAGGAGGTTCTGATAAACATTTGCATTCACTCTGACATGAAGCTGTTTAAGAGGCCCAACTCCTGCTGTAGAAAACATCCCCCAAACCATGACACTTCCTCCTCCACCTTTCACTGACTACTTTACACACTCGGGCTTCAGTCTTTCCCCAGTTTGACGTCAAACTAAATGTTTCCCATCTGACCCAAATAAATCAAACTTGCTCTCATCACTAAAGTGAACTTTAGAAATACTAGCCTTTTGATTCTTTATGCTGATGAGAGGCTTCGTCACTGGTCTTTCCCCAGTTTGACGGCGAACAAAATATTTCCCATCTGACCCAAATAAAATTAAACTTGCCCTCATCAGTAAAGTGAACTTTGGACCAGTTCTCCTCTCTCCACACAACATGCTCCTCAGCAAAGGTGAGCCTAGCCTTTTGATTCTTTCTGCTAATGAGAGGCTTGGTCACTGCAGAGAGCGCTTTCAGTCGGACTTCTCTTAAAAGTGCTGAGACAGTTCCTTACCCTGTTCAGCTCTGAACTGGCGAGCAATTCCAGCTGCAGTGTTGAACCGATTCCCCATTGAGAGTCTCTGCTTTATCCTGTCTTCTCATGCATTTGTCTTACGTGGACAACCAGCCTTTTTGGGGGACTTTAATTAATTAATGTCATTGTAAAGCTGCAATATTCTAGAAATCAACAGTTTTGGAATGACCATCTTTTCTTGCAGTGGCTGAAAGGGTCTGTCGCAGGCTTTCAGTCACCTTCGAGCTCCCCGCCCTCTTGCAAACTGAGTGAAAATTGGAGGAATGCTGCCAGTAAAATAGGGTTTGTCATATAATGAAGGAAATTAGCACCAGGTGCCAGATTAACACCAATAACTTGGAGGTTTCTGTAAGTGAGTGTTCTCTTAAATATCTCATTTAAGTTTTTTATACTGTGCTTCATAATACAATTAATTAATGAAATATGCTTTAAAAACTGACCTTCTACTCCTGTTAGGATAGCTTCAAATAGGAAAATAGGACTAAGCAGTGACCTTGAAATTTAGGAAATTGTAGGTTGTTCTCTAATTTTGATCTCCACTGTATGTGTGTGTGTGT
>NW_015542371.1:9321-17537 GCF_001515605.1 Sinocyclocheilus anshuiensis | reverse complement strand
TGCTCTGCCATGACGCTTTAAGCTTGACATCGACTAGTCGCTGGTCCTATAGAGGGCGTAACAGGATAAGAAATCTTTGAAGGACTTCCACATTTACGCTCTGTTTCCAAACAGTTAAAATTATAAATAAATGCATACTCTGAAAGCTCTCCACAAGACATGTGAGATTATATTAATGGATGCTCGAAATTGAACTGGAGAATGCACGTTTTAAACCACTTATTGTACACATAGGTAAATTAATCGCCGTTCTAATCTAATGCGCTGCTGCACTGTAACGCACACACATTACAGACAGTAGCTCGTACATCACGCACAGACCGCGCATGGAGGCCTTTGTTCACCCCCCGGAGCCGTGTGAGACACTTTTTTTATGGATGGGTGCTTTTTATTGAACTTCTTTTGGACTGAAGCAATGCAACACCCGCTAAGTGCAACGATAGAGCTTGAAAGATCAAAAACAATTTTTAATATAACTCCGACTGGATTCGTCTGAATGAAGAAAGTCATATACACCTAGGATGCCTCGGGGGTGAGTAAAACGCAGCCTAATTTTCATTTTTGGGTGAACTAACCCTTTAATGGCGTCATCAGCGACTAGACGACTTCGACTCGACTTTCATCACATAAAGACCACCAGCTACAGGTGGAGAGGAGAGAGAGATAAAGCCAATTCAGTGGATGGGGATTATTAGGAGGCCATGATTGACAAGTGCCAGTGGAGGGAATTTGGCCAGGACACTGGGGTACTACTTTTTGAAAAAATTTTAATCATGGAATAATGCCTGTTTTACTTCCTATAACAACTACTTTCCTTTTTTTTTTTCAATAAACTTAATACCTGTAAGCAGTATACAGTGTACATTTCACAATATTTAGTCATTTCTAAGATTCCATTCACAACATGCCACACACACACACACACACACACACACACACACACACACTACTCATCCTTAAGGAGGTTGATAGACCGGTCCAACAAGATTGAACAATCTGAGACATTGATCTCCTGTTTACAATAGGTCTCTAAGTATTTGTATTGTACCAGTGAACTTGTCTCAAAGTCTGAGGGCACATCTCAGGCATCTCACCTTTCACCGACTTGACATCCAGCGGCCCTCTAGTCCTGCTTAGCAGTTGTGTCCGTTTAAGCTGCGGTCACCGGGGAAAATAAACACTCATGTGAGGAATCTTTGTGCATCTGCTAATGTGTAAAATGATATTGATTTCCTAATAGACCGTCTGTAGACCGTCCCCTGTGATTTGTTTTAACCTTTTAATGATTACTTTCCAGCCCTACACCCGTGGAACAAGACCAAACCTCAATATTTCTTCATAAATCCTCACAGGTGTTCATATTTGGTGTGGTCTTGTGTAACGCTTTCAGCAGTGAATCACAAGTTTGTTTCACCACTTTGGTCAAATTAGATGGCATGTAGAAATCCTGAGGTAGTTCTGCACTGCTCTTTCTTAAGGCTCTTGTTCACATTGTTAGTCATCAAATCAGATCAGTGTGTTTACTTTCTGGTGTGTAGCTGCATTGGTTGCTGTAGTATTGGGTGTCAGTAAGTGACTGAAGGTTGTATATCCCGTTATTTTGAGAGGCCCTCACCAACATCACTGTGGCGTGTAGCACATGGAAAGCTGAGCGTGTGATTGTATGTATTGGAAATCTAGGAAAATAGCTGTTGTCATCTTAATTCTTACCCACTACGTATGTCATGTGGTTTATGATGTCAAATATGCATGATTTAATAAATCATGGGGAAAAAACATGCATGAATATTTCTATGTATTTGCTGTTCACACTACATAAAACGGATCAGGTCTGAATCTGAATAGCCTTAGTGCCATTGACCATGATGAAGACCTGACTGGTCAAAATTTTGTGCTGAGAAAATGAACATTTTAGAGTGTTAATTTCAGTGTACTGACATTTTTTTCTTCTCTGTTTATTATTTGTTACTTTTTTGTGCTGCACCTGAACCCAACTTTAGGTCATTTGGATGTGCACACCTTTTTGCACTGTTGACACATAAGCATTTAAATAAGATAAAATACAATTATGCAGTATACACTAATTTTTTGTTTGTCCATAAATAAATAAACACACACACACACACACACACACTGCCGTTCAAAAGTTTGGGATCAGTAAGATTTGTAATGTGTTTTACAGACTCTTCTGCTCATCACGGCTGCATTTATTTGATCAGAAATACAGGAAAAAACAGTAATATTGTGAAATATTATTACAATTTAAAATAATGGTTTTCTATTTTAATATACTTTAAAATCTAATTTATTCCTGTGATCAAAGCTGAATTTTCAGCATCATTACTTCAGTCTTCAGTGTCACATGATCCTTTAGAAATACGCTGATTTATGATCAATATTGGAAACAATTTTAGTGCTTCATATTTTTTTTTGGAACCTGTGATTCTTTTTTCAGGATACTTTGATGAATAAAAAGTTAAAAAGAACAGCATTTATTCAAAATAGAATCTTTTGTAACAATATATACACTACTGTTCAAAAGTTTGGGTCAGTATTTTTTTTTCTTTTTTATGAAAGAAATGAATGCTTTTATTCAGCAAGGATGTGTTTAATTAATAAAAAGTGATAAAGACTTATATTGTTAGAAAATAATTATATTTTCTATTTTTATTTATATTTCTCCCCATTTAAAAAGTATTATATTATTATTTAAGGATTAAAAAAATTAAAGCATCGGTTCTGTTATGTAGTGTGAAGAGCAAACACAGAAACATTTATGCATTTATAAAAATAATTTATGAAGTCATTCATATTTGACATCATAAACATTTCAGTGTGCAGATTATTTTTCATCGTTTATTATTAGTTTAAATTGTGACTTATTGTGGCAGTTCATTAAACTACGGGCAGTGCTTCAAATGCATCATCCCAACAGAATTTGATGAAATCTGTATTTGATGTTGCATATTTAAGATTAAGCCTGAGATATTTAAAATCAACTTTGGCTTTGAACACACCCTATACTATGAATGTTAGCTTGAGAATTTGCTTTGCTTATATTCAAATGGATTATGCAACCTGTTTATGAATCTTTGTATTAAGTAAAAGAAGAATGGGGGCATTTTATAATGATGTTCAAACCATCCGTATTCAGTGGGTGTAGAAAAGAATCACCCCCCTTTAAAGTAATCACATTTTGTTGCTTTGCTGCCTGAAATGAAGACGGACACAGTTTTTGTTTTATCCGGCTGTATTTACTCAGTGCAACTTATAACAACCAAGTGAAAGATATAACACCAATATGTTAGAACAAAATAAAAAAATAAAAAAACAGAATCTCTGAGTTGGAAAAAGGATCACCCCCCTCTTAAAAATGACTTGTAAACTCAATCGGATGTAGCTAATCGTCTTCTCAATGGCACACAAAGCTGTAGGAATGTAGGAATGCTGTTATGTGGATGGTGAGCTCTATTGGATTTCCGCCAGACATAGTTTGGTGTTGAGGCCAAAAAATTAAATATTAGTCTCATCTGCCTCAGAATCTTCAAGGTGCGTTTTGGTCGTGACTGCATGTGGCCTTTCTTGAGGAGTGTCTTTTTTCTTGCAACCCTCCCATACAAGCCACATTTGTGGAGAATTTGTGATGGTGTTGTCACATGCACACAATGACCACTCTTTGTCATAAATTCCTGCAACTGCTTCAGAGTTGCTGTAGGCCTCTTGGTCGCCTCTCTGACCAGTTTCCTCCTGGCTCTTTCATCCGAGCAACGTCCTGATCCAGGGAGAGTCTGTGTGGTACCAAATACCTTCCACTTCTCCATAATAGACTTCACTGTGCTTCTAGGCATTGATAAAGCCTTTGAAATGTTTTTGTATTCATCTCCTGACTTGTTCCTGTCCACAACTTTATCCCGGAGATCTTTTGACAGTGCCGTGCCACACATAGTTGCTGGTTTGCTTCAGCTGCACTACCAAGAACTGAAATGCTCCAGGAAAGCTCTTTTCATGCTGAGCTAATCAAAATGAGCACAGTTGAAAGTCAAATGGTTTTGTGTGCCATTGAGAAGGTAATTAATTGCACCTCAATGAGTTCACAAGCCATTTTTAGAAGGGGGTGATCCTTTTTCCAACTCAGTGATTCTGTTTTTTTTTATTTTTTTCTGACATGTTGGTGTTATATCTTTCACTGGGATGTTATAAGTTGCACTGAGTAAATACTGAGTAAAGGGGATGATTCTTTTCTATACCCACTGTGTGTGTCACATTTTTATTTAGATTTCTTTTCTGACTGGACATAGGCCTAGTTCACATTATTTGCATGAACATGACATCTTAGCTTTTAGATTTAGCTTATGCAAAGCAAAAACAGGGTGTTTTAATAATGGTCTGCGTATGGCAGCGTATGCGTATGAGAGCCGTGCTCTTGTTGGTCTGGAGGAGGTTTTTGTATTTATGAGGGTTAGTGATGTTATAGATGCTGGCTTTGTGTTGCAGGGTGTGTTTCTCTGCTCTCCTTCTGGTTAGAGCGGGTGGTGTACAACAATAGCCCCCTTCATCATTACAGAGTTGCACTGATTTCTCGCCTCGGCTTGTGAACAATATTATTGGCACGGGCTGGGGGGAAAAACAGCGGTCCAGGCCACTCACACTTTACTTTTCATTATTACAGTAAACGCACTATACTGTATATTCGGGATGATATTGTTGGTGATATTGTGATTTATTTTGATTTTCTAGGTCATGTCACTAGTTTTGTGGTCTTGTGCAACTCTCATGGAAAATGAATAATTCAATGTGAACTACCTTAGTAACGTCTGTAGTAAAATCAGTGTTACAATTGTAACGTTTGATTAATTTGTTTGAGTCAGCTCAAACTGATTCAAGTATTTGTTTGCATCATCACTCTGAAAAGTTCACTGTCTCTGCATTGTATTTTTCATGATTTAAAATGTATTAACAAGGTTAATTTTTTTTCGTTAAAACGTATTGTTATATTAGTCGATATGAATATAAATTATAATAATTCTTGTTGATTTAGTGAAAAAAATCGTGCCTTTATTTTCGTGCCATTATTTTCTGCTATTTGTATTAAACAATAATCTATTCTACTGCAAAAACGTCTCAGGTTACATATGTAACCATGGTTCCCTGAGAAGGGAACGAGACACCGTGTCCTCTAGGGGTCGCTATGGGGGATGACTCCTGCGTGACTGGTGTCTGAAGCATACATGTAAACACACCAATGCTATTGGCCGGCGACAGCCTATGACACCGGCACGACCACAGTATAAAAGGGTGCCAGACCCCTAGAGGACACGGTGTCTCGTTCCCTTCTCAGGGAACCATGGTTACATACGTAACCTGAGACGTTCCCTTCCGAGGGAACTTAGAACTGCGTCCTCTAGGGTTCGCTATGGGGAACGGTATACCCACGGGGAGTGCATGCCAATACTGAGGCGAGCACTAAGTACCAACTCAACCACATCAGAGGAGCTGCCCCTAGGACATTTCTGACGGCTGTTAGTGATATGATCCCCTACGGCCAAAAGGCCCGAGCTGTGCCAAAAAACTTACCTGTAAGGGCTGGCTTAAGAAAAACCCGAGCCCAGGGCAAAGCTCAAGGCTTGGAATCATAAAAAAGGATTCCTTTAAGGGGATACAGCCAAGAACCAGGGCTGGCAAAACCCATATCCTGTCCTGTAACACATGGACTACTTCCCGCTCTGAGAGTCATAAAGCTCAAGGCTTGGAATCATAAAAAAGGATTCCTTTAAGGGGATACAGCCAAGAACCAGGGCTGACAAAACCCATATCCTGGCCTGTAACACAGGGACTACTTCCAGCTCTGAGAGTCATAAGATACCCAGGGGACTTAGTAGCAACACCCTGTCTACAAAGTGTGTACACGGAGAGTGGGGCCCAAGGTAAAACTGGGGCCAGAACCAACTCAGAGAAAGGGTACGAGGTCAGCATCGTGCCACCCTTACCCAACAAGGGTTTTTAAAAAAGGTGCACAAAGACTAGCGTGCACACCTGCCATGAATATGGACTAGAAAAAGTGCCCAAAGAACTAGCGATGTGTAATAAATTCTAAGCACGTGATGATGATATCCTGCTGATTACAGAACCGGCTTTTTTAACAAAATGCACATGACAATCGCATTCAATTAATCGTGCAGCCCTAGCGTGAGCACTTACCATAGATATGGATTTAGAAATATCGTTACTAAGCCACAGCAACCACACTCAGGAGGGAGCGGCGTGCTCATAGAAACCCCTCGGAAAGGTAGACGAAGGTAGATGTAAATACTCTAAGAGGGAGATCCGTCCTGGTCCGGACGAGAGTGTTGGGAACGTGCCTTCGTGGGATGAAGGACTTAAAAGCAGCTGAGCGCGCCCTCGCCTCCTTAAACTTCTCGACAACCGTCTCGATGGAAGTGCCGAAAAGTTCAGAAGTGGAGGCGCATCAAGGAGAAAGCCTCTCTCTTTCGCCCCGATGTCAGCCAGGTTCACCCACAGATGATAGATCTGCCCATGGCAGTAGCGGTCTGTTTGGGGGCACGGAGAGCGAGATCCATAGTGCGGCGCAGCTCAGACACTTCTTCAGGGGAAAGACCTTGACCTTTATCCAGGTCTTTCAGCAGGTCAGCCTGGAAGGCTTGCAAAATTGCCATGGTATGCAACAAAGCCGCCGCCTGACCTGCTGCTGCGTATGCCCTGCCATTCAGACGAGATGTCATTTGAAGGGCTCTGGATGGCAAGGAGGGAGTCTTAAGAGAGGATGTTTCTCACATAGCGAGATAGCAGGCTAGCGTCTCTATCTTTAAAAAGATAAATATTCTGCCCTAAAAAGGCAAAACACAGTAACCTTTTTCAGTTTTTTTTTTTAATTTACATTTGGTGTTATAAAAGTATAGTAATGTATATTTGTGTATAGTAAGGACGAAATATAGTGTAATGCTTTTGGTGAAAAAAAAAAAGTCAACTAATTTTTAGCTAGAAGTCGACATTGAAAAACCTACTCAAAAGTTTGGGGTCGGTAAGATTTATTTATTTATTTTTAAAGTAATTAATAATTTCATACAGCTAGGATGCATTATATTGATCAAAAGTGATGTAAAGACTTTTACATTGTTAAAAAAATCTGTTTCAACTAAATGCTGTTCTTTTGAACATCATATTCATCAAAGAATCCTGAAAAAAAAAATGTATCACAGTTTCCACAGAAAAATTAAGCAGCACAACTCTTTTCAACATAAGAAATGTTTCTTGATCATTCATTCATTCATTCATTATTTATTTATAAAGCACATTTAAAAACAACCCAGGGTTGACCAAAGTGCTGTACAGATAATAGATGTCAAATAAAGATACAAATGATAATATCTCAAAAAAAATAAAAAAATAAAATAATAATAATAATAATAAATTAGAAATCCACATTAAGCAAATGTGTTTTAAGTTTTGATTTGAAAGAGGAAAGTGATGACACCATTCGGATCGAAACTGGTAGGCTGTTCCAGAGTTTGGGGCCTACTGTCGCAAAAGCTCGGTCTCCACGATGTTTTAACCTCGATCTACACACAGAGAGCAATCCAAGGCTGCCTGATCTAAGTGACCTAGAAGGATTGTGATAATGTAAAATGTCAGAAAGATACGCTGGTGCTAGGCCATGTAATGCTTTAAAAACAAAAACTAGAATTTTAAAATCTATTCTCAGTTTGACTGGTAGCCAATGCAGAGAAGTTAAGATGGGAGAGATATGATCAAATTTTCGACTGTCAGTCAGCAGCCTGGCTGCAGCATTTTGTACCATTTGAAGACGCCCGATGGATGATTCCATGGATGATTCAAATCAATAGAATGATTTCTGGACGATCATGTGACACTTAAAACTGGAGGAATGGCTGCTGAAAATTCAACTTTGCATCACAAGAATAAATTACCTAGTTGCCTATTTTAATATATTTTAAAATGTATTTCAAATTGTAGTAATATTTCAAAATTTGCTGTATTTTGGAGTCAAATCAGTACAGTCTTGGTGAGCAAAAGAGACTTAAAATATACGTAAAATTATAAAATATCTTTTTATATATATATTTTTTCTTAATCCGCCCCAGTTCTTGGAACACTAACCGTATCACCACAGCTGTTAAACTGCAGGTTAAAAGTTCTACCTTACTAGCCGTAAGTCAAACATACACAGACACACTCTC
>NW_015542371.1:2826-7871 GCF_001515605.1 Sinocyclocheilus anshuiensis | reverse complement strand
TGTGTGTGTCTCACTCCCATTTTCAGTCTCTCTCTTCCAGTTGGCTGTCTCAGAGCCAGTTATTCATCCACAGAGTGAGTCAGGGTGGGAGGGACCAGGAGGCCAGCCGTACCAGTCACACCGTCATTTCTCTAACACACACACTTATCCTCTGTCTCTTTCCTTCCACTTCTCCTTCTCTTTTCTCTGCCTCCTCCACTACCGCTGTCCTGGTTTCTTTCTCTATCGGCAGTGAGAGGAGCAGACACTGAAAGAGAAGATAAGAGTCGGGCTGCTGGCACTGATCAGGACTCTCAGAGGAAGCAGGAGGTTATAAGGTGAGCCGCTGGTTTAGATTAGACTTTTTCCGTTACTACTTTTCCTACGCAGACTGTAGTCGTTCAGTACTTTCAGTTACAATAAAGTGGAGCCATCGCAAACGGTTTTTATGGCATGATACTTCTCTTCCTTTTGGTTATTGTTAACTCTAAACATGTTCCTTTTTTTCTGCGCATGATTCGCTCACAGGATGCCTGTCGCCGCAGCCTGCGTGTGACCCCACCCTTACCGTTCACTCTGCGAGCGGGCTGAGCTTCACTTTCTCTAATGCCCGTAAATGGAAGTGTTAGTCTGAAGTGCACTTGTTTTGGAGTGGTAATTGAGTGATTTGTGCCGTGTCTCTTTGCTGTCTAGGGAAGGTAAGACAGATTATGGAGTTATTAATGATTTTTCTGCTGTCTTCAGATGTATTTTTTTCTGCCTGTGGCTTTTGACCTGATGTTTTCTGGTCACATGACAGGCGGACTGAGAGCAGGGTGGTTCCCCCGTCTCTGCTGGCAACCGTGTCATTTTACGCCTGCCCGCTAATTCTCACAGAGCAGACTTAAAGGACCGGATATGGGTTTATGTTTTCCTTATGTTGAGAGATGTAGAGAGTGGGGGAAGTGTGATGGAGTAAATGAGGATGAGGTACTAGAGCGCTCTGATCCTAAACGCTAACATATGGTGATTTTGTTTTTGCATTTGAAAAGGTTTGATGAGGGTTACCATAAATGGCCATTGTGTTGGTCTCTCTTTCCTGTCTTTCTTTAGAGACCAGTGCTGATATTGGGGTTCAGATTTCACTCAATGACTAGTTAACTGTAATCTGATTTAGTTTATTCGGGTTCAGTACAGAATGACAGTGAGGTTGAGAGTTCGGCTAGACTTTGAACGACACTGGTCATTTCTCATTTAAAGTTAAGTGCTTTCTGGTGAAAGCCTTTAGGAATGTTTCTGGGTCATATTTCACCCAAAAATCGAAATAATGAAATATGCCTTTAAAAAATTTGCCTATTTTAGAGGCATTAAGATTTTTTTTATCATTATTTACATGAAAATGAAACACTTTCCCTTGAAGTTATCTTTACCGTAATGTAAAAATCTCATTACCATTACTATTATGTTGAAAATTTGTCTTTTTAAACAAAATATTTAAATAAGACAAGATAAAATATTGTATTAGTATAGTAGTTTTATTGTAGTGTAAAAAAACACACACACAGTAATAAGAATTACCAGATAGAATAATCATTGATTAGTAATGTGAATTACAGAAAAATGTAGAAACTCATTAAAATGAATGAAAAGTTGACAAGGAAATGTGACTTTGATTTTTAATTGTCATGACAGTGCTAATAAATATAAATAAATAAATAAAAATATAAGAATTGAGTTCATTTTCTTAAAGGAAATGTATTTATATAAAATAAATAAACAAACAAATAAACATTATTTATTCATTTATTTCATCATTATTCATTTAGTTTTTTATTTATTTAATTTTATGCATTTTTTTGGAGTAAATTATCAACTGGACATGGTTTTATATACTGCATATAAGGTATATAACCTACCTAACCTATACATTTATATTTTGAGTCATTAAAAATAATGTTTTTAGACATTATTAAAACATTTACATCCATTTTCCAAATAATCACTTTGTCATGTTTACTGGGTATTGCTGTAGATGTTTTTACTCCAGTAATACCAAAGTCCTTTTAAGGTAAGTCATTTCACTCGGCGGCCATCTTTGAAACACCTCTCGTCATGCAAGTGCAGCCCCTATCTCTTTGAATGGGGAAACATTAAATTCTCCAAAATGGTTTGCCAAGCTTATGATTAAATTTCATATTTAAAATCACCAATGAAATCTGACAACAACTGTCTCATAATTGTTGTTTCTTTTGCTCAAATAGCATTAAAAAACGCTTATTTTTCAGGCTAGACCAGCCAATGCGCAGTCAGAAGCGCACGTCTCCTAACGCTGACTGTTTCTATAGCAACCAGGACTTTTAACGGTAGCTGCAGTGACGCGATGACTTTACCGATTAGCGATTGGCTCTTTTATTCCGAAGGCGGGGCTTCCTTTGATAGAGCGGCCATATTGAGTGTTGCATTTTACCCAATTCAAAACTATACGAGTGACACGTCTTGGGTATTCTATAGTCTTAGAACTTGTAGTTTCACCTGAAGACACATTCACACCTTTCGTAGAATTGTGTGTTTGTGTTCAAAACAGACCTCTTAAACTCACCGCCTGTTTCTTGTGTAAATGAGAGGTTTACTAACCCTGAGGTTTACTAACATTGTGGCCACTCATAGTATTGTCATTATGAAGTATGCACCCCTCCCAAGAAAATGTTTGCGTCAAGTTTCATCAGGATCATCAATCCAGGAGCAAATCCAAAAACAATCCACCGGGACATAAACGCCAATTAGACCCAGCCCAGGCAAAGCTCTTTTGTGTGTCTAGATGTGGCTTCCATGAGTTTCCACTGTTAGAGTATTTAGTTGCTGAGGCATGCGTTCCATCAGCCATGCCAAAACCTCACAATACATCCACACAGCCACTGACAATCCTGAGACGTCTTACAGATGCCTCTCATATCTCACATTTTTTTGTGTGATTTCCCTCACACTGGCAACCGGGATTAGACACTGCTTGTGTTCAGTTTTTTTTTCTTTGATTGATTTCTAAATTGTCCGGGTTTGACTTTGTTTTCCTACTGACATGCTCTCTACAGTCATTCTTTATATGTACATGTATTTGCATTTGCTTGACCATTCCCTATAGATCCCGCCTTCTCGCACGCCACGATTGGTCGATTGTGTCCAATGCCTGCACATTATTGGTCAGACTACTTATTAGTAATTACCTTCAGCAAATATGAAAACGATAAGAAAACAACCCCAAAAGCGTAGCAAAACTTAATAAAACATAATTTATAGCGCCTCCCATCCAATAAATCCGATTATTAATTGATTATAATCCGATTATCCAAACAATCCAGTTTTATGACGAAATTCAAAGAATAAATACCATTTTGGCACTCTTTAATATGGCGTGACAGATCTCTGTAGCGCCTCAGTTCAAGCGGCATGTGAACGATCATCTCTTCATATTTACTACCAGTTACAGCACAAAATAAACACGAATGAACATCAGAAGATATGTTGAAAGGAACAGGAAAAAATTCTAAATTGAATTGAATCACAAGCTTGTGAATTGAAATTTGTCTCAATACCCAGCCCTAGGCGCTTCATGTGTTTTGCACAAGGATGATGTTACCACGTTCTGAGTACAAAAACCAGTTTGGACCATATTCCGTTCCTCCTGGGGCATCTGATCTTTAACTGATCTTCCTCAGAACAAGATTGCAGAAGTTCATTTGATGGACTGAATGTTCGACATCTATCACACCTGGCTGAATGAAGGCTTGTTCCGGTGACAAACGCACATTCTGAGATAAGAAACTCGTTGAAATAGCTGATTTCAGATGCTTATGAGAACTTTTTTTTGTGTGTGAACTTTACAGCAAAGTCTGAAAGGAAGGAATATTACAATAAAGGTCGGTCAGTTCACATGCATTTGTGTGTACGTACATTCAATCTGCGTTTCCTTTTCCAAACTCAGTGTTGCACTAATCTTATCTCAGGTCTTTTAACATCCACTCGCAGGTCAATATGATGCAGTAGTTTAAATTCTTTGATTTTACTCACAAAGCAAAGGAATGTTATCATCTTATTACAGTCACACCGACTCCTAGAAGCGATAGTGACTAGAAAGTGGTTTAACCTGAAGGTCGTAGCACATTTTCTGTGAACGTCTCTGTGTGTGTGACGAAACATTGTCCATGATTCCAATCTGCATTTGTAGAAACCCTCCATCACTACCATCTCAAAAGACATCTGTGTGCCCCAGTCAAGGGATCTACAGAGAATGTGAGAGAACATGTCTGGGTATGTCAGTTTTCACTCTGAAGCGTTGTTTGGTGCTATTTAAGAGAAGTTTCCACCGCTGCTTTAGAGCAGATGTTGTGCGGCAGCGAGACAGAGCTGTTTGTTCATGTGAGTCCTTGGAAGGTAAAGGATTTATTGACCTTTTATTTATTGCCCCCTCTCATTGTTAGATGAGGTCTTACCTTTCGATTGAAGTCATTATTTGGACCAATTTGGAGAGACAGTCAGTCTGTGTATGTATGTTATCAGAAGGACCATGTGGCTCATATATTTCCCAGCTGATACGGGCACATCATTGTATCTCTAGGTTGTAAATGAGTAATTTACTGCTAATCTTATCTAAATATACGGTTATGAAAATTATATTGTGTTCTACATAACTACTGAATGGGTCTGTGTATTAAATTTGACCCTAAAGTAGCGTTTAGCCTTAGCTTTGAGTGTTTGTCTTTGATTCTATTTGATCTATTTGTTGACTTGACCCTTTAACACTTGCACTCTCTATTCGTTTTCTAACTGCTTGTTTTCTTAAAAAAGGCCTCTTACACTAGCTTTCTCTATTCTTTATATATATATATATATATATTAGTGCTGACAAATGCTTAATCACGATTAATCGCATCCAAAATAAGTTTTTGTTTACATTGTGTACTGTGTATATTTATTATGTGTATATATTAATACACACAAATGCATGTATACATTTCAGAAAAATGTTATGTTTATGTATTAAATATATTTATATATAATATAAATTATATCAATATAAATATAGACATGTA
>NW_015542371.1:0-2406 GCF_001515605.1 Sinocyclocheilus anshuiensis | reverse complement strand
CTTTTTTGCTTTTGTTAATTGTATAATAAGTAAAAAGAAAACAAATAGATAGAATACAAAAAGATTAGAGAAGCTAGTGTAATTCTAAAGAATAGAATTAGAATAGAGAGTGCTAGAGTTAGAGGGTCAAATAAAGATGGAAGATATATATATATATAGAAACCTTGCTATGTGTACTGCATTAAGCTAACTGAGACTTGTCATAGCACTTGCATACCATTGCTCTTTTGTTGATTTTAATTGCTTCTATTGTCTTCATTTGTAAGTCTCTTTGGATAAAAGCATCTGCTAAATGTAAATGTGTGTGACTGTGTGTTTGTGTTTACCGCTGTGTGTGTGTGTGTGTGTGTGTGTGTGTGTGTGTGTCTGTGTCTGTGTCTGTGTGTGTGTGTGTGTGAGCAGGTCTGCAGTGTCTGTGCTGGAGAAGGTTCAGGAGGAGATGTCAAAACCCTTCAGTCACAACCGCTTCAGAAAGGAGAACATCTCCACAACCCTCACCACACACAGCCAGCGGCTCCTGCAGGTCCAGGAGGCCCTAAACACAGCCGAGAGCCACAACAACCACAGCAGACACCTGCTCGACGACATCCAGACCAACCTACAGACGCTCACAGTGAGTCACGGCTTCATCAGAGGATTCATGTCATCAAAAATAGTCAAAATGTGAAATATTATTACAGTTTCAAACAGCTGTTGTCTATGTGAACATCAGTTAAACTGTAATTTATTTCTGTGATGCGCAGCTGTATTTTCAGCATCATTCCTCCAGTCTTCAGTGTCACATGATCTTCAGAAATCATTTCAGCATCATTCCTCCAGTCTTCAGTGTCACATGATCTTCAGAAATCATTCTAATATGCTGATTATTAGAAACATTTCTGATTATTATCAATGTTGAACACAGTTGTGCTGCACAATATTTCTGTGGAAACTGTGATGCATTTGATTTTTCAGGATTCACAGATGAACAAAGTCCAGAAGAACAGCGTTTATTTGAAATAGAAACATTTTGTAACATTAGAAATGTCTTTACTGGCACTTTTAAACCATTTAATGCGTATTTACTGAATAATATTAATTTTTAATCTTACTAAACCCAACCTTTTGAGTTATAGTGTCAAAAATATAGTGTATTTCCACAAAAATATTGTGCAGCACAACTGTGTTCAACATTGATAATAATCAGAAATGTTTCTAATAATCAGCATATTAGAATGATTTCTGAAGATCATGTGACACTGAAGACTGGAGTAATGATGCTGAAAATACAGCTGCGCATCACAGAAATAAATTACAGTTTAATAGAGATTCACATTGAAAACAGCTATTTTAAATCGTAAAAATATTTCACATTTTTCCTATATTTTTGATCAAATAAATGCAGTCTGCTGAGCAGACTCTTTCAGAAACATTAAAATGAGAAATTATTTTCCAGGTCTCAAGGAACAACGTCAGCAGTCTAAACCAGGAAGTAGAAACGCAGGTACAGGAAGCTCAAGACCTGCTGACCGATGCCCTCAATATCGCTGAAGACATTGGCAATGGCACGGCTGTAAGTGACGTTTCTACATCATTAAAATTAAAACTTTTTTTTTTTTTTTTTTTTTTTTTTTTTAAGCAAAATGCACTTAATTTAGTTTTTTTTTTTTTCCTGGAAACAAGACTAAATATCTTATGTCATTTTGCTTATCTAGTAACTAGAAACAAGACACAAATACTAAGTAAGATAAGCCTGTTTTTGCCGTGTTAAGATGCATTTGTTTGTGTGTGGCTCCAGACTCTGGATGAGACGAGGAATGATCTGGAAGGATGGAGTCCGTCTCTCAGGAAGCACGTGGACGCTTTAGTGATGGATATGACCAAAAGAGACGCCCTACAGCTGGTGTACAGAGCCGAGGATCACGCGCAAGCTCTCAGCAAACAGGCACAAGCTCTTAACAGGTGCGTGACCCTCGAAATATCTCATCAGCATCTGATGGATAATGAGACTGAATGTGTTTGTTGTTGTGGTTCAGTTCTCTGTCTGAGGTCAGGTCTGCAGCAGTAAACGCCACCAGCGCCACTCAAACCAACACCAACCTCAGAGAACGCACACAGCTGGCTGAAGATCTGGCCCACGCCGCCAATCAGAGCGCTAGCTCCGCCCTCAATCTGGTACGACAACCAATCAAAGCTTCAGGACACTGTTACATGAGGCTTTCGCAAAGGACAAGCTAATAATTCAATCAAATGTAACTGTAAAATAAACAAATAGGGCTACAATATAACTTTAGTTTATTTTTTAATTATAGTATATAGTCTGCTGCACTGTGTTCATTTACATGCTTGCATCTGATAATAGTGTGTTTTCAGAGTGTCTCGATTCCCAGTAAATGCTACTTCTATATATATAATTTTTATATTATA
>NW_015542370.1:325514-331298 GCF_001515605.1 Sinocyclocheilus anshuiensis | reverse complement strand
ATTATTATTATTATTATTATTATTATTATTATCATCATTATTATTTATGTCTATTTAATTTCCATGCTTGTTATAATCACTCTTGAGGATTTTAAAATATTTGTGTGTGTGTGTGTGTGTGTGTTTAGATAGATAGAAGGATCACATCAGCACTGCAGGAAAAGGAAGTGTTCACACTGGTTTCTGAAGTGGACCCAGGCTTCTAAACATTATTAGCAGCAGTAAACACACAGCGCTGTATCTCAGCTGGATATTGAGTCCCTGCCTCAGTCTGACCTCAATTGCGCACACACACACAGACACACACACACAGACACAGAGAGAGAGAGAGTTGTGCTGCTGCCATCTCTGCCGCTCACATCACTAATATGAGCAGAACCACAATCATACAGAAATGTCTTACTGATCTGAAGAGTGACATGATATTAATACAGTCTGAAAGCAAATCACATAATGTTCATCACCTGCCCTGACTCGGACTCATCTCTCCTCCAATCACAATGCTTATGTGCATTTCCACCCTCTCATTGCTCTAGATTTAGCAAAATCCTTAACGCTGAAGTCTGTAATCATTCTAATATGCTGATTTAGTTGAAAACAGTTGTGCTGCTTCATATTTTTGTGGAAACTGTTATAAATTTTTTTTCAGGATTCTGTGATGAATCAAAAGTTCAAAAGAATAGCATTTGAAACAGAAATCTTTAATCACTTCACCGTCACAAAGTATTAATTTATTAAATTACTCAAAACTTTTGAATGGTAGTGCATCACAGTTCCACAAAAATGTGAAGCAGCACAACTGTTTTCAACACTGATACTATTTAGAAATGTTTCTTGAGCAGCAAATCAGCATATTAGAATGATTTCTGAAGGATCATGTGACACTGAAGACTGGAGTAATGATGCTGGAAATTCAGCTTTGATCACAGGAATAAATTACATTTTAAAATATTCACATAGAAAACCGTTTTTCAAATTGTTATAATATTCACCCTCGAGTTGTTCTAAACATGCATGAGTTTCTTTCTTCTGCTGAAGACACAAGATATTTTGAGAAATTAATTCAACCAAACAGTTTATGGTCCTCATTGACTTCCACAGTATTTTTTTTTTTCAAACTAATGTCAGTGGCTACCATCAACTGTTCAGTTACCAACATTCTTCAAAATATCTTCTTTTATGTTTCACAGACAAAAGAAACTCATACAGATTTAGAACAACATGAGTGGGTGAGTAAATGAAGCCAGGATTTTCATTTTTGGGTGAACTATCCCTTTAAGACACTCCAGCATATTAAATGCACCATCACTGTCGTTCACATCAAAAACTATCTATCTATCTATCTATCTATCTATCTATCCATCCATCCATCCATCCATCCATCTATTGTTCGTTCTTTATTCATTTGTTAATTATTTCTATCGTTTGTTTGTTTGTTTGATCATTAGTTTGCTCTTTTGCACTTGTTTTATCCATCCATCCAAAACATTATTTTGAAAACAAAAGTTTGTCTTCACAAAATGTTCTTGTGAAATATTAGTAATGTGATTTTCTTTAAATTTCCATTCATTTTAATTTTAATTCCATACATCTGCATGTCAGCACCATGTTTGCTACCTCAATTAAAATGAAAATCACATTCAGGGAGTGAATTGAAATTTTTAAGGCATGACATGAATGACATAAATGTCGATCTCAAATGTCAAAACCAACCACCTAGCAACACCCTGACAACCTCTCAGAACAATTAGCAACTGCATAGCAACCACTGTCCGCTCTCAGCATGCTTGCATTGCGGTGCGGTGCTGAGTTTAGCACAAGCAAATAAGGCTCATAATTTCTTCATAAAATACAAAAATAAATGATAAATTCATGCTAGCGCTCAAACCTCCCAGCATCCTTTCCAGTTTGTTTTTCCTCTGGCATAAACATAAGCAAAATGAGGGTGACTCAGAGAGAAATTTTAATGTTATGTGACATGTTAAGACCTCACTCTATATCTGCATTTACAGTATATCTAAAAAAAAAATGAGTGAAAGAGAGATGTGCAAGCAATACTCCTCTGTAATAATCGCAGACAGAAAAACAGGAATTAATCTGCAATCCTGTGCACCGCGTGGGAGTTCGATCGATCTGGTATTGACACCGTCTAAACAAAAGTTAAAGAGCATGTTCTTTGAGCACCCTAACACCCTCAGTCATGTCCTCTGACAAGAGTCATTCAAACACAGTCAAACGCTAATGTGTGTGTTTATGTGGTGATTCTGTTGAACGCAAGCATGCTGTGTTAATCTGCTGTTGTTCTTATGTGAAGCTACTGAATCATTTTGCCTGAGGATGAAGTACAGTGGACATCCACACTCACAATGACATCCCATAATACCAGTCACACTGTTTCTGTCCCACACACACACACACGGCTGGATACAGAGATAAGTGGTGTTAGCTAAGACATAACCCATCCCGCACCATTGGCTCTACAGACATGAATGATCCCTCAAATCATGTGAGCTGCTGAGGAGAATGTGCTGTTACTTTACTGAGTGATCAAACGCAGCATTTTCACCTGCTGGACCAGAAAACAGGTGAAGAAATCACACAGATGCACACTGAAGGAGGAACATGAGCCATAACTAGAGACCAGAAGATCACAGGGACGCCAGGACTCCTTCATGCAAGTAATATGTGCATAAACACTCCTAAGACCCTAGGAATCACATAGTAACAAAACACAAAACAAAACAAAAAAACACCCAGAACTCCCTAGCAACTGTATAGAAATGAACATCTTAGCAACCGCATAAATAATGTGCTTAAACAAACATACGACACTAAAAACTGCATAGCAACACACACTAAAACACACCCTAGCAACTGAATAGAAATGAACATCTTAACAACCACATAAAGATGTTTAAACAGTCATAACACCCTAGAAACCGCATAGCAACACATAGCAACACACCCAGAACACCCTAGCAACTCCATAGAAATGACAAATTGTTGCAACAGCATAAACAATGTGCTTAACCAGACATAACGCCCCACAAACTGCATAGAAACACACTAAAAACACCCAGAACATCCTAGCAACTGAATAGAGATTAACATCTTAGCAACCACATGAACAATGTGCTTAAACAGTCATAACAACCTTGAAACTGCATAGCAACACACTACAGAAACACCCAGAATACCCAAGCAACTGAACAGAAATTAACATCTTAGCAACCACATAAAAATGCGTTTAAACCATCATAACAACCAAGAAACTGCATAGCAACACATTAAGACACCCGCAACACCCTAGCAACTGTATAGAAATTGACATCTTAACAACCACATAAAAAAATGTGTTTAAACAGTAATAACACACTAGAAACTGCATAGCAACACATTAAAACACCCGGCCCTAGCAACTGTATAGAAATGAATATCTTAGCAACCGCATAAACAATGTGATTAAACAGTCATAATACACTGAAAACTGCATAGCAACACACACTAAAACACCCGGAACACCCTAGCAACTGTATAGAAATAAACATCTTAGCAACCACATAAGCAATGTGTTTAAACAGTCATGACACTCAGAAACTGCATAGCAACACACTAAAACACCCGGAACACCCTAGCAACTGTATAGAAATAAACATATTAGTAACCACATAAAGAATGTGCATAAACATAAATAACACCATATAAACCGCATAGCAATGCACTAAAAAACACCAGAACAACCTAGCAACTGAATAGAAATTGACATCTTAGCAACCACATACATTTAAAAAAAAAAAGTCATAACACCCTAGAAACTGCATAACAACACATTAAAACACCCGGAACAGCCTAGCAACTGTATAGAAATTGCCATCTTAGCAACCAAATAAAAAATGGTTTTAAACAGTCATAACACCCTAGAAACTGCATAGCAACACATTAAGACACCCGCAACACCCTAGCAACTGTATAGAAGTTGACATCTTAGCAACCACATAAAAAATGTTTAAACAGTAATAACACACTAGAAACTGCATAGCAACACATTAAAACACCCGACCCTAGCAACTGTATAGAAATGAACATCTTAGCAACCACATAAACAATGTGATTAAACAGTCATAATACACTGAAAACTGCATAGCAACACACACTAAAACACCCGGAACACCCTAGCAACTGTATAGAAATTGCCATCTTAGCAACCACATAAAAATGTGTTTAAACAGTCATAACACCCTAGAAACTGCATAGCAACACATTAAAACACACCCAGAACACCCTAGCAACTGAACAGAAAACAAGCTAAAAATCCAAACACCAAAACATTGACAAAAACTAATTGTGGCATGAACTACACTCATATTATCTTCAGAAACATAAAAATCTAGTTCATTTCTAAAAAATAAAATAAAATAAAAAATCAGTGCATGAATATGTGATCTACTGTAGCTCATTATTGTTTTAGCTTTTGTTTCGCAGCATGCCTCTGATGTTAATGTGTCTCTGCTGTAAGAGTGTTCAGGTATGATGGAGATCAGAGAGAAGCATTGAGTTATTAAACTGTTTAATGCTGCATGCAAGTAAACATCTCTGAACAGATTCTTCTGAACATCCGCAAAATGCATGCATAAAATAAATAAAAGATGAGAAAATAACCTCCCTGATTTTTGCTGATTTAAAAGGCATACATTTTTAAAGGAGCTTAAGCTAGCTGCTGTGGATTTTCCATCAGGGATGCTAACATGCTAACTAACAAATGCCATGATCACAGTTTCATCAAAAATGCCAGTATCATATATATGTGAATGAGGTAAATATGTGACAGAGGCTCCTCCTCCAGAACGGCCTGAAGCGAGAGTGACGTTATTGAGAGAAGTGACTCATCAGATGAAGCGTTTTCAATTCAGGTCATCACACTGAACCTACAGAAGACTTTCATTAATCAGCCGCCTGTCACTCACCTCCAGCCACACAGCATTTCATTTATGCTTTCACTTCTGTTAGAGCTCAGTGTTGACGTTCTTTAGGTTTTAAGGTGCTCAAGTCTTGGCTATTTATTGATAAATTCATAAGGAAGAATCTCTGCAAGAGTCCTTACATTAAATTGAACTCTTTTGGAGCCGTTATCCAGGGGCGTAGCCATCATTTCAGAAGTGAGGGGAAATGTCAAATTTCTTTTTTAATTGACAAGTTTTATTTTTCTCTCATTTCTTCCTTTTAATTGGCTAAGAAATCACTGTTAAAATGTGTAGATCACATTTTAATGTTTAATAATAAACCTCCAGGACGAGCATATAGGCCTATGCATTTATTTATTTATGAAGAGAACAGATGAACGGAGACTGTGCCAGAGGTGTAAAGAGTACCTAAAAACCATACTTGAGTAAAAGTCTGGGGAGACTAATCAAGGAGAACCAATGAACAAACGGACTACAAACACCACGGGAGACAGGAAGTGACATAAAAGTCCAGGGCAAGACACAGAGAGCATGAAACAAAAACAAGAAAGAGTTGATTTGTGAGGAGTGCAATCACGTTTATTTTCTAAGACCAAAATAAAACTGAACCCCTCAAAATTACAAAACAAACAAATAAACAAACAAAAACAATATCTTTCAAAAAGGTCTATTCAGTATAATGGATAAATAAAATAATGTTAAGTAAAATTAAAAAGCCGAATTCTTCTTGCACTGGATGTGCTAGTTTCAGCCTCATTGCCGGCTGCAGTCATGTCCTCATCTCATATATAAAACACCTGTGATTCACAAATACTTGCTAAGG
>NW_015542370.1:307785-325280 GCF_001515605.1 Sinocyclocheilus anshuiensis | reverse complement strand
TTATAGTACAGTATGTGCAATAACCTTATACTTATTTATCACCCTAAACCCTAGTACATCCCTACAACTTATTTTATTTTATTCTATTCCTACTCCATCTATAGCACACCTGTACATACAATTTATTCTTTTTTTTGTGGTTTATATTTATGCATGTGTATTTTATTCACATCTCATTTTTATTATCTGTGTGTTATTGTTGTCTCCGTGTACTGGAAGCTTGTGACACTATAACAAATTCCTTGTATGTGCAAACATACTTGGCAATAAAGCTCTTTCTGATTCTGATTCTGATTCTGATAACTAATTATATTTACTCCAATACTTTACACCTCTGGACTGTGCTTCACTTTTCATGTTCAACACACCGCAGTGACAGCGGAGGACACTAACAACAAAAAATATGCTTGGACTGGGTAAAAAAATTCGATTTCTCGATTTTAATAAATTCTAATTTTTATGAACCAATATCGAATCTTAAATACCAATCGATTCTGTTTTCAGTTGATGAATGAACCGTACACAGAGCTGATCCTCCCTATACGCAAAATACGTGTAAACACCAGGGGGCCCCCTTGCTCTCAAAGATGATTTAATTTTAGTTTTGTTTTTGAATTTGGACAGCGGTTATGAAAACATGAATGTTAATTTCTTTTAATACGGTGCGCTGTCGCCCTTTCTACGTAAAAATCAGTCAAATCATGTAACGTGAATGTCGTACAGTCTTGCTCGAGACTAAAAAAATCAGTACCGAGCCACGGAAGAGACAGTTTCTCAAGCGCTTTCCGCGAGCGCGATTCGAGACGGAGTGAAACACGGACAAATGCGTTTCATTCATTCGTTCATAACCACTCATACCCCACTCCACTGCACCCCACTGACACAGTTTTGCGTAGGGCCCCCAGAAGTCTAGGATCGGCACTGACCATACATATAGTGCGTCTTCCATCCAATAAATCGCAACAGGCTTTGTGCATTGTTACGTTTGACATGAAACAAAGTCTCAGATTTCAAATTCTGTCCGTTTTATTAGGAAATTCAAGCAATAAATACCGTTTTGGCACTCTTTAATGTGGCAGCGCGAAGTGTTTTTGCTTTACTAGTGGGTACTCGCCTGTGCGTAATCAAAGGCATAGCAAAAGACTCGTGAGAGTTTTATGTTCGTTCTGGAGCTGATGATCCCGCGCTCTGCTGCCACACTGGAGCGCACTCGCCACCAACTGGACAGGGGTGGGTATTACAGTTATAAATTACAATAGATCACCCTCAGTGTAATGTCAAAGTGACGGAGAGCCTTCAGATTTTTCCGTCACTGCTAAAAAAAATTCTGTAAATGACGGAAAAAAATGTGGGTTATATATATATTATAAAACTGAAACAGAACAACATTTTCAAGCACTGCAGAGAAATAATTTGTAAGGTAGTCAACCTAACCATAGCTTACTCAAGTTGTCTCACAGCACAAGTTGTCTTACACAAATCCTTTGAAGTTGTAGTTTGGGATGGATCGTCCGTCTAAAAGTTATTGGCAAAGTTAAAGACGCCACTCCCATCAAAGTGATGAAACTGCAGCAGTGGTTTTGCCTCACTGGAGGTCACTCATTGGCATTATGACATCATAAATCTGAATCGGAGCGAGCGGCTGAGCGTACAGCCTGCTGATGAACTATTGGCAAGCGGCCCATCAATCTGCACACAAATCTCCATGTTTGACTCTTCATATACAAGACTGGCCCCCAGGGGCCCCTCATTCAATCTCACCAATGCTTTAGAATCACCTAGAAAAAAATGAGCATGTCACAAAGCTCTTTGGCGGTTAAATCAAATTGGCTTTTGTTGGCTACATTGCCTACATGCACGTGGCTGCGGTTAGGGGACGTTCCATAGATGAATTCGTTTATAGTCCACCAGCAGTCATTTATCTTTTCGACAACAAAGTCTGAGATCGGAGCCTCGGAATCACATGGACTTGTGCATGCATGCATTCATAAACCAGCAGCGATTCGCCGTTTCTAGTCCAGATTTGAGCGGAAAGTCACGTCTGACAGGGTGCTAGATAAAGACCTTGTTTCATTATTGATTGAACAAGACTGCCAGAGCACAGACTTGATCTTCCCATTCTGAAGTACATTACGAATGCAGCAGATCAGCACAATCAAGGCCACTGCGCTGTGAAAGTGAACAATAACAAACGGCAAAGGCACAATGCTGGTGTTCAAAGGCGAGCGCAGTCTCCACCGCAGCGTGCTGGAAAACAACGCTTCTCAACTGGTGTGTCACAAAGTCAAAATGGGCCGTGGGTCTGTTCTGATGGGTGACAGGGAGCCAGGGAAAAAAAAGATGCAATATGCAAATAATAAACGACATCTAAGCATAAAATCATGCATATTAAGGACAGCACAATAAATAAAAATATTAACTTTTTTTAAGAGAGGAGAAAATCATTCTCATATCTTTTGTTGTTGGTTATAGTAATTAAATTTAAATAGCTAATATTAAGAAATAAGCGGCATAAGAAAACAGGACTCAGCCTACATTACATGCAGTTTAAGTTCAATTATTGGCTTTATAATCATAATAAATATGAAATGAATATAAATATGTAATATAAATGAATTCTATATGTATAAAAAACGATTTCAAAAATTATTAATTCAATACTACACTACAATACCACAAACTTTTTCATTAATAACTTTTATTACATTTAAACTACAAATATAAATATAGTAAATATTTTAAACAATAATTTATTTTAATGTTTCAAGAAATTTCAATAAATTTAAGCTACAAATAAGAAATTTCAATAATAATATATTCAATGTTATCTAATAAATATTTAGAATTATTGTATGTTTATGTATGTATGCATGTGTGTGTGTGTATATATATATATATATACTGTATATATATATAACATTTAGTTTAATTAATCATTCATTTAATTTAATTTAATCATTTAAAAACTACAAATAATACATTTAAACAATAACACATTCAGCGTTTTTATAATAAATATATAATTAAAATATGCAATATAAATATATAATAAATAACCAATATTTTAAACAATAATTTTATTTTATTTAACAATAATTTGTTTTATTTATCTAAAAGTACATTTAAGCTACAAATAATATATTTCAATAATAATAATAATAATAATAATAATACATTTATTTATGTTATGTTATTTTATTTATTTTACTGTGTTCATTCGGCACTAGCTGTAAAATCTGAACCTTTTAGCAAAAACCAGTTGAGAAGCGCTTTAATAAAACTCTTCTTACCTCAGTCCGGATCTTTACATGCTCAGCATCGTGTGAGACAGGACGGACGTTCTGGAGCGCTCCACAAATACTGCGAAATCCTCCCAGCGCTTTGTGTCATTCTGAAAGCAGACGACAGACAGCTCAAATCAGAACCTCCATATTCCTTCACATTCATTTTTAAGCAGCTCAAGAGGATGCAATTAATCTTCACAGATAATTAGCCAGAATATAATACCACAATCAAGAGACTAATGACTGACTAAACGTTCAGTGTTTGCATTGTTTGGCGTTTCACCAACACAAAGCAAAGCTCAAATGTGTTTTTTGGTGAACAAATGCAAGTAATAGTTGCTCTCCTCAAAGAGTCACATGATCCAGAGCACAAATAATTAGGGTTAGGAATTTATCCAGATCCTAAATATGAGCAAAAGTAATGCTATTTTAGATTCAGTGTAAGATAAACCTTCCTAAACTAAACCAGATTTAACAATCTCCCGGACTAAATGTTTGTCTAATAGTGATTCTCCATTGACAATCATTTCAAGGTCTGAGAAACACTCAAATTGAGTTCAGGCAAAGCTTCCCGGGAGTCTCCCGAAATGAATTCTGATCCTGTCCTGATTAAATATCCTTAAAACATTTCCCTCAGGGATATAATTTGGGTTTTATTGTGCCGAGGTCTGAACCAAATTAATTCAGCAGCAGATTCAATAAACAAAGTGATACGATCCGCTCGCTCAAATCGAATGAAAGCGAACGGAGAGTCTCTCTGTCCCTGAATACGGCGATTTAATTCTGGGTTTGATCAATTACTCCTGTCACCAAAAACAAACAATGCAATAAAAACGGGACCTTGATTTCATAAGCCAGTTGGGTTGGATCAGAGCTGAATATTTTGTGCACAACGGTATTGAAAATGAAAGTCATGCTAGTTTATAGTGCTGTAATATAAAACCAGCATTAATTATCATAATTAAAATAGATCATAATTGAGTAGATTACAGTATCAGAGGCTGTTCTGCATGTGCACATTATATTTCAGTCCACGTGAACCAGTTTAAAATGCTTTGGCTCATTACTGTGGCACTAAACATACACAAAATCAAAATCCAGCCAAATAAAAAAATATATAGGCTTTATACATGCAAACCACCATCTCACCCAGATTTCATGCATCATTAGCCGCAGTATTGTGCCACATTGCTGTCATATGAAGTCATTATGTGCATGTTTAATTCTGCAAAGGCTTTCAGTTATGTCAGATATATTGCCGGTTTTTGTGGATTTTGAATGCAATTTTGTTTTAAAACTCTTGGCGGACCAATTAAATAATGAAAAAATGTGTTAAACATTATGGCTAAGATGACTTCATTTGTCACGCTGGAAATGGAGGGTCAAGTCAAATGCATTGCATTGTGAATGAATTAGTTCATGCATTGTTGCATATTAAACATTTTTGGAAATATAGCATGTACAATATGCAGAAAAATGGCATATTCTGAGCATAGTCTGTGAAACAGTTATACAGTATACTAAACAACAACAGACAAATGTTATATGTCTACAAAGATACCCACCAAAAAAAATGAAAATTTGCTAAAAATGTCCTCACCCTCAGGCCATCCAAGATGTAGATGAGTTTGTTTCTTCATCAGATTTGGAGAAATGTAGCATTCCATCACTCGCTCACCAATGGATTGCATGTGAATGGGTGCCGTCAGAATGAGGGTCTAAACCGCTGATAAAAACATCACAATAATCCACAAGTAATTAATCCACATCACTCCAGTCCATCAGAAACAAATCCATCATTAGGTTTGTTTTTAACTTCAAATCATTGCTTCTGGCTAAAAAACGAGTCCTCTATCTATAATATTGCTTTCTCCAGTAAAAAAAAGTTGTTTAAGCTGAATCGGGAGAGAAATCTGCACAGATTAAACACTGCTTGCAAGCAGAAACAGTCCAAAACAGTTCTGAACAAATATGTTGGTGGATTTTTATGTGAGAGACAACAGGAGATGGACTTTTTCACTGGAGGAAGTGTTATGGATTATGACTCGTATTCTGACCAGAAGCAACGGCTTGAAGTTAAAAACAACCTGATGATGGATTTGTTTCTTACAAACATCCTGCTTTTGGCTTCACAAGACAATAACTGATGGACTGGAGTGGTGTGGATTACTTGTGGATTATTGTGATGTTTTTATCAGCTGTTTGGACTCTTGTTCTGACGGCACCCATTCACTGCAGAGGATCCATTGCTGAGCAAGTGATGCAATGCTACATTTCTACAAATCTGATGAATAAACAAACTCATCTGCATCTTGGATGGCCTGCGAGTGAGTAAACTGTCAGTAAATTGTTCATTTTTGGGTCAACTATTTCTTTAAAGAAAGAACACTTTCGTGATGTTCCCATGCATCTCAATGGCAGTTGCTTGGTTGGTGCAATGATGGCTTTACATTCTTTCTGTACTGCATTCACCAGCCAAGCAACTGCCATTGAAATAAATGGGAATCCTTGCGGTTAGCTCTCCCTTGATATATTTCAACTCACTGATCACAGTCAACATTCGTGGTTTTGCAGCAACAGACAAGAAAACAAAAACACCACAATATGACCAAAAATGAATGAGTGACAGAACTGAAGCTAAATCTTTCAGAACGTGTCAGTGCAAAAACCTTCATTAAAGTGCAAAAAGAAAGTAGGCACCAGTTCTTAAAGGCGCTTGTTTTGTGAGATCAGGTGAAGAAACACATAAACATACTCTCATCCAAAGCATGACTGTGCAAAAACAAATATCGTCAATTATTCAGCGCTGCTGGGCTCTGTTTCAGAAACACATACTGTCAGCCGCTGTGATCCACGCCCGAGAAAGCTTTGATACTTCGACTAACGCGCTTATAAATACCTCATTTATTTGATTTACAAGACAGCGTTTCTTCACCCTGTCTTTTTCATCTTCACAGAGAGCGTTTGGGGTCAAATGCGCCCCTTTGAAGATAAGCTTGGAAAAATAACAAGAAAATATGAGTGTAAATGAAAATGAAGTGATAATAATGTCTTGGCATGACCAGAAAACTGTGCTTAGTTCAGTCTTGTGCAATAGTAAATCCACCCTCTGAATCCCATCCTTCATTTGACTGCATTATTTTAGTATCATATAGATACTACTGTAGTTTTTATCATTTTTAAATTAGTACTTTTTAAATATATTTTGTGCTTAACCTTTAATTTTAGGTAACATTTTAGTAGCTTTGTTTCTGTTTTTATTTTTAAATAATTATTATTTTTATTTTAGTTTTAATGAATGTTTGCTTTTAATTGTTGCCTTGTTTTATTTCAGTTAATGTTTATTTCAAGAAATTAAATTGTTGTTAGTTTTAGTTCAGTTAATAGTTCATTTCATAGTTCATAATTAAATACGTTTCATTCATGTGGTGCCTAAAACATTGATGCGATTACATGAAGCACAAAGAGTGTAAAATGCTTGATTTAAATATGATTTGCAAGCTATAGCAGTGGGCAGGGTTCATATATTTTTGTTAGACTATTTGTTTTTCTTTATTCCTAGCCTACACACCTGCTTATATGATTTACTAGGAAAATAAATAAATCACAGTTATAATTGGAAATGTCAGTCAATTGCATGAGCTGGGGAAAAAATGAATGAATACATTTATTTATTTATTTATTTTCATATTTATTATTTTTAAATACCATAATTATAGATTTTTCTTGGGGAAAAAACAACAACAACAACTACACAGCTACTTTTAATGGCCGTCAATGAAAAAGGATGCTTTCTGGCAGCATAATGGTGTAGTTACAGTATCTACCACCAGGGGCGATCTGTATTTTAACTATTTGGTGTCTAATGGGAATTATATTCTGCGGAGGGATTGAATTTTACACAACAAAGTCAGCAAACAGACAGGCTTGTTTTTCCATGTTCACACTGAGATACTACTATGACATCATAGAGGAGGCAGTGCACAACAGTACATCATAACTAGATAAAAAAAGTTTGTCAAGACAAATTTTAGGTTGGCGTGAGAAAGCCTAGCTTGAAAGTTTAAAGCAGTTGTAAAAGCCTGCAGTTTGAAAATTTAGATAGATTAGATAGATGTCAGTATCATGTTTCTAGCATGATCAGCATGTTTTTAGCATGATTGGCCTGTTACTAGCATATTGCTGGCATGATTAGTATTAGTTTGAATAGTCTTGGCTCATTTGAACATTCTGTCAATGTAAGTCTATGGGATTTTTCCCAGTTTTAATCGTCATTTTTAAGAAAACCGTAAGTCTGATGAGCTAGAAAAGATATAGCACACTCGGTCAGATCAGTCTGAAGATCTGGGCTGAGTTTGGAGTTTGTAGAGTTAAAGGGGTTTAAACGAGGCGTTTTAGGAGGGCGTGGACCAGTCTTAACTTTTATAAAGAATTTCTCTTTGGGTTTGAGACTATAGTCTTTGCAGCTTTATGTATCTTATCTATTCACGAACAGCTTGTAACATTCCAAAGAGAAAGGAAAACTTGAAATCGCATCATTCGACCCCTTTAAAGCTGTAGGAGGTTAAGTTTAAATATTATTATGAAATGCTAAGTATGCAAGATAACAATAGTGATGCGTAATTTATTCCTGTGATGTAAAAGCTACATTTTCAGCAGCCATTACTCCAGTCTTCATTGTTACATGACCTTTCAGAAATCATTCTAATATGATGTTCAAGAAACATTACTTATTATGTTATTAACATTACTTATTAAAACAGCTGTGCTGCTTAATATTTCTGTAGAAACTGTGATATATATATTTTTCACAATTTTTGATGAATAGAACATTTCAAAAGAGCGGCATTTATTTCAAATTGTTTTTTACTGTCACTTTTAATTATGTAAAAGCATCCTTGCTTAATGAAAATATTTATTTCTTAAAAAAAAAAAATAAATAACAACAATAACAAAAAACCCTTACCTGACCCCAAACTTTTGAACGGTAGGTTTATTGTAGTAGTAGTATTATTATTTGTAACAATTAATTCAATAGGGAAGAAAGTTTAAAAGGTACAACTACATTGTGAGTTATTTCAATGTAAATTCAAATTATAAAAATTACAATTTTTGGTAGCACTTTATTTTACAGTCCTGTTACTCGTGTACATACTATGTACTTATTATAGTAATTACAATAACTAGTTAATAACTAGGAACTAACCCTGAACCTACCCCTAAACCTAAACCTAAACCTACCCCATGTAGTTACCTTATATTACCAGTACTTTCTTAGGTAGGTACACTGTAAGTACATGTAAGTTCACTTACTGTAAAATAAAGTGCAACCCCTAACTCTAATTTAAATATTATTATGAAATGCTAAGTATGCAAGATAACAATAGTGATGCCTTGCCTTTGGCAAGCACCACTAATAAGAAGTTTAAGACGGATTTCAGTAAGTTGGCTTTCTCAAACCAACTTAATAAGAATGTTCACTGCATTACTGCATGTTAAGAAACAAATATAAGAATTCCAGAATGTCTCTGTCAAGGTCCGTCAGTCTCGTCTCTAAGAGAGACCCAGTTTGAGGCCCCCCGTGAAGGACCTCTAAATTATTCATGAACACATTCTCTGCAGGCACTAACAGCAATATGCAAAAGGGTCTGGCTGCAGCTTGGTGCTTGCACTCTCAGACGTGCATTCTCAGGCTTGCACTCTCAGACACTTGCGCTTATTTCATTTTTCACAAAAAAAAAAAAAAATCTTTCAGCAGTCTGGTCAAATAATGAGTGAAAAAAGAGATGTAAATATATATATATATATATATATATAAAAAGTTATTTATTTATTTTATTTTTTTTCATGAAGTAACTTTGCATTTTTAATCCAATTTTGAGTAAAAGATCTTACAGTAACCTTTTGTAGATCAAGTAATAATGAGACATGAAGGAATTGCTAAAAATTGCTGTAGATATTTATTCTGGTTCATTAAAAAAATAAGGTAACACTTTAACACTGTAAGTACATGTAAGTTCACTTACTGTAAAATAAAGTGCAACCCCTAACTCTAATCATATAGTAAGTACATGTAGTTAATTAATATTAATCAGTACTTAAATGTATAATTACACTGTAACAAGGACACCTTAAAATAAAGTGTAACCAAAAATAATATACCGCAATCTAAGACATTTGATTTCTCAGAGAGCACAGGTAAAATACCGGTAATTTATCCTTTACAAGGACTGTATGAGAAAAACAGTGTTTGATTCATATGAGATTTAAATCACAAAATACTGTGAAACCCAAATTTCCCCGACTAAATCAGTCTCATGTGAATAAGGCTCATGAGCAGATGACAAATCAAAAGCATCCAATCTCAGCGCCAGTCAAAACACACATTACCAAACACACACCGAATCACATTCACTAAAGACAAAAGACTGTCAATATTCTGTCTGTCCTGAGACACATTATTTGGGACAAGCTGTGTTTTGCTCCGAAAGAAAATCGCACCATCTGGGAATAAATGTGGGAATATATTTTCACCATTTCCACTGATATTCATTTTACTGTCACGGATTGGGTGACTGGCCCATGGCACCTTACAGCTGTCTAATTCACACTCGCCCGCACATGAAAGTTTGTCGTGTAGGTGTTCTCTACGTGGAAGACCCACTCAAGACACCAAACTAGACTATAACAAGTCAGATTGACACCTGATTTACTCACTAACCCACACACACACACACACTCACACAGATACTGCAGCAGTGGGTGGAGGTTGAAGGGTTGTCAAATTAAATCTTTATGGGGTAAATGGCCAAATATCCCTCCTGCCTTCCCCATTTAGAGATTCATCAGCTCTCCAGCTAAATCCCATTTCCAGCCTGTCAGTCTTGAAGCCACCCGTGATGATTGCAGTGGGAAGTTCAGTTTATTTAGAGTCGCGAAAGAAGCTCTGAATCTCAGCTTCAGGTTCATCCAGGAGCTAATGGCTACTTAGCACCCTGCTCTCCAGAAATTCATACATAACGCTTGACGTCTGTGGAAGAGGGTTAATAACTCGCCACATTCGTCTCTTGCAGCAGGCAAATGGCTCTCTCACACGTAGAACAGAGAAATCACAAATGAGATCTCTTTATCATCTCAGAAGTGTCTCTTATGCATCAATGAGACTTTTCTGTAGAGAAAGACTCTAGTAATCATAAAAGTTCTCAATAATGTCTCAAATTGTGCTTGTATATTCCAAGATCCCAAAATCTGTAATCAAAAGTCAGAGCTCTCAATATCAGCTCAAACATTTCTCATTAAATCCTCATGAATTTTAAACTTAAACAAGGCATAATCAAGAGCTATTAACTCATCTGAGTCGGTTTTTAATTTCTCCCCAGGAACTGTAAGAGAAACGTGAGCTCAAATTGAGACGTATGCTCAGAACTATGCTCAGATGTGCTGAAGTCTGCAGTCAAAATACTTTGCATGTCTTCAATTAACACATTTTCTTTTGTTTTATTTAAGGATATTTAGGGGGAAAAAACATGAATTGAGACATAACTGAGAACTCCATCATGACTCCTTAATATCTTAACAGTTTCTCTTAGACATCAATGAGATCAAATGGAGAGCAAAGAGAGACTTTTTGTGGAAGTGTCCAACTTCTCCAGAGAAAAACACTCAAGTCTAAAATAGATTTTCAAATAAGATCTCAATGGTTTCTCAAACTACGTTCAGACGTCCCAAAGTTTGCAGTGAAAATACTATGCATGTCAAAAATTAACACACTTGTTTTTGTTTTGACTTTTCCTAAAACTATTTAGGAAGCAAACATGAGTCGAGACAATTGAGAACTCCATAATGACTCCTTAATATCTCAGTAATTTCTTTTAGATGTCAGTGAGATCAAATTTAGACTTTGTGGGAGGGTTCTACTTCTCAGGTGTTTCTCCAGAGAAAACACTCAAGTCTCAACTACATTTTCTGAAGAGATCTCACAATGTCTCAAACTATGCACAGATGTGCCAAAGCCTGCAAGCAAAATACAAATTTGGAACAAATGGAGACTTTTCCAGAAGTGTCCGACTTATATTATGTTTCTCCTGAGAAAAACACCCAAGTCTTTTTCAGAAGAGATCTCAATAATGTCTCAAACTACGCTCAGATGTGCCAAAGTCTGCAGTGTAAATACTCTGCATGTCAACAATCTGTCTGTTTTTGATTTTTCCTAAGACATAGCTGAGAACTCCATCATGATTTCTTAGTTTCTCTTAGACATTATCGAGATCAAATGGAGACTTTGTGGAAGTGTCATCTTCCTCAACACTAAAGTAGAGTTTCAGAGGAGATCTCAACAATGTCTCAAACTATGCTCGGACAGGCCAAAGTCTATAATCACAATACTTTGCATGTCAATAATTAACACATTTGTTTCTGTTTTGCCCAAAGAATAATCAGGAAAACATGAGAACTCCATGACTCATCAATATCTCAATAGTTTCGCTTAAACATCAATGAGATTAAATGGAGACTTTGCAGAAGTGTCCTACTTCTCAGACGCTTCTCCTGAGAAAAACAACCAAGTTTCAACTAGAGTTTCAGAGGACAGCACAACAATGTCTCAAACTCTGCTCAGACCTGTCAACATCTGCAGTCAACATACTTTGGATGTCAACAATGAACACATTTGCTTCCGTCTTGACTTTTCCTAAGCATAGTAATGACAAAAAACATGAGTTGAGACTTAACTGAGAACTCCTTAATTTCTCAATAGTTTCTCTTAGACGTCAGTGAGATCAAATGGCGACTTTTCCCAGAAGTGTCCAACTTCTCAGATGTTTCTCCTGAGAAAAACACCTCAGTCTCAACTGAAGAGTCTTTCTGAAGAGATCTCAATGTCTCAGAGTATGCTCAGCTGTGCTAGTCTGCAGTCCAAATACTTTACATGTTAACAATTTTGCTACACTTCCTAAGAATATTCAGCAAAAACATGAGTTAATACGTAACTGAGAACTCCTTATAATCTCAATAGTTTCTCTTAGACATCAGTGGTATCAAATGGAGACTTTGCAGAAGTGTCCTACATCTTATTCTACATCAACTAGATTTTCAAGTGAGATCTCAACAGTGTCTCAGACTATACTCAGATGTGGCCAAATTTGCAGTCAAATGCTTTGCACATCAACAACTAACACATTTGCTTCTGTTTTGATTTTCCCTAAAGATATTCAGGAAAAAAAAAACATTTTCATCGTCTACTCTCTCCCGGAAGACATGTGAAAACAAGTTTTATCTTTAGCGTTGAGAAAAAAGGTGGGTGTGTGAAAAAGATCTCATCAGACACACACATGTGAAAAAGGACAACACTTAGAGAATCTGCGCAGGGCGGTAGGATCTGTCTGTTGGCTTTGCGGGCGTTTCTCAGGGCGAGACACCCGGAGACGCTCCGAGTCTTTAACAAGCATGGCCACACAGACAGAGTTGTCACAGCGACAGCGTTTCCAGTAGAATACCTGATTAAACCGGCACAGCTGTCAGAGCACAGCGCTCATTTCCAATAGCAACAGCATGAATGAGAGCGAGGAGGCGAACAGAGCACGGCTCGTCACAGAAAGCAGGATTAGAGGAGGGAGATCAGATCGAGATGAACGCTGAGTTTGACCTTCGCTGAAGAGCTCTCACTTTCTGCAGCAGAATCTTCACATACTGTACTGCCACGAGGCCGCTGGAATCGCTTTACACAAATCTCACACATAGCTCTGTTACAAAACCTAGTGAGCTGAGTAAATACAGGGCATGCTGTGCACAGCATCCAGGCTGCTCAAAAAAACGCCTTGCACACAAAAAATACATCAAAGATGGCAGATGAGTCAGGAAAAATATCAGTTTTTAATAAATAATGTCAGTCAATGCAATTAACTAATGGGGCATTATTGTAAACTGTTACCAAATTAGCCAGTGTTATGGTGATAAACAGTAAATGGCCAATATTAAATGAATGAATGAATGAATGAATACTATCGAGCAAAAAATACTATTTTGTCTAAATGAAATGCATATTATTTACACAATTCTGTCCAAATAAATAAAATTAAATTAAATGAATTTAGGCTTTGCAACTTAATGTACAGTATGACAAACATATATTTCTATTTTTTCTCATCAACATTATTATTTTGAGATACTTCTAATAGCGTTATTATATTAAAAATGAAAGTAAATTCAAAAATATTTTAAAAGACTAATTAAAGTGAACGTTAGTGTTACGGCGCGAACGAGACGTGAGACGTGCGGATCCAAGTGCAAGGCTTTATTTGCAAAGGCGGGGTCAATAAACAGGCAAGGGTCAGATAACACGTATATCACAGGCAGGACAAAGAATATTCCTAGGGCTAGCGTGTTTGTTTGTCTAGACTGATTTTTCTTATTTGTTTATTTTAATCTCAGCAGCCAGATTTGCACCCGCAGGACAGAAGTATTCATTCATTCATTCATTCTTACTTCTCTCTCTCTCTCTTTTTAATCTCAGCAGTTAAATAACCATAGAGAGAAATATAAATGTATTTATTTGTTCTGATTTTGTTCTTATTTTTTATTTTAATCTTGGCAGACAGTATTGTTATTAATCTGCAAGAGAGAATATTTATTAGTTTATTGTTATTAAACTCTGCAAATCTGTTAACCTGTTTTCTGAGAAAAACAATGATCTCACATGTGTCTCCTACAGAGTTTCAGAGGAGATCTCAACAATGTCTCAAACTATGCTCGGACAGTCCAAAGTCTATAATCACAATACTTTGCATGTCAATAATTAACACATTTGTTTCTGTTTTGCCCAAAGAATAATCAGGAAAACATGAGAACTCCATGACTCATCAATATCTCAATAGTTTCGCTTAAACATCAATGAGATTAAATGGAGACTTTGCAGAAGTGTCCTACTTCTCAGACGCTTCTCCTGAGAAAAACAACCAAGTTTCAACTAGAGTTTCAGAGGACAGCACAACAATGTCTCAAACTCTGCTCAGACCTGTCAACATCTGCAGTCAACATACTTTGGATGTCAACAATGAACACATTTGCTTCCGTCTTGACTTTTCCTAAGCATAGTAATGACAAAAAACATGAGTTGAGACTTAACTGAGAACTCCTTAATTTCTCAATAGTTTCTCTTAGACGTCAGTGAGATCAAATGGCGACTTTTCCCAGAAGTGTCCAACTTCTCAGATGTTTCTCCTGAGAAAAACACCTCAGTCTCAACTGAAGAGTCTTTCTGAAGAGATCTCAATGTCTCAGAGTATGCTCAGCTGTGCTAGTCTGCAGTCCAAATACTTTACATGTTAACAATTTTGCTACACTTCCTAAGAATATTCAGCAAAAACATGAGTTAATACGTAACTGAGAACTCCTTATAATCTCAATAGTTTCTCTTAGACATCAGTGGTATCAAATGGAGACTTTGCAGAAGTGTCCTACATCTTACTCTACATCAACTAGATTTTCAAGTGAGATCTCAACAGTGTCTCAGACTATACTCAGATGTGGCCAAATTTGCAGTCAAATGCTTTGCACATCAACAACTAACACATTTGCTTCTGTTTTGATTTTCCCTAAAGATATTCAGGAAAAAAAAAACATTTTCATCGTCTACTCTCTCCCGGAAGACATGTGAAAACAAGTTTTATCTTTAGCGTTGAGAAAAAAGGTGGGTGTGTGAAAAAGATCTCATCAGACACACACATGTGAAAAAGGACAACACTTAGAGAATCTGCGCAGGGCGGTAGGATCTGTCTGTTGGCTTTGCGGGCGTTTCTCAGGGCGAGACACCCGGAGACGCTCCGAGTCTTTAACAAGCATGGCCACACAGACAGAGTTGTCACAGCGACAGCGTTTCCAGTAGAATACCTGATTAAACCGGCACAGCTGTCAGAGCACAGCGCTCATTTCCAATAGCAACAGCATGAATGAGAGCGAGGAGGCGAACAGAGCACGGCTCGTCACAGAAAGCAGGATTAGAGGAGGGAGATCAGATCGAGATGAACGCTGAGTTTGACCTTCGCTGAAGAGCTCTCACTTTCTGCAGCAGAATCTTCACATACTGTACTGCCACGAGGCCGCTGGAATCGCTTTACACAAATCTCACACATAGCTCTGTTACAAAACCTAGTGAGCTGAGTAAATACAGAGCATGCTGTGCACAGCATCCAGGCTGCTCAAAAAAACGCCTTGCACACAAAAAATACATCAAAGATGGCAGATGAGTCAGGAAAAATATCAGTTTTTAATAAATAATGTCAGTCAATGCAATTAACTAATGGGGCATTATTGTAAACTGTTACCAAATTAGCCAGTGTTATGGTGATAAACAGTAAATGGCCAATATTAAATGAATGAATGAATGAATGAATACTATCGAGCAAAAAATACTATTTTGTCTAAATGAAATGCATATTATTTACACAATTCTGTCCAAATAAATAAAATTAAATTAAATGAATTTAGGCTTTGCAACTTAATGTACAGTATGACAAACATATATTTCTATTTTTTCTCATCAACATTATTATTTTGAGATACTTCTAATAGCGTTATTATATTAAAAATGAAAGTAAATTCAAAAATATTTTAAAAGACTAATTAAAGTGAACGTTAGTGTTACGGCGCGAACGAGACGTGAGACGTGCGGATCCAAGTGCAAGGCTTTATTTGCAAAGGCGGGGTCAATAAACAGGCAAGGGTCAGATAACACGTATATCACAGGCAGGACAAAGAATATTCCTAGGGCTAGCGTGGGTCTTCGATCGGCGAACAGTATCCAGAGGGCTTGACGAGAGGGGTAATCCAATAACACGAGCAATAGTCCAGGCGAGGTGCAAACACAGTCCGAAACAGCAAGACAAGGGATTAATCCAAGATACGTGGCAAGAATCAGGAACCAGGAAAACAGGCAAGGCAAGGCAAGACTATGACTAGAAAAGTAGCTATCACTGGGAAAGCGATAAGCGCTAAACAATACTCGGCGTTGAATGGTGGTGTGAGCCTGATTTATATAGTGTGTGTTATTGGTGGCAGCTGTGTGTGATTGGTTTCAGGTGAGATTGTGATTAGTGCAATGGAGCATGGGAAATGTAGTCCAGGGTGATGTGTAACAGTCTGTGTAGTGTGAGAGTCAATGTAACGGAAGGGTGACCTCTGGTGGCGATCGAACGGATCGGAAGGGGGACCTCTGGTGGCGATCGAACGGAAGTCCATGGACAGGATTCATGACAGTTAGTGGATGGCAAATCATCTAAATCATGTGCTGCATATTTTTTGGCGATTTCCAGTTTTATTGCGATATGGCCAATTTTAAATGGCCAATGTAATATTTTGTCTAAATAAAATGTTCAATATTTACACAATTTTGAATAAATAATAAAATAAAATACTAAAAACTTAAATTAAATGTAGGCATCACAAACTTATAATACACAGTATAACAAACAGATTCATATTTGTTTCTTATGGATATTATTATTTAAGATGTGCTAAAGATTATTAATTATTATTAAATGAAAATAAATGACAAATAAAATTTAATAAAACAACATTTTTTTTAAAAAGATTAATGCGAGCATAAGATGATGTCAAAGGCTCACAGCAATGTAAAAAATATGGTATGATTGAACATATGCAATTAAATATATACTGTATATATATACACACGTTACAAAAATGAAGTATTTGTAATTAGAGTATAATACATTTTAAAATGCATGCAATCGGATTACAGTTACTTTTATGGATTACATGATTATTATTCACACAATGGCAGTAAATTATTCATAATTTATTAAATTCTCCTTTCTAAAAATCCTACTGTGTGTACCTATACCTATATTCACAAATGTCATCCGAATTTGCAAACTGTGCTTCTGAATTTGGAGGAAAAATGATGCAAGTTATTAAACACTGGTAATGTCTATAAGTTACAGTGCTTCATCTGACAAGTTGGGAACCACTGATCTGATTCATTAATTAAAAAATGGCCCTATGGCCCTATGCCATTTAAATATCTGAGCTGAACATCCAAACAGCAAGCGAAAAGACATCACGAAGCATAAGAGAGATTGCAATTGTGACATTCCCTCATGGTGAGATCCCAGGAGATTCTCACCTCACGTACAGAGGTTCAGAACAGCGTCTGAGGACAATGCGGCAAGCGGCTCCTATTGAGAGAGAGAGAGAGAG
>NW_015542370.1:293696-307769 GCF_001515605.1 Sinocyclocheilus anshuiensis | reverse complement strand
GGCGGCGATAGAGAGAGAGAGAGAGAGAGAGAGAGAGAGAGAGAGAGAGAGAGAGAGAGAGGTGGCGAGACGCACATACTGATGAGGATGATGCAGAGCGTGTTTGCGTGACCCAGGTGCATACAGATGCAGACCAAGCACTCATGTGCAGAAGTGGAGACGGACATCCATTCACATGCACACAGTCCCTTTGATGTTCAGCACTGAAAGGTGAATCATTGTTAGCTCTTCATACAAAAAGCTGCTGGAGAATCATAGATGTTGTGCAGGCCGCAAGAACGATTATTAATCTCTTCTTCATTCAGTTAAGACACACACAGTCACAAACAAACCCCCTGAACTCTGTGTGAACTGACACTAAACATCTCTGCAGATAAACTCCAGCCGCTTCTGACCGCTGACTGACTCCTGCTGTGTCACCTGTAGTTTGTTGCTGCAAACCGTGCGCCGACAGCTGTGCGTCTCGCACCTCTCGGGGTCAGCGTCTGACAGCATCGGTACAGATTCTGCTCTCATATACTAACAGTGCGTTCTGTCAGCTGATGTGCGCTTTACTGTTACAGGCAGAGTTTAAAAAGGTCACAGGGTTGAGCTGAATTCTGAGTTTTGCTTTCAATAGTGCTGAATTGGAGCTGGAACAACACAAAGAGTATTTAAGAAATTGCAATTCAAAAAGCAACTGCAAGGGAATTGTTTGCAAAGCATATTTATGAGATTAACTTATTTTTCTTTAATTTTCTGATCAGTGCTGCAAGATTAAATTGTGGTTTCTACTGAATTGTGCAAGTTTAAAAAAATTATTTATAAAAAATTAAAATTACAAATGTTCACACACAGTCAGCCAAAATCAAATCATCAGATCAGACCATTATTCTGGTAAATTTTCTCTGAAAGTATGATGTACTCTCTGAGGAAATACTAAATAAATAAACAAATAAATCCAGTGAAAAGGTATTTTATTTTATTTCATTCATATCTTATTAATAAATCTCTATTTTATATAAAAGATAACACACACCCACAATAAAATAATTAATATATAAAATGTATATACATAATATTCCACAATATTGATATGGCTAAATTAATATATATATATTTTTTGTATTTTATTTATTTTGTATTTATACTTTTAAATTATATTTTTAATTTTATGTGGTTTTTATATTAACTGTTATTTATTCAATTCTGTGGGACAATCCTGCTGCGATCCTGAGAACCATAAAGCACATGCTGTTTATTTGTTTCTGACAATTAGTCTTTTTCAATTTGACTCTATTACGTCAATCAAATTGATTTCTGAATGGTTTTGTGCGAGGGTTTGCATGTGTGTGGGTGAGAAGCACCCATAAAGGCCCTCCCGATGAAGGTCCTTGAGGATGTTTTGCACAGACTAATAAGGAAGCAGACGGCTGTATGACAGCAAACGTCCCCAGAGTCTCCCTCGACCCAGAATCACATCACCGTCCGTCCTACAGCCGTCTGTGGAGCCGGAGAGACGCTTAGTAAGCGTTCAAAGTTCAAACTGAAATTTAAAATAGTTATTTAGTGCCTCTTATTTCTCTCTCTTGTCCGATGATGAATGTCTAACAGGCTCAGACTGTCCTGAGTGACCAAAGAAATGGGACACGGCCTGGAATGATGCCCTGCCACACAATACCAGTGCTATCAAGAAGATCAGAACTATTATGCTCCACTTTGCTGCCCTTGAGAGAAGCACTTAACCTCCAGAACTGCTTTAATGTGGCCGCCCGTGACCTTTGACCTCTGGCGTACAGAACCAAAGCGTATCAGCAGCAGATGATTACTAAAGAGATGGACACTTTCTTTCTCTTGCTATGTTCAGAAAGGAATACTAGTGTACTGCTTAGTGAATACTGCACAGAACACACTACAGTATATACTGCATGCTATTCCTTACAAAACACAACGTCAAACAGAAGCCCTTATTTCATAATAAATGCTTCAAAATTGTTGTCAAATGATCTCATTACATAGCACACGAGTTATCATTTTGGAAAACATGCTTTTTGCAATTTAACAACTGATATTACTTCCATTTCATTCCTTATATATAATCTGACAGTAGTTCATCAAAAGCAGAAGTTCATCCAGAAAAAAATCACTTAATGTGCACAATAGATAGTATACATCTGCTAAAAATAAACTCTTTAGAATTCTGACAAAACAAATGAAGCTAAAAATCACAGGAAGTCACTTGATTAAAAATACAGTAATACTGTGAAATATTATTAGTCTTTCAGAATTCTTTGATTGTCTTGATATCTCTCTCTGTGTGTGAAGGAGCAGCGTTTGTCCTCTGACTGAATAATGCAGACGCTCGTGTGTCTGTTTACAGTAAAACTGCTGCACTTTTTGTTCTGCAAACCGAACAGGTCTGATGAGGTCAAACGCTAGAACGAGCCGTCTGCAAACCGGCACATTTCCAGAACAAGAGACCAAACATGCATTTAAATGCAGAGGTCACGCGGCAGACGGAGCGCTGAATAATTCGTTTATGGTGACTTTCCACTAAAAAAAGACTAAATACTGCTTAAAGAAACATTTTTCAGATAAACTCTGTGCCTTTGAGAAGCGACTGCGTGTTTAAGACCTTGATTCTCAAGGTTTGTTTATTTGAATAATGTCTCAGAGCTGCTGGGAATTCAACAAAGCAACAGAAACTCCTGTATTTAGTGATTTTTGCTAATACACGCCTTTTGCTACTACTGCAAAAAATAATTTTTCTTAATTAATTAATAATTTAATCTGAAAGACATAATTGATGCATTAAAAGTACTATTATAATTTTGAATTATTGACCAATATTACACAAATTTCAAAAATTATTATTTATTATTAATAATCTTACAATTTTTACTCGTAAAACAACTGATTTTAGTTTTAATTCTTTTTGCTAATTAATTTATTGATACAAAATTATGTAAACAATATACATTCATACAAAACAGTAATTTTAATATTGAACATTTATTGGTTATTACCATAAAACTGGTTAATTTTAGCTTAATAGCCTTAATTTTATTTTTTCCCCCACATTTAAAAAAAAGTTTCTCTCTAATAAAAATATGCAGCACATATGCAGCCACCATCTAACGCTCACTTTCAATTATTTTTTTTTATTTCATTTTTAATTTAATAATGCTATAGAAGCAATCTTTAGCTAATCTCTAAATAATAATATCCATAAAAAAAGAAAAATAATATATGTTTGGCGTACTGTACAATATAATGTTGTGATGCTCAAATTCACTTGTAAAATGACCGAATTTGGTTTATAGTGTTTTATGATATTTATTTATTTAGACAAAATTGCATAATATACATTTTATTTAGACAAAATAGTATATTTTAATATTGGCCATTTATAGGTTATTGCCATAAAACTGGCCAATTTTAGCTTATTAGACAGAATTAGAATATATATTAAAATATATAATATAGAATTTAAAGTTTTAGATGATCCTTGCCATATATATATAAAAAAAACGATTTTATTTTCATTTTTTATTTAACAATCTTTAGAAAATCCCTAAATTATAACAATTTCTATGTATAAAAATAATCTGTTTGTCATACTGTTCATCACTGTTCATTCCTAAATGTACTTGTGAAATGACTCATTTTATTTATTTAGACAAAATTGTGTAAATAATACACATTTTATTTAGCAATATTTTAATTAAAAAAATTTATTTAGCCTATATTTTAATATTAGCTATTTATCAGTTATTATAAAACTGTCTTAATTGTTAGCTTATTAGCCAGATTTGTAATATATCTAATAAAAACATGCAGCACGTGCTCATTGGGTGAAAGTGAGGAAGTGAATGAATTATGGTGCAGATATTGTGGCAGGATTAAAACGGCTCGAAACGGGTCGTGAGCACAGATTCAAACTCCACCGGCTTAAACGGACAGCGATTCCAACCGCAGGGATTAGCTGGAAACGGCATGCTGGGAAAAAGCACGAGAGAGAAAGAGAGAGTTTTCGGTCTGCCCTGCAGGTTGCATCCTTCCAGAAAGTGGTTTTCTCCTTTATATATTCCTGAAGCTCTTGCCCTGGCTGTATTTTACCCCTCATTCGTCCCTGTTGGGCTGTTTTCAGCACTGATTAAATTAAAAAACAACAGCTCCACCGAGGACAATAATACAGAGCTACAAAAAATGCTTTTGGAGACCCTCAGGAGAGCACTTCTGCGGTTATAGAGTGGGCCGATTACAGCGTGAATAAACAGCACTGCGTTCAAGCCTTCCGCTTCCCTCTGTACACTAAAATAGAAAATATTTTGCTGAACTCAGAACGGCTTCGCGCTAATTAGCAAACTGTAACTGGAAAGCATTACAGTAAGATCCTGCAGCCGGCCTGAAACCAACAGGCCTGTCATGATAAATCACATTATTCATCAAATATCTCGCAGAACTGCCCATTTCAACACTGACCTCTGAAACCAATCAAAGCAGGGTAGAGTTTCATGAAGCTGAAAGGACATTTGCAGGACACACTTTCCCTCAGATCTACTGTTTGAAAAAGGTCAGTCTTGTTTACAAAAGCAACCCGCGGATCTGATCTGGAATAGACTTCATCGTTTGGTTAAGTATGGCTCAATAATTCAATAGTTCACCTAAAAATGAAAATTATTTCTTCATCAGATTTGGAGAAATGTAGAATTGCATCACTTGCTCAGCAATGGGTCCTCTGCCGTGAATGGGTGCCGTCAGAATGAGAGTCCAAACAGCTGATAAAAACATCACAATAATCCACAAGTAACCCACACCACTCCAGTCCATCAGTTAAAGTATTCTGAAGTAGAAAGCTGCTTGTTTGAAAGACCTGTTTTGGCTTGTAAACGGTGCTTGTGCATATTTCTCTCCTGATTCAGATGAGAGACTCATATTTTAGCCAAAAGTAATGGTTTGAAGTTAAAAACGTCATAATGATGGATTTGTTTCTTATTGATGGTTTATTTTGATGTTTTTATCAGCTGTTTGGACTCTCGTTCTGACGGCACCCATTCACTGCAGAGGATCCATTGCTGAGCAAATGATGCAATGCTACATTTCTCCGAATCTGGTGAAGAATCAAACTCATCTACATCTTGGATGGCCTGAGGGTGAGTACATTTTCAGCTTATTTTCAGTTTTTGGGTGAACAATTCATTTAAAGTATTTACAGTGTTGTTTAGTAAGGACTAGTTCATGCAAATTCTCTCATCATTTACGTTACGTTTTTGCATCTGAATGGGAATGTGATTTGATGCAAGAAATAAAGTGAGAAATGTGAGAAATGATGGAAATGTTGGTCTTTTGCACACACAAGAAGATTTGAAATGTAGTGCATGAAACATACAACTGTTCAAAGTTTTGGGGTTCTTTTTTAGAAGAAATTAACACTTTTATTCAGCAAGGATGCATTAAATGAATTCAAAGTGACATTAAAATGTTTATGATGTCATAACAGATTTCTATATTAAATAAATGCTGTTCATTCATCAAAGAATCCTGAAAAAATCCTTTCCACAAAAATATGAAGCAGCACACCTATTGATAACAACATTGATAATAATCAGAAATGTTTCTTGAGCAGCAAATCAGCATATTAGAATGATTTCTGAAGAATCATGTGACACTGAAGACTGGAGTAATGATGCTGAAAATTCAGCTTTGCATCGCAGGAATTAATTACATTTTAAAATATATTCAAATAGAAAACAGTTATTTTAAATTGTAATAATTTTTCATAAATATTAATGTTTTTAATGTACTTCTGATCAAATAAATGCAGCCTTACTATGCAGAAGAGACTCAAAAAGATCAAAAAAATCTTACTGACCTCAAACTTTTGAAAAGTATTGTACAGTATGTGACATCATGCACTACTATTTCTTCTAGGTTTGGAATGTTAAATAATGTCAAACTTCTCAATCAAAATACTTGAGTGTGTTTGTGTGGAGCCCAAATGTGAGGTAGAAACCTGAACTGAAAGACCCGCTGGCTCCCGCACAGGATAATGGGCCGTATGTCCGTCTGGAGCGCCGCCAGAGGGGTTTTCGAGGTCTTTTCTCCCAGATGAAGGTCAGTCCTGAGGAGAGACGCTAAATGATGGTGTCAGTCGGAGTTCTTGGGGCTCCGTGTGGAGCTTTTCAATTGTCAGCCTGATCTAGAGACCGAACCGCGGCCGGTCGCTCTGTATCGCTCTCCCTGTCTCTCTGTTTACCTCCTCGGGGAAATCGCTGACAGAACAACATGATATCTGCACTATATGAGCTCCACTTCACGAAGAAAGAGACTCGCTATCTGAAGAACTCTTCTATATACACTTCTATTCAAATTCAGGAGATGTGCTACAATTCAATCGCCAGTTTAAATTCACCCGGATGCGGCTTTGATTTTCCACTCGGTGCGCTGATATATTCACCTTAAATTAATTGGTTTTCTGTAGCTGCTGAATTGAACAAGGCTTTGCGAGAACTCATCTCTAGAAATATCACTTTATGACTAACAAATCAAGTGGGTGACTGATGAGAAAATGTCATGTTTGAGAGGGAGAAATCACACTACGAAGCTCTAATCAGGGCTGGATCTGCAGCAACCAGTTCCACATCCAATCCACTCTCAGTCCACAGCAGAACGGTTTGCAACTAGGCCTAGATGAAGAAATGTGTCACATTACATAAAAAAATTGCCACTACTCATATTCTAGAGAAAAAAATACTTCGCTCAAGAAATACTTTTATAAAATGATGGGTGACCAGAGGCCAATGAATAAAATGACCTGGTAAAAATACGACAACCTCATATTTTTATCACCCCATTCATCAAAAAAAGTGCTATTCAGTCTTAGAAGAAATAAAAAGAAAGAAAAAAACCTTTATGTTCACAAGAACAATCAAGCCAAACAGACATAAATGCTATTATTTTAATAAAATAAAATAAATGCATTAATAAAAGTAGTTAATGCCTCCAGAAATGTAACTTATGTGCTATGTTTACTATTTAAAAAAACGATATAAATTTAAAAACGAAATAATTTAGATAATTTTTTTTTAATAATTTTTAAAATAATTTTTAGTAAAAACTAAATAATTTACCCAAACAATGAAAAACTGAAGTAAATGCATTTATTAACATAGCAATAGAAAATTTAAAAAATACATAAAATAGAAAAAAATATTTAAAAATAAAGAAATCTTATCATAAACGCATAAAATGAATTAATGCCTCAGTAAGTAAGCTTGTTCACTCTAGACAAATACAGTATATCAAAATGACAAATTGACAATAAAATCAAATAAATTATTAACAGAATAATCAAGTTAGTATGATGTAAATGATATTATTATCAATAAAATCAAATAAAAATAAACATATATAAATATTAACATAAATAAAAAAAAACAAAAGTATTGCCTCAGTAAGTGAATGTTCACTTCAGATAAATACAGTACAAATTCACAAGAAAATAATAAAATAAATAAATATTATTATTAACAAATGCAAAAAAAAAATGAATGAATGCCTCAGTAAGTGAATTTGTGTTCACTTCCGATAAATGCAGTACAAATTCGCAATAAAATAAAATAAACACATCAACTAGACTTATGTTCACTTCAGATACATACTGTATCATGTATTGTGCATTTTAAAAAGTTAAAACAAATTCACTAATTCATCTGTAAAGTAAAGCACGATGTTCTAACTGGATTCATTACAATGAGACAGCAAGAAAGCAGATTCATCAGTCCATTTGAGTTTCATTTGAGTTGAGTCTCTGTCTAAACACAAATCTTTGCTGTTAAATAGAAACACACAGTCTGAAGCACGAATATGTATGACACAGCAATCAGTCTCAAAAAATGTGCATATCACAATGCTTTGCTTCTTGATTATTAAAAAATAATTTCAAATCCTTACTGAATTAATGCACCAATTATACTGAAATGATAACGCCATAGCTTCAGTGCACATCTCAATGCATGTCTGCTTTGACCTCGGTTTTCATAAACGGTCTTGTCAGACTATGTCATAAACATTTGTGTTATAAACGTTTCCAGCTCAAAAGAGCAAAAAAAAGATTTCAATTATACTGAAATGATAACGCCATAGCTTCAGTGCACATCTCAACGCATGTGTCTGCTTTGACCTCGGTTTTCATAAACGGTCTTGTCAGACTATGTCATAAGCATTTGCGTTATAAACGTTTCCAGCTCAAAAGAGCAAAAAAATGATTTTTTTTTCTATGATAAGACCTTTTAAATTACAGCCACACTTGATCTGTACTAAGGCATCACATAAAACATCACCAATCCAAAGCTCGCACTAAACAAACACACAGAAAAGAGCAAAAATGGTGCCGCTGCTTCAGGAAAGCTACATTACGGAGAAGAAGAAAGGCGTTGCGCGGCTCCTCTGAGAGCGCGGGTCAATCCAACTGTACATTTGCAGTGCACGAGTGTCTGAGTGTGCAGTCGAGCAGAACGGACCCCTTTCCTGAGAGCAGATAAAAGAGACGCTCTCGCCAAAGAGCCCATGCCGTGTTCATCAGTCACAGCATGAGAAAGCAGGCAGACGGAACCATCAACATTTCGGCTTTGCTGCCAATCCTGAAGGTGTTTGGGTTTTCCATCGACCTGTTCTGTTGGCCATCGCCATATTCTGTGGTAAAGACACGATCGCTGTAAATTGGATTTTATTCAGGGGTTAAATTAAACCAAAACCGAACATAGAGGTAGAGTACGAGTGCATATTTAACCATAGATGAAAGACAAGTTTCCTAAAGTGCCAAGCTGAACATCAGCAGCATGTCAGTCATACTTAAAAAAAATTGTTCACCAAAAAATGAAAATTACTCACCCTCAGGCCATCCAAGATGTAGATGAGTTTGTTTCTTCATCAGATTTGGAGAAATGTAGCATTCCATAATTTGCTCACCAATGGATGTGAATGGGTGCCGTCAGAATGAGAGTCCAAACAGCTGATAAAAACATCACAATAATCCACAAGTAATCCACACCACTCCAGTCCATCAGTTAACAAATTAATTCTTAAGATGTTTGTTAACTTCAAACCATAGTTTCCAGCTAAAATACAAGTCATCTATCCATAATATTGCTTTCTCCAGTGAAAAAGTCGTCTGGTCTGATCCAGGAGAGAAATCTGCACAGATCAAACACCATTTATAGACGAAAACAATCCAAAATATTTCCAAACAAATATATCTTAATGACGGATTTGTTTCTTACAAACACACAGGTTTTGGCTTCTCAAGACATTAATTGATGAACTGGAGTGGATTACTTATGGGTTATTGTGATATTTTTATCAGCTCTCATTCTGACGGCACCCATTCACTGCAAGGGATCCATTGGGAAGCAAGTGATGTAATGCTTAATTTCTTCAAATCTGATAAAGAAACAAACTCATCTATATCTTGCCCCCAAAAACCAGCCGCCAACTATGTACACAATAACCAAGAAAAATAGCCTCATGCAACGTTATCAGGCAACCAGTTCAATCCATTAACACAAGCCAGTTTTATTCCCCACATGAAACTGCAGTTATTTCTTTGAGCCGTGCTGTACATTAAGGGCGCGTGTCGCTCCAAACGCATGCTGGATGTTCCCTTCACGCTCCACACGTCAAAACCCTTTGAGCTAAAACAACTTCTGTTCCAACTTCCCCCCAACTGAACTCCAACAAACCTACAGCTTTATCTTTAGAAGAAGTAATTATGCGACACGAAATATGTCACCATCTTGCCTTTGCTTTCATGCTGCGTACAATATTAGCAAGATTTAAGTCGTACTCAGTTTCAGCAGCCGTTCAACCAACTTTAATGGTGGCCGATAATTTATTAGTCACAGCAGGCCACCAGATTTAGATTTTAAAGGAATATTTCACTAGTTAGTAATTTTACACGTCACTTTATAATGAAATGTGAAGGTTTAGGATAGCGAAGTTCTTTCATCTCAACCATTAATTGCTTTTATTTCCTACATAATTGTGTTTTTGCTCACTTCTTTGAGGAATAAATAAAACGCTGCCAACGGATGGCGACTTTGAACCTTGGAAGAAAAGAAAAGTGTAACGGCTTAATCTCAGGATACAGTGCAGGGCACTTTAAAATCCCAGGCCACGACCGACCCCGTCAGCAGAGAGAGAAGTAAAGCTAAATTAGCTTTTTCCCCGTTTTAATTACTCAGGAAATCAGTACAAAAGCCGGCAGCTCTCTGAACTGGGATTAAACGCAGTGGTATTAAGGAAGGACGCTGATTATGCACTGCGGCTTTTCTCTTAGCCGTTCCTCGATTTCTAGATCCATTATCTTACTGTACTAACGCTAAAGTTTCCCATATATCTTTCTTAAGCAAAGCATTAGCATTAGTCTATTGATAGTGACCGATAGGCCAGCGATCTGTGAATACGTCAGCCTGAAACTGATGCTAATGTGGCACAGTTTTAGATTTAGTCTTTTGAAAAAGGTATTAATGTGATATTAAAGACATGAATCATGTGCAGGCGTGCTTTTAAAGTCAGGATGAAATCGAAATGGACCCCGAACAACCATTGTTTTTCATGCACTGGTCAACTTTTGTGCTCTTTTGCTTCCATAACACATCTTATTTCAGACTTGTGGAAATAACATATCCTAAATACACATTTAAGTGTGTTTATTTTATTGCACTTTATCAATGAGTGTTTGCATTGCAATTACAATTCATATCTTTAAAGAGTTTTTTCTCCACTTCAGCAGCACTTACAAACACCAAACTTAGCAGTGTTAATCATGTCTATATTCTGAAGGTGTTTACTGAGGGGTTTGTTCATATATATAATTCGGACTGATTTATATAACATTTTATTTCTAAAAACATGGTAAATTTTGTTCCTATATCATTTTTTACTTTCATACTTTCTGCTGAATTTCATATGTATTTTTGTGAAAACAGTATCTTCTTTCAGACTAGTGGAAAGTAAAAATACAAAATACACATTAAAGTGTTTATTTTATTGTATTTTTTCTATTTGCATCTGTATTTCGATTACAATACATATCTTTAAAAAGTTTTTTCTCCACTTCAGCAGCACTGAGATACACCAAACTTAGCAGTTTTATTCCCATCTATATTCTAAAGGTTTTTACTGAGGGGTTTGTTAATATATTATTCACACTGATTTATATAACATTTCATTCCTAAAAACATGGTGAAATGTTTACTTGTCATTTTACTTGTCACTTTACTTAAAGCTTTTACTTAAAATGAATTATAAAGGTATTCATAATGTACATGCTAATGCATTATATCTTTTCATAAATAATTGTAACCAGTTAAAATGCATTCAATTATTTGAATGTTTGTCATGTGTTTTAATGTAGCAAAGTTTCTGAATAGAGCACAATGAATAGATAAGTATTACAATGTGTTATAACTGTGGTTCCAATTATTCATGAGAAAATGCATTATATGGTGCATAATTTATGCATTAAAACTACTTTTATAATGCATTATACATAAAGGCTTTAAGGAAAGTGTTACCAAATACATTTCACCATGTTTTTAGGAATAGAATGGAATATTAATCAGTGCAAATGATATGTGAACAAACTCCCCAGTAAAAAAAACGTCATAATATAGAGAAATCCAAAATCCCCTCTATAAAAACCTTTAACTCTAATATGTCAACAAAATTAAACAAGAATTGTGAGCCTGGCTTTATCCAGTGTTTAGATTCATGTTCTGCAAATCTGTTCAAAATGGTGCATATTTCATTTCATTATACATCATTTGCATTAACTTATTAGAAAACTTGTCATTATGGAAGTATGCTGATATTTATTTGTTAGCAGCCGTTCAACCAACTTTAATGGTGGCCGATAATTTATTAGTCACAGCAGGCCACCAGATTTAGATTTTAAAGGAATATTTCACTAGTTAGTAATTTTACACGTCACTTTATAATGAAATGTGAAGGTTTAGGATAGCGAAGTTCTTTCATCTCAACCATTAATTGCTTTTATTTCCTACATAATTGTGTTTTTGCTCACTTCTTTGAGGAATAAATAAAACGCTGCCAACGGATGGCGACTTTGAACCTTGGAAGAAAAGAAAAGTGTAACGGCTTAATCTCAGGATACAGTGCAGGGCACTTTAAAATCCCAGGCCACGACCGACCCCGTCAGCAGAGAGAGAAGTAAAGCTAAATTAGCTTTTTCCCCGTTTTAATTACTCAGGAAATCAGTACAAAAGCCGGCAGCTCTCTGAACTGGGATTAAACGCAGTGGTATTAAGGAAGGACGCTGATTATGCACTGCGGCTTTTCTCTTAGCCGTTCCTCGATTTCTAGATCCATTATCTTACTGTACTAACGCTAAAGTTTCCCATATATCTTTCTTAAGCAAAGCATTAGCATTACTCTATTAATAGTGACCGATAGGCCAGCCATCTATGAATACACCAGCCTGAAACTGATGCTAATGTGCCACAATTTTAGATTTAGTTTTTTTTTTTTAAATATTAATGTGATATTAAAGACATAAATCATGTGCAAGCGTTCTTTTAAAGTCAAGATGAAATCAAAACGGACCCCAAGAACCATTGTTTTTCATGCACTGGTCAACTTTTGTGCTCTTTTGCTTCCATAACACATCTTATTTCAGACTTGTGGAAATAACATATCCTAAATACACATTTAAGTGTGTTTATTTTATTGCACTTTATCAATGAGTGTTTGCATTGCAATTACAATTCATATCTTTAAAGAGTTTTTTCTCCACTTCAGCAGCACTTACAAACACCAAACTTAGCAGTGTTAATCATGTCTATATTCTGAAGGTGTTTACTGAGGGGTTTGTTCATATATATAATTCGGACTGATTTATATAACATTTTATTTCTAAAAACATGGTAAATTTTGTTCCTATATCATTTTTTACTTTCATACTTTCTGCTGAATTTCATATGTATTTTTGTGAAAACAGTATCTTCTTTCAGACTAGTGGAAAGTAAAAATACAAAATACACATTAAAGTGTTTATTTTATTGTATTTTTTCTATTTGCATCTGTATTTCGATTACAATACATATCTTTAAAAAGTTTTTTCTCCACTTCAGCAGCACTGAGATACACCAAACTTAGCAGTTTTATTCCCATCTATATTCTAAAGGTTTTTACTGAGGGGTTTGTTAATATATTATTCACACTGATTTATATAACATTTCATTCCTAAAAACATGGTGAAATGTTTACTTGTCATTTTACTTGTCACTTTACTTAAAGCTTTTACTTAAAATGAATTATAAAGGTATTCATAATGTACATGCTAATGCATTATATCTTTTCATAAATAATTGTAACCAGTTAAAATGCATTCAATTATTTGAATGTTTGTCATGTGTTTTAATGTAGCAAAGTTTCTGAATAGAGCACAATGAATAGATAAGTATTACAATGTGTTATAACTGTGGTTCCAATTATTCATGAGAAAATGCATTATATGGTGCATAATTTATGCATTAAAACTACTTTTATAATGCATTATACATAAAGGCTTTAAGGAAAGTGTTACCAAATACATTTCACCATGTTTTTAGGAATAGAATGGAATATTAATCAGTGCAAATGATATGTGAACAAACTCCCCAGTAAAAAAAACGTCATAATATAGAGAAATCCAAAATCCCCTCTATAAAAACCTTTAACTCTAATATGTCAACAAAATTAAACAAGAATTGTGAGCCTGGCTTTATCCAGTGTTTAGATTCATGTTCTGCAAATCTGTTCAAAATGGTGCATATTTCATTTCATTATACATCATTTGCATTAACTTATTAGAAAACTTGTCATTATGGAAGTATGCTGATATTTATTTGTTAAAATTATTGTACAAGATTCTACATTTTAAAAAAATAGCTATTTAATCATTGTTTTAGGTGATGCAGTCATTTTGCATTCTTGCTTCAAGTTAATGCATTTATTTAATGTAGAGTTAATGCAATAAAGGCAAAAAAAAAACAAAAAAAAAAAACACAATAATACCAAATAATGAAAGAA
>NW_015542370.1:254105-293402 GCF_001515605.1 Sinocyclocheilus anshuiensis | reverse complement strand
ATAAAAAAAAAAAAAAAAAAAAAAAAAAAAAAAAAACACAATAATACAAAATAATGAAAGAACTAAACAAGCCACATTAGCATTGGGACAGGACCTTCTGCCTCCAGTTTCCAGTCAAAAAGCATCTCAAAAGTGTGTACTACTGTTTCAGATCCCCCATAATCCACTGCAAACTCATATTCAGCTCTGACTCAATTCTGATATGAAACACACACTATGATCCAAACAATTCCTGATGGAAAAAGTCAAGTCCATCTCCACATAGTTATCTCATTAAATCATGTATTGCATGGGATGCAAACACCATTTCATGTTGACTTTGAGGAGCAGATCTGTGTTTGTGCTGTTATTTAGTTTCTAATAACTGGCAAATCATGAGGGGTTTGATTTTTCCAGACGTGTGTTTGTGTATGCCATTAAATGACGGAGAATGAATATTTCATGAGTCCTGGTCAAATCTCATTGCTGTAGAAATGTTTGCCTGAGGTTTTCATCAAAGGTCATGTATGAGAGGTCAAAGGTGAAGGCGGAGGACAGCTTGTGGGGTCAGAGAGAGTGAAGTGGTTATGACATGACTGCAAACCATTTACCTTGTCAAACGATTTCAAGGCCAATAGCCAACACTTGATAATAGACGCTCCCTGCAGGATGTGCAAGTCGTCTGAAAAACACCTAGCAACCATACAGCAATGCATTACACACTACTCAGAGTACCTTGACAACCACTTAGGTGTTGTTATTCTGAACAAAAAACTAAAACTTTATTTATTAAAATAAATAGATTAAAATATTTTTTAAAAGTACATTAATTGAAATTTAACAGAAAATAAAATGTAAAAATAAATAAACAAAAAATGAGATGAAAACTTAAATTAGAAATGTCTTGACAAACAAAATGAAATAAAATTGAAGTTTAAGTTAAAGTACAAAAATGATTCAATCTAAAATAGAAATAAAAAATTTAACTAAATAGAAATATAAAACTGCATTTCATTGCCTCTGTACTTATAATAAAGTACTTATAAAACACTATAATAATAATAATAATAATGAAAGAAATAAAGACAATTTAAAAAAACTAAATAATAATATAAGAACATAAACACACAACAAAATGTCTAAAATTTAAACTAAAATCAAATTTAAAATGGAAAATCTAAAATTAAAAACTAATTTAAATAAACTGTCAAGTATTATTCAGTATTAGAGTGCATTTCATTTAGATATAAATCTTATTGAATAAATATTTTTGCAAAATTACTGCAAGTTATTTAATATAATACAAATAATTTATACAATATATAATAAAGAAAACTAAAAAAGCCACATACAAAATGTCACGCGAGAATCTGTGCAGAGACTCAAATAAATCTCTGAGTTGTTTTTAACTGGTTGAATCATTTGAATGAACTGATTCATCCATTTCTATGTATGACAGAAAAAACTGTTTAGAAAAGTGCAAATGACAGAAAAAGAGCAATGTTTTGTCACTGGGAAACGCTGCTTTGTTTCGAAAAAAGCTGAGCTACAGTCACACAAATGTGCTTTTATATTTATTGTAATGCTGCATTACATTATGACTGTTAAGTGGGGTCTTAATCTGTCACTCAATAATTACAAAGCACAGACAAAATCATACAGTGTGCACCAGGCTTCAGACCGTCACACTGATTTCTAAACACATCTAAAAAAAAAATGAAATTAAGGATTCTTTTTTATTTATACTGTACTTACACAACACCCAGATCTGTTCAGATCTCTTCAGTGTGTGCAAACAGAATGAAATCTACAGCCAACACACATTCATTTACACAAACTTACAACAAGACCCACTAATTATTTATTCTCCATGATCCTACATGAATTGCTTTGAAATAGTATCACATGACAATTCCTTCCGCGTTAATATAGCCTTTACATTGTGCTACTGACTAGCATTCTTCTAACCTAGCAGGATCCTTCATTGTGCTCTTTATCTCAAAGCACTGTTCCTTCCAGGACAATGAGACACAAAGAATGCAGTTAAATCCCAGATTGCCTTTTTTAAGTCTGTTGGATTCTCCCAAATGTTTAGCTCTTTGGCGCTGCCAGGCATGAATTTACTCATGTTAAACTGCATCCACGGCACATTCTGACTGCATGCACCAACAGCGAGCCGCTATCTGACAAATGAATGCATTTAAATGTAAATATTAGGGAAAGAAGCACTTCGCGGAGGAATTTAAGCACTTGAATTTCATCTGAGCAGTGCTGGCGACATTTCTTCTTTACTGGAACACGGCTGTTCAAGCAAACCAAAGGCCCAGCTGCTGTTCTGTTTGCTCCACACTCTGCTTTTTAGAGCTTGTCTGTCTAGGAAGCAGAAATTTTCCAATTAGAAAATGTAGCACAATACAGCACCTCTATATTCAACGCCGATTGGACAGGGAACCTTAACATATCTGCAGTATGTATGCAGAATTTCTGTATGCATAGAATGGCTGTATCCCATAATGCAATGGTCTCAACTTCACCTTCAATTTCAGTTGTGACTAATGAACTGGAAGTCATTTCAGTCTTGATCTCTTTTTGACTCATTATGTGAACAGACCAATGAGGTCTATAACATCTGAAGAGAGCCATCCATTTGTATTGCCATTTATTGCAAATGCGTTCTGCCGAAGTACACAGCGATGTACCGATGCTCTAAGAATGTTTTGCCAACTTTCTCATTAAGTTGCGAAAGCATTATTTCTGAATGTACTCTAAACATTTTCCTATAAACATTACAGAAACGTGCTTTCTTGGTTATGGGAACATTCCATTTTGGAATTTTGCAGACATTTTTGGAAAGTTACTTTTGAATGTTCTCTAAAAAAATGATAGACAAACATCCAACTACAACTTTTCAGAAAAACGTTCCATGAACAATGTATAAATAATGTTTTTGTGCTAACGTTATTCAAGACCAGGTAACTTGAAACAACCATTCTTTTAAGGTTACTGGAAGAACATTTGTTCATAACTTTGAGTGAACCATGCCAAAATGTTCCCTGTTAGCCTGGTGCATACTGCCATCTTTGATAATGTGCATGCATTTTCTGAGCTGTAAATGCTCAATTTAAATAAGAAAATTGTGAAAATAAAAGTGCATTTAACATTTTTAGGAGTCCTCCAAAACTGTTAAAATACCCACAACATAATATGATTAAATATTTGCAATTAACATGTCGCTTCCAAAGATATATACTTATAATACACAGCCACTTGGAGAAAGATGCTTTTCGTCCAATGATGGTGTAATTCCTGTAAGACTTTAACAGAATAAATAAATATGTTTCTTCATGCCAAAATGTGCATTTTAGTAGGCCAACTAACAGACCATACACACTGAGACGCGTTTAGCTGTATACGTAAAAATTTTGTATCGTATTGGTGTTTCGTCCAGACGGATCCGGCATTTTGGGAGCCTGAAACCGATATTTTTTGAAACCGGGTCTCAGAGCGGATAAATCTGAAAACGCATTTTCGTGTGTACAGCCAATCCGTATATTCTGTGAAACGATGATGTCATCACCCCACGTCTCGACCCTAGTCATACACCGCTACGTCACGTAACAGCAACAACAACAATGGCGGACTACATGCCTGTGTTCGTGCTGGAGAAGCTACACAGTCTATTAGCTAAAGCTTCTTGTTGTGTTGGGTTTGTATACAGTGCACAAGGTTTATTCACATGCTCCAAGTCTTCTTCTCCATTTTTAGTGTATCTCTGTGGCTGAATTACAGCGTCACATACTCGTCTGGCATGTATACTACATCGTTTTGAGTCGGTTTCAGTTGTTTCGCGTGTTCAACTGTGCGTTCGTGTGTTTGCAGACATTTCTAGTGACTAATGAGTAGATGATGACGTTTAATGTCTGACCTCTGTAGTCCCATTTAGACTCTTGTTAGCCACCAACTTTTCGAGACAACTAAAAGCGTTGAAAAAATCACAAGGGAGTATTACTGATGTATTTTACGTCATTGAATAAAATATCTTGAGTTGTGTTCACCACAGACCTTATTTCAAGCATATTTCAAAACTTCAGGACAATGGAACCAGAAGTGCTAAAATGCTAACTTGACATCCCTGCAGCACTCTATACAGTCCAAACGTTTTAATAAGTAAGATAGTATTTCAGACCTGTACACTGGCATTTACACCCAGCTGAACTTAGAACGTTTGCATGTTTTAGTGCAGCTAATGCAGCAGGGCCAAACAAATGAGCTTTAACTTTAGCCCTGCTGGTGCGCTCGTCTTCATAATGCCATGAGGGCCCTTCCAGGGGGCCGACATTCAAAGAAGCATTCGTCATCTTTATCGCTAAAGGCGCAATTACACAATTAAGAACATCCCAACAGACTGCTGCCATTTTCAACTGTGCAGTAGTAAATAGAACAAACATCTGGTATTACCACACTCCGCATCGCTTCTGCTCGGAAACTAATTAATTACCCAGGGAAACGGTGTCTTTAGTAGCTGTGGGGGGACTAAACGTCCCCTGAGGTGGGTGCGTCTTTTTATTTTACATGCAAATGCGTCGGTGAACGTGCTCCGCCGCCTCCTGATTGGACAAGTTCACAGGCCCGGGTCACTTACAGGAAGCTATCGCGCGGTCCTTCTGTCTGGAAACGAACACAGGGACGCGAACGCTGTCAAACATGACAAACACAGGAGAAATGCAAATCTCATATTGTAAATGCGCCACCGGCTCCCTTTATTTCTCTGATGGATTCAATTAAACTTCAACAATCTGCTCTCCATTTGTCTCTCCTCCTGCTCTCTCTTTATCTCCCTCACTGTCGCTCTTTCTCATTCTGCTGCGAGACACTAAAATAATGAGGAAGCTGAATTAGAACGGGAACGGTGACGTGGGACCACGGCTCCGTGAATGGAAACGGCGGCTAATCTCCACCAGCTTTAACACAAGCTGCTCCGAGAGGAACATCAGGTAGATTGTCACGTGAAAATGATAGTAAATTAAGTGCCGTGTCTGTCAAATGTTTTTTAAAGCGCTCGTGCCGCGCGAAACGCTCTTATTACCAGATGAGCTACGAAAGTGATGGCTTATTTTAGAAGAGGACAGTCCGGGCTTAAAGGAACACTCCACTATTTTTGAAAATAGGCTCATTTTCCAACTTCCCTAGAGTTAAACAGTTGAGTTTTACCGTTTTCGAATCCATTCAGCCTATCTCCGGGTCTGGCGGTAGCACTTTTAGCTGCAGCTTAGCATAGATCATTGAATCTGATTAGACCGATAGCATTTCGCTCCAAAATGACCAAAGAGTTTCGATATTTTTCCTATTTAAAAATGGATTCGAAAACAGTAAAACTCAACTGTTTAACTCTAGGGGAGTTGGAAAATGAGCCTATTTTCAAAAATAGTGGAGTGTTCCTTTAAGAGAACCAATGTGAGAGATCAGAGCTGACAGAAAAGCTAAACGTTAGCATTTCCATTCATTTCAATGAATCTGCTGGCGCATGATCCTCCTGAAGTATGCGATTTGAAATATGCCATCCCATTTCCCCATTTTTCCAGAAAACAAGTCGAATCTGAGAATAAAAATGCATTGTCGAGAAAAAGATAAGTCGTATCGGAGTCGCTTTTTATTATTAGTGCATTGAGAAATTCCGTAAAATAGCAGTAAATAGAGCAAAACATTTACAAATATAACATTATAAACATGTAGGCCTATTTTAATTCCCCTCACTCCACAACAAATCATGTAAATGTAATGGTATTCCGAACAGAAAAGGAATTAAAACAAACATAAATTACACTGGCATTCATTATAAACCACATTTAATATAAACACCAATCCTAAACTTGGGCTCTAGGCACGAATCCAAATGTGTTTTGAAGGTAATTGCCTTATTGAAAGTGACTTAGAATTATAAATTCCACCACGTTTAAATGATAAAAAGCTTGACTTATATTCTGGAAATACGGTATACAACAATATCGGCCATGGCCTAATCAGGGTTTACTTATAGCGCTGCAGTGATGACGTATTTTTGTAGGCCAGACCAGAAGTTAGCATCACCCTGGTTCCTTTGACAAAAACCCAACAGGATTTTCCAATGGCTTTGGGATTATTGCAGAAAATATGCTCTGAGTTTTCTTACACACTTTGTTCATGATAATCTTCACAAATAAACACAACTTTGAAGTCTAAATACAATCGGTAGAAGTAAAATACTAAACACAGACTATAAACGAACTACAGCAGAGTCACATGACTTCAACGTCACTATCACTCAGATTCAGACAACTCTTTCAGTCTTTATATAAAAAACATTTTCCCTGAAAGTTTGAGTTATAATATGGTAGTCAACATTTGAAGTGGATCAAAAATGTTCTTCAAAGTTGTCCTAAGACAAGAACGCATTTCGGTTTTAGAACAATTTTGATGAAAGGTTTTGATTCACTTCAAATGTTGACTACTGTAGTTTGCAGGAGTGTGATTAAAAACACAATGAGGCTGTGAAAGCAACTAGTTAGGAGATAAGTTTACCTGTTCAGTGTCCTCTGTATATTTAGACACTTGTTAGCAACTGCCGTTTTCAAGAAGTAAAAGCTTTTAAAAAATCACAACTAATGTATTACTGATTTATGTCATAGAATAAAACAGACCTTATGTCAGGCATTAAAATGTCACTCAAAAAACCTATTGACATCAGGATGATAAAACACTAACTCGTTTCCGGGTTTTGGACTATAAAAGTACATTATCCCTGCAGCTCTCTCTCTACAAGTTGCTTATATTCTGGAAAATACAGTATAATACAACAATATCTGCCATGGACCAATCAGAATACAGTATATCTAGTGAATGTGACAGTAGACACGACACATCCAATCTGTAAAAAAACACTCATGCACGACTCTACAAAGACCTTGTTCCTCCTTTTAGATCTTATTTCTCTTCATCTTGAGCCGCTTTACTGTAAAAGTGTTTGTTAGATGGGAAATATAACTGTCATTTTCTCTACAAAAGCCCCCTGGTGTAAAAGTGGCCTCTCTAAAAATACATCCACACTCAAGGACAACAAATACGCATTATGGAGGTAAAGAGCTGCTTTCAGTCACCTTTATGAGCTTCTTATGGGCTCAAGATTCAGAAATAGCCATGTGTCGGCTGTACAAGAATGAAAAAAATCAGCTTATTTTTACCATTAAGTCTGTTTGTACTCAACAATCTGGCTGAAATTATATGTGTGCACTAAATAAAGTTTATTTCTAAAGACATAAACATAAACTATCTACAAATGTGGATATATTCAGTCAAATATATAATTTAGCTATTGTAGATATTCAGTCTTTAATAAAGTAGCTTGCTTAGCACCCAAGGGTTTCTGTTATTATTAAAATAACTTTGCATATATTCGGTTAAGTGTGAATAGCCTGTGGAGAAATGTCTTAAAACAAGCATGAATGTGAAAGTAACCACTCGAAGGCTCCTCGGCTATTAATGTACTACTATGCCAATGGTTATTTTGCCATTTTCACTTCTAATAGTTTTTATTTGTGTCTCTACAAAGGTTACAAACAGACATTTTGCCCAAGTCTTCTTGCCACCTTTGGTAAATCTTCCAATTAGCCACATCAGTTCCTGGTCTTGGCATGATGTCACTTTGAGTATTGAGATGACGCTCCAAATAGACTAGCTGTATAAATGGAGCATGTTTATCAAACTACATCTAGTCTAGCATAACCTGACTTTGGACCATCAGCAAAGGCCAACAGCTGCCCACAAAAATCACACAGAAAACAATCAGCCATTCTTTGTTTCAGATTAGAGCTTGCGACTTCAGTGCACTTTATATATATGTGTGTGTGTGTGTGTGTCGTAATTATACATACATATTTTTTTTTTATATTTACTTATATATATACTGGAAACCCACAATCACCCCCACCAGAGCACTGGTCAACACAAAAGACCCTCTCCACCATTTCACGCTCCATTTCTCTAATGTAAATAATCAATCACTCCTGACACTTATGAGGTCATTCATTTCACCTGATAATCACAGCAGGTACGGTCTACAACATCCTCAGCGAAGCCCACTTACAGCTGTGTTCCTCTCAGGTCCTTTGAGAGCAGTAAACAAAGAACATGTGTCGCATGTGACTACTGTCACGATAATAAACTATTCGATATGAGGTTGCTTATGATGTCATAATGCTGGGTCTGTCTGATTGGACAGCAGATCGATGCTTCTTTCCTCAATGCAAGATGCATGTCAACAGAGCTGTAACTGTGAGAGCAAAGGAGCTTTACTGGATGTTAGATTTGCATCTAAACGACAACAATAAAGCTTCATTAAAAACACATCACCTTATGTAAATGCTTTATTCAGGACAAAAAGCCACTCAAGAAGAAAAAGCTAATAAAACTGAGGCTTATTGCTTCAGTTCTCTGCACTGCTGCATGATCTGCACAAGACAAACTTTCAGTGTATCTCGGTTGTCTTGCATGTGTCAAAACAACCTCACCTCCAGAGAAACAGATGACGTTATGCATCCACTTCACACACACTCAGAGCTTCAAACTGCTTTATATGCTTGCATTGATTTTTTCTCCCTATTGCATCAAATTCAAAGCCAATTTTCTGCTTTTCTTTATATAATCAGAATGACAATAAGAACTGAAAATAGTGAACGCTGACACTTCCAGCTATGCAAGTTTGATTTTACACATCAGGATTTGAAACATCAGCAAGCAACTCACAGTGCAATTCAAGTATAAAGTGCATCCTTAGTGACCTGTACAGTGAATGGGTGCCGTCAGAATGAGAGTCCAAACAGGTGATAAAAACATCACAATAATCCACAAGTAATCCACACCACTCCAGTCAATCAAGTAACATCTTGTGAAGTGAAAAGCTGCGTCTTTGTAAGAAACATAATTAAGATGTTTTTAATTCAAACTGTTGCTTCATGGCCAAAATATGAGTCCATGATCCATAATAATGCTTCCTCCAGTGAAAAAAAGTCCGTATCATATCAAAATCCACTGACATATTTATTTTGGACTGTTTTCGCTTGTAAACGCTGCTTGATCTGTGCAGATTTCTCTCCTGATTCAGACCCAAAGACTTTTTCACTGGAGGAAGCATTATTATAGAGGACTCACATTTTGGCCAAAAGAAATGGTTTGAAATTAAAAATGTCTTGATGATGGATAGAATCACGCAATTTTGGCTTCACAAGATGTTAACTGATGGACTGGATGGTGTGGATTACTTGTGGATTATTGTGATGTTTCTATCAGCTGTTTGGACTCTCGTTTTGACGGCACCCATTCACTGCAGAGGATTCACTGTTGAGCAGGTGATGGAATGCTACATTTCTCCAAATCTGTAAAGAAACAAACTCATCTACATCTTGAATGGCATGAGAGCAAGTAAAGTCTCGGCAAATTTTTATTTTTTATGTGAACTATTCCTTTAAACACACCAAAAACAATTTACATTTTCAAATCATTTTTTAAATCATTGGTGCAGTTTTGACATTCTATCGGCAAATTTTTATTTTTTATGTGAACTATTCCTTTAAACACACACCAAAAACAATTTACATTTTCAAATCATTTTTTAAATCATTGGTGCAGTTTTGACATTCTAGAACATTTTTCTTGGGTTAGACAAGAATTTTAGTCAACAGTCACCATAAGCTAGATTAATATTAATTAGGTTTTTCTATAGGCAACCGTAAACCATGTTTTTTTTTTATGGCTCAGTAATGCAGCTGCATTCAAACAATGCAATACTGACAGCAATGCCATCTTTTAAAACATTCATTTAACACTGGTGTGCTGTTCATTTCAAAGCATTGAACACAAAGTCCAAATGAACCCTTGCCAAGTGGAAAATAAGAGTAAAAACTGGCCTTGGCAAATACATTAAACAGCTACTCGCCAGTTGGCAACATCGTACACGGCTTAAACTGAACTGTAAGATGATATTCTGACCTTCACTGATTCAAACACTAGAAATGCAATCCATCTACTGAAGAAAACATCAGCGACTGATGCAGCCCGCACATCTTCTAACCAAAGTGGATAGTTTATCATCAAAGGTTTATCTAAAAGTTTGGAGGCAGTATACGATTGTTGTTTTTGAAAGAAATTCATCATTTTATTCAGCAAAGATGCATTAAATTTATCAAATGTGACAGTAAAGACATGTATAATGTTATAAAAGATTTCACTGACCTTCACTGATTCAAACACTAGAAATGCAATCCATCTACTGAAGAAAACATCAGCGACTGATGCAACCCGCACATCTTCTAACCAAAGTGGATAGTTTATCATCAAAGGTTTATCTAAAAGTTTGGAGGCAGTATACGATTGTTGTTTTTGAAAGAAATTCATAATTTTATTCAGCAAAGATGCATTAAATTTATCAAATGTGACAGTAAAGACATTTATAATGTTATAAAAGATTTCATGCAAATGCTGATCTTCTGAACTTTCATTCATAAAAAGAAGCCTGAAAAAAATGTATCAAGGTTTCAGCTGTTTTACAACATTGATAATAATCAGAAATGTTTCTTGAGCAGCAAATCAGAATATTAGAATGATTTCTGAAGGACACTGAAGACTGGAGTAGGCTAATGATGCTGAAAATTCAGCTTTGATCACAGGAATAAATCACATTTTACATGTAAAACAGCTATTTTAAATTATAATAATATTTCACATTATTACTGTTTTCACTGTATTATTTTATCAAACATGCAGCCTTGGTGCGTGAATAAGTAGTCTACAAGTAACTCCATTGTCAATAGCACAAGACGTATTTTTGAATAAAAATAATGCACAATAAAGTCATGCTTGCAAGATATATTTATGGCTAGTAAATTTCTCCATCCACATGCCATTGGCAGGTGTGTAAAAGGTTAATTTTGGATGCTGGTCGCACTGTTTTGAGGCATATCCTGCATCACAGCCAAAGGATAAATCCCTGTTGACATCACACATATAAAGTGTTTCATTAAAAGCACCTGTCGTCTAATGGTTGTGTGGCGGAGAGACACCAGTGCTCAGATCCGACGCCACCTTCTTCTAAACTGTGCCGATGACCCACCGCGCTTCCGCTAATTGAGACGAACGGCGGTGTTTGTTTTAAATGCTGATTTATTCTCGCAAGCCCTTCGCAGAGCTGAGCGACACCAACCACGCGGTCTTTAGATTTGCCACAACACCCAGAAGCGCAATCAATCAAACCCCCCACCGATACAACGGGCTTTTAATTAGGGAAGGTCCCATCCAACCGTGGCCGCTCACCCGTCAGAAACCTGCGGAGAGAACCAATCACAGCCGCGCACCAGGCCAGCTGGAGCCCCGCCAGCGCGGGACGGAACATCTGGGGAGAGAAAAGCCCTAAATATGTGTTAAATCAGGCAGCTGTGGGACGCCGCGATCAATCGCTGACTGCTTTTTGCTTACAGTTTAGTGACAAAAAGAGAATCTATCAGCGGTTTGTGTCTCTCGAGCCTAAACCAGCAGTGAAAGACGCCCTTTTAGACGAGCCAAAATTGCTCTGTTTGTCTGTGAGATCGAGAGAACATATAACGGTGGCTTAAAGGGATAGTTCATACAAATATGAAAGTTTTGTCATTATTTACTCACCCTAATGTCATTACATACCCGTATGTTTTTCTGTGGAAAAACAAAAGGAGAATTGTTTAAGAATCCTTAAACAGATTTTTACAACATAATAGACCGAAATTTAAGTAGTTCTTCAGTGAAAATCGCCATTCAGGTGCGCCATTTTGGACCCAATGTGGTGAAAATCAAGTTTTAAATGTTGTTTAATATGCTGCAATATGCTTAAAAAACAAACCATGTGCAGAATCAGTGGGGGCGGGGTCTAATTAACATATTTGTTTTATTAGCATAATTAGCATATTCCTTTCAGCGACAGCTCTCATTGTCTTTCCTGTAGTCTACCGATTGTATTTCCACAGCAAAGGCAAGGTCGTAGAATTTATGAATGAACCGCTCGTTTTAAAATCGTCCCGGTCTACTGACAAAAATGGCAGTTCAAAGATAACATTTTAAAGATTTAAAATTGTTTTAGAAGAAACACTTGTTTATCTGGCATAGGTGGTCTCTACTAAGGGTATACTGGATTGGAGATTGGATTTATCTATGATAGATATAAACTTTGTTGTATTTAAAACACATTCAGTTCATTAGTAAGTATGAACTGTATGACTATGTCTGACAAATATGCATCACATAACATTTGTTTATGATAAAATCTAAATAAATAAATTGACATTTTAATGCAATTCAAATACATAAATCTTAGATTTAGGCCTCAGTATTTTTGAGTGTGTTTATGACACATACATTTTTGAAGCTTAACAGACGTGGTCACTATGGATGGGCATTGTGGCATAAAAATCTTTTGTTGTCCACAGAAAAAGGCTGAGTGCGAGTACTGTAAATGATGACAGTATTTTCGCTTTTTGGGTGAGCTACCCCTTTAAGTACCTTGACAAGCAATATCTTGCCATGCACTGAATCTCTGCCTTCTCAAAGGACATGTTTAGTTTGATACCATGACAACCAAATATCAGTATCTCTTACAATTACAGTATCAACAAAATAAGTTAATTAACATCTTATGAAAGGAACTGTCTGTTTACCGTGATACCATGACAACAGTCTCTCTTACAGTAACTCCTTAGACAATTAACTTAAAGAGTTAATGATGCGTTTCAGACACTGCAGACAAATACTAAACACCTACAGCCAGACATTCCACAGATAAACATGCAAAATAGCCTATTTTCATTCAAGTAAAACATTAATATGTCTGAAAGAACCTGGAAACTTAAGCCACGTCATTTTTAAGTGTCAGTTCATGTAGAATCAGCTGCTCATATTCATTTTTTACAGTCCACCTATATGACACATCTATATCTTGAATGTGCACTAATTGAGATAGGTTCAATTAAATGGCACTAATTCTCTGAAAATATAAGAAAAGCAAAGAAGCCCAAGCAATTGTGTATTAGATTTAATATGTTGTCAAAAATCATAAATATATTCACGTAGACTGACAGTTTTTCTTTAAAAACCATGTCAACAAACATCGCAGCATCTCTTACAGTAACTACACAGGCATTAAAGAGTTAACCGTGATGCATTTCAGACAAACTACAGACAAAAAGACGCTAAGTTTACATGGTTAACTATAGTGCTATAATACCTGAGATGTGCGCCAATTGTTATGCATACAAAGTCATTCAATGGAATGAAATAACTTTAACATATAATACAAGAACAAACAGCCTTGTAAAAAAAATGTCATTGAAGATGCCCAAGCAAATCTTGCATAAATGTGAATGCTAAAAAATAAATAAACGCATACTAAATGAATAACTTGAGCACCGAGACTGAATGGAGCTCCAGCTTTGGCCCCTGGCTCACAGACAACTGCAAAATGCGTCAGACCCGATGCAGCAGAAATTGGCATGCATGTTTGACAGCAGCGTGAAGCGCTCTCTCGCGCATACATGCGTGTGTCATTCATTTTGGCGCATGTTTAGCATGTCAGCGTTAGTGTCAGGTTCACTCACCGCACAGATCGAGTCAAAAATCCGCGTCTATCCGCTCCGTCCTCGTTCGTTTCTCACGGAAGGGCCCCCGGAAAGACTCTCCGCCGTTTCCCTCCGGTAACACGGTACATCCTCTAGAGAAGAATCCGCTGCTGTCTGTCCGCCACCGCCACCGCCGATACTGATGATGACAAACGGCGAGCGCACATCACATCACTGAATGAGGAAGACGGGTTTCCATGACGAGCGCTGGTGATGAGGATGAGGATGATGATGCTGCGACCGGATCCCACACAAACCACTGGATGAATGCGAGAGTGAAGCTTTGAGTGGGGAGAAGCGCTTCAGTCCCAGTCTACAGCACACGGTAAAAACGGGGGTGTAGCGATGACTGGACATCCCAGAGGAAAGAAAAATAGCACTGAGATCTCCTGAACATCTCAATCCATTCTCATAGACAGCACTGAGATTGAAGAAAGAGCAATCACAGTCTCCTGCTTCTCAGATTGTTCTTCTGAAAAGACGCAGTGATCTCAGGTTTCCTCTAAATATCTCAAGTGTCTCAGATTGTGTTCAGATATGCATTGCTTTGAAAATCTACATTGAAAAGTCAGATTCTTCAATACAAACTCAAATATTTCTCATCTGAATAACAAATGAATTCTCTTTAACATCTCATTCTATTCTCTATAGACAGCACCTAAAAAGGAATTGTCTGAATTTTCTCTTAAAAAGACCTGTCTCCTCTAAATATCTCAAATATGTTGATTTGAAAAGTCAGATTCTTTAATATAAACTCAAATATGTATCATCTGATTTACAAATGAGATCTCTTTAACATCGCAATCGATTGTTTTAGGCAGCAATGAGATTAAATTGGAACAATTACGGTCTCTTCCTTCTCAGGTTTTTCTTTTAAAAGACCCCAGTGATCTCACGTTCCTCTAGAGTTCTCAACAATGTCTCAGTCTGTGTCCAAATTTGCATTACTCTGAAAATCTGTATTGATAAGTCTGATTCTTCCATATAAACACAAATATTTCTCCTCCAAATATCTCAACATTGCCTCAAACTAATTTGCATTGCGTCGAAAATCTGCACTGAAAAGCCTGATTCTTCATTATGAACTCAAATATTTCTCATCTGATCCTTCTGAGACCATATTACCCGAGCATCTCATAAGACAAATCACAAAATATTCTCTAATTGTTCTGAGACCAAATTGAGTTTCAAATTAGGAAAAAATCACAAAATGAAACCTCTTTATCATCTCAATCATCTCTCATAGACAGCAATGAAATAAAAACAGGAATTAGAGTCTCCCATTTCTCAGATTTGTCTCCTACAGTACCAATCTCATGTCTCTTCTAGAGATCTCAAGAATGTCTCAAAATGTTGAAATTTGCCAAGATTCTAAATTCTGCATCAAAGTCTCAAATATTTCTCATCTAATTCTTCTGAGATCAAATTATACCTGAGGAAACTTACAAACTATACTTATTTAATGTCTCAAATGTGTCTGCTAGACAGCAGTGAGACTTTTGAGAATGTCAAAATTGCAAAAGAAAAAGCCAAATTGAGCATTGAGCAAAAAAATGGTCTCTATCTCATTTGTTTCTATACAGCTACAAGATGAATTTAGTTCTATTTTAGGAGAGACAGAGTTGATACTGTAAATGAAACAACTGAGAACCCAATGAATCTCTATCTCAATCTCTATGGATGATCCAGCAGGATCTAAAAAAAGCCGTTTTGATACTAAGAGGTGCAGAAAAGCTCTCCGAGTGAAGTGTTGATGATGAAGATGTTCGTAACGGGGGTTTGGACTCATTCTGGTTACCTGCGTTCTCTTCATACGGAGTTTAAGCTCAGCTCAAGGAGACAAACGTCCCTGGGCTCAGCATTAAGGGCAGAACGGATGTGTGTGAACTGATGAACGAGTGATTGGGATGCACAGAGTCGAGCGGTCTGGTTTAGCACTGAATGTAAGCTTGGATTACTCTTGTGTTAGCAAGAGCCCTTCACGTCTGCAGGCGCTTGAGCACTTGACTAGGTTTAATGTTTGAAGTGTGTTTCAGAGACTCTCTATATGAGGACACTGCATGTAAATGCACACATGCATGCATACGTGGCCGTGCGTTCAAGAGCAAACACACACATACAGCGTGTTATTAAGCAGTGCAATGGCCGCTCTGACGTCTTGACCCCTCCTTTCTTAAGGATGAACTCTCATTCCCAGCTGACTGGAACGGACGTCATGTTTCTGCTGTCGCTGTTATCATCGGCGCTGCAGGGGGTGAGCAGAAGGATCGACCGCTTCTCACACACACACACACACACACACACACACACACACATCCACACACACACGCACACCAAATGCTCGGCTGCACCTAAAGGGTGAGTGAAAGGCAAGAACATTTGTAAATAATGTCCACGTCATGAGTTTTAAATGATGAAACTAGACGCTGAAATGTATAAGAGCAAGTTTCATTTTGATAATTGAAGGTCACATCACATAACTGCCAAATAGACTTATTGCTTGCCCACCTTCTGTTCTCTTTGTAAGCGTTCAGATAAAAGCATCTGCTAAATGAATAAATGTAAATGCACTGTACAGTGACACTTTGTTTCATAAAAAGTAAAGTAGACTTGAAGACACACTTAAAATTAACTGTATGTTTGTACATTATATTGTAAAATATCAAAGTAAAAAGAAGGTTGTTAGCTTAGAGAATAATTCAATTGGTTTTCAAATTAAAAAGCAAAAGCTATATGGTTCAAAATATGTAAAAAAAAAAAAAAAAAAGTCATTTGGACACTTAATGGTTGTCAAACCATGTAAAACACTCTATATCCCATAAGAAAATTCACACATTACATCTATTTGAAGTTCATCCAAAAATGGCAATTTGCTGAAAATGTAGATGAGTTTGTTTCTTCATGGGAACAAATTTGGAGAAATGTAGCATTTTATCACTTGCTCACCAATGGATCCTCTGCAGTGAATGGGTGCCGTCAGAATGAGAGTCCAAACAGCTGATAAAAACATCACAATAATCCACAAGTAATCCACACCACTCCAGTCCATCAGTTAACATCTTGTGAAGAGAAAAACAGCGAACAGCGTGTTTGTATGAAAAAAAAAATCCATCAAGATGTTTTCAAGATGAGTCCATAATCCATAAAATAGTTTTCTCCAGTGAAAAAGTAATCTTGTCTGAATCAGGAGAGAAATATGCACATATCAAGAACTGTTTACAAGCTAAAACAGTTCTAAACAAACATGTGTGTGGATTTTGATGTGAGAGGAGATGCACTTTTTCACTGGAGGAAATGTTATTTTGGATTATGGACTCGTATTTTAGCCAGAAACAACGGTTTGAAGTTAAAAACATCTTGATGTGTGTTTCTTACACAGCTTTTCACTTCACTAATTGCTGGACTGGAGTGGTGTGGATTACTTGTGGATTATTGTGATGGTTTTATCAGCTGTTTGGACTCTCATTCTGACGGCACCCATTCACTGCAGAGCATCCATTGGTGAGCAAGTGATGCAATGTAATGTAATATCACAGTTGTTTTTGTACAGCTACAAGATTAAGTCATGTTACCTACATTAATTCCATAGTTCTGTTATAGGAGAAACATGAAACAAAGTTGATACTTAAATGAAACATAAATGAGAACCCAATAAATCCCATGGAATATGAACATCGACATTCGTTCACTTTTCAAACATTATATACTAATAAATGGAAACATTGCCACAGACTATTATGCAAATGGTATGTCATATAATATATTACCCAACCTAAAAAAATATATATTATTCAAAATTAAGACAAAACAATCATTTCGACACTTTATGGTAGTCAAACTATGTGGAACATTTCCATAGTAGGAGAAAATATATTTTTAAACTCCTCAAATCTATAACATAAGTTGAACAAACGGGCCACTTTCAGCTTTCAAACTTTAAAAGTAGCTCAAATGATCTAGATTGTAGATCTAGATGTTATTTAGGTCAACATCAAAAAGCTTCAGAGTTGGGTTCGACACAGATTTGAGCTCAAACCAGCAGGGACAAACATTCAGCTGCTGAGTCCATATGCCTCTGATTCTCTCATTCAGCTTCTCCTGCAAGCTTCATCTGCTGCACATGCTGGAAACTCTACTGCTCTCCAGAGTAAACCGGCATGCTTTAGAACACCGGGCTAAAACAATCAAGCATTCATCAGAGATCTGCAGTACAGGTGCACCAACCTCAACCCAAACTAACTGAATGTTGATTCATTAGATTGTGAGAAGTTTTGACCTTTGATGGACCCTCAGCTAGGGAAGATTAATGTGACTAGATTAGATTAGTTAGGGTAGATTAGGGTTAGATGATTTTGGAGTTCATTCTGCACCTGTCGTACAGTACATCCATTGCTGCTGATTGAGAGTGTGTTATGCAATGTTACAGACCTAAAAAATGGATTCCAGTGAGTGTCAGAAATACTGTTCAGTGCATTTTTATTTCAAATATTTCCTGATGTATTTTATACCCGTTCATCTGAACAATAGAAGATTAAAAAACCATAAGAAACCTGTCATTAATTGAAATAAATTAAGAATTTAACTGACATTAAACAATATAATTTTTTTTTTTTTTAAATATTCCAAATAGTGCCAAGGCAACATTACTCATTTTCATTTAACTTGATATACTAAAATAACAACAATTTTAGTATATATATATATATGTGTGTGTGACCCTGGAGCACAAAAGCAGTCTTATTTTCCAAATAACCCCTGAACGCTCCACCATCATCAGAACGAAACGAAGCCAGAATCCTCTCAAGCACATGATGAAACCATCAGATACGTCTGGAGGACTTCAGACATGGTTTGCATCACTCAGAGCTGCCGGGAAAGAGTAATGATGTGTTAGTAACTCTCAGAGGTCATGGATTAACCGTTTATCTTTATCAGAAATACTGGTCGTCTGCTTAACACCCAGATCCACAGAGGTCACCAATGCCAACAGATCCTAGTGAATTCATCCCCAGTGTTAATTCAGTATTATTTATGTACATTTATAGTGTTATTTAATATTTTGAATTAGCTTTTATTTCAAGACTTTCAGTATATATATAGTAAATATAGTAATATTTAAATTAATCTTTATTTTATTTTGATTTTATTTCAGCTTTTAATTTTTCAGTTTAGGGTGTAATTTGTATGTGCTTTTGCCATTTTTATTTATTTTTTTATTTATTTTTTGTTGCAAAATTTATATTAATCTTTTTTATTTATTTATTTTTCAGTTTTATTCATTTTGTATTAAATTTGCTTTTGTATTTTTTTTCAATATTTATATTAATCTTTATTTTATTTTCATTTATTTTATTTCAATTTTAGTTTTAGTAATTTTATTATGTTTTTTTATTTGTATGTTTTTATTTAAATATTTCTATTAATTCTTATTTTATTTTGACTTATTTTTAGTTTATTTCAGTATTTCAGTTGTAATTTTGTTATGCACTATTGTTATTATTTTTTATTAATTTTATTTTTTATTGTTATATACATTTTTATTATTTTTTTTAATTATTCTTTATTTATTTTTATTTCAGTTTTAGTAATTTTGTTATGTGCCTTTGGCATTTGTATTATTGTTTTCTTCTTCAGATATTTAAATTCATCTTTATTTTGTTTTATCTTATTTTTATTTTTATTTTCATTTCAGTTTTAGTTTTAATTTTATTATGTGCTTTTGTGATTTTTATTAGTGTTTAATATTTTTATTCATCTTTATTTTATTTTTATTTATCTTATTTTTTTACTTCAGCTTTAGTTTTAGTAATTTTGTTAAGTAAAATTTTCATTTTTATTCATTTTGTATAATATTTTTTATTAATCTTTATTTTTTATTTATTTCAGTTTTAGTAATTGTAGTACCTAGTTTATTTCAATTTTTAAATTCCTGTATTTTCATTTGTGATGAGAATCCCAAACAAGGGATGTCATAAAGCTTTTTAACTTCAACAAGCCATTTCAGTGTTCAAGCACTGAAATTGAATGGATTAGATACGGTAAACAATGAGTGTGCTTATGATTTTCCCAGCAGTTTCAATGCAAATCAAGATGTTTTCATGCTCAATAGCGACTCACATCTTATCCATCATTAATTACGTCATTGTAAATGTGGCTGTGTGAATGATTTTGCCCGGATTCTCTCTTTCAATCCCAGTCTTCACCCGCCCCCATTCCTCATTCCAGGAAGAGTGTCTTACAGGAAGGTCAGGGCCTGAGCCACGGATCTGCAGTGATTGAAATCTCCTCCAGCGCCCTCATAAATAACCCCACCGCGCTCAAATGGAGTTGGGAATGAGAAGAAACGGAGAGGGGAAAAAAACACATCAGATCTTTTTGGAATAGGAGGACCAGAAAACATTTTCTCAAAGAAACCTGCTAATGGGTTACGGCCGAGAGAGGCGGAGTATGCAAATTAGTGTAGCGTTCCTTTAGAGTGTCTCTATTGTGCGGGGCGATGGAGAAATCTGCTCATTTAGAGTCGTGTCTCTCCCACAGATGGACTATTAAAGCGGCCTGCGGGGAAAGAGGTCAGATCAGAGCGAGAGATTGAAGTGCTAGGCATTGATTATGGTTACTAGACTCAAAACATCCTAATAACACACTAGATTCTACTGGAAAATGTCCTAAACTCACCACTACCATGCCAGGATGTTCTAGGAGGTTGCCAGGGGGGTTCTAGCTGGTTTCTAGGGTCTTTTGGTGGTTGTTTAGGTGGTTGCTAGGGCGTTGCTATGCAGTCACTGGCCTGTTCTGGTGGTTTCTAGTGTGTTGCTAGGTTCTAGGATGCTCTTGGAGGTTGTTAGGTGGTTCTAGGATCTAGGTGGTTGATGGAGCGTTGCTATGCAGGTACTAGGATGTTCTGGAAGATTGTCAGAGGGTTGCTAAGGACTTTTTGGTGGTTGTTAGGTTGATAGCTTGTCACTAGGGTGTTATGCAGTCACTAGCATGTTCTGGTGGTTTCTAGTGTGTTGCTAGGTTCTAGGATCTGGGGGGTTCATGGAGTATTGCTGTGCAGTTACTAGGATGTTCTGGGTGGTTGTCAGGGGGTTGTTAGGGTCTTTTGGTGGTTGCTAGGTAGATAGCTGGTTGCTATGGCGTTGCTATGCAGTCACTGGCCTGTTCTGGTGGTTTGTAGTGTGTTGCTAGGCTCTAGGATGCCCTTGGAGGTTGCTAGGTGGTTCTAGGATCTAGGTGGTTGATAGAGCGTTGCTATGCAGGTGATGTTCTGGAAGATTGTCGGGGGGTTGCTAAGGCCTTTTTGGTGGTTGTTAGGTTGATAGCTTGTCACTAGGGTGTTATGCAGTCACTAGCATGTTCTGGTGGTTTCTAGTGTGTTGCTAGGTTCTAGGATCTGGGGGGTTCATAGAGTATTGCTATGCACTTACTAGGATGTTCTGGGTGGTTGTCAGGGGGTTGTTATGGTCTTTTGGTGGTTGCTAGGTAGATAGCTGGTTGCTAGGGCATTGCTATGCAGTCACTGGCATGTTCTGGTGGTTTCTAGTGTGTTGCTAGGTTCTAGGAAGCCCTTGGAGGTTGCTTTTAGGGTCTAGGTGGTTGATAGAGTGTTGCTATGCAGGTACTATGATGTTCTGGAAGGTTGCCAGGGAGTTGCTAGCTGGTTGTTAGGGACTTTTGGTGGTTGTTAGGTTGATAGCTGGTTGCTAGGGTGTTGCTATGCAGTCACTAAGTTAATCTAGTGGATTTTAGAATCTAGGTGGTTGCTGAGGTTTTCTTGGAGGTTGCTAAAGTGTTGCTGGGGCGTTTGAGGTGATTGCTAGGGAGCATTACTATGCGGCTGCTGGGGCATTGCTATGTGGTTGCTGGGGCATTCTAGATGATTGCTAGGGCATTACTATGCGGTTGCTAGGGCATTCTAGGTGATTGTTAGGGCATTACTATGTGGTTGCTAGGGCATTGCTATGCAGTTGCTGGGGCATTCTAGATGATTGCTAGGGCATTACTATGCGGTTGCTAGGGCATCCTAGGTGATTGCTAGGGCATTGCTATGCAGTTGCTGGGGCATTCTAGATGATTGCTAGGGCATTACTATGCGGTTGCTAGGGCATCCTAGGTGATTGCTAGGGCATTGCTATGCAGTTGCTGGGGCATTCTAGATGATTGCTAGGGCATTACTATACAGTTGCTGGGGCATTCTAGGTGATTGCTAGGGCATTGCTATGTGGTTGCTGCGACATTCTAGGTGATTGCTAGGGCGTTACAATATGGTTGCTGGGGAGTTATAGATGATTGCTAGGGCATTATTATGTGGTTGCTGGGGCATTATACATGATTGCTAGGGTGTTGCTATGCGGTTGCTGGGGCGTTTAGGTGATTGCTAGGGCATTGCTATGCGGTTGCTGGGGCATTCTAGGTGATTGCTAGGGCGTTGTTATGTGATTGCTGGGGCGTTCTAGGTGATTGCTAGCGCGTTGCTATGCAGTTGCTGGGGAGTTCTAGGTGATTGCTAGGGTGTTGCTATGCGGTTGCTGGGGTGTTCTAGGTGATTGCTAGGGTGTTGCTATGCGGTTTCTGGGATGTTCTAGGTGATTGCTATGCGGTTTCTGGGATGTTCTAGGTGATCGCTAGGGTGTTGCTATGCGGTTTCTGGGATGTTCTAGGTGATTGCTAGGGGTTGCTATGCGGTTGCTGGGGCGTTCTAGGTGATTGCTAGGGTGTTGCTATGCAGTTTCTGGGATGTTCTAGGTGATTGCTAGGGTGTTGCTATGTGGTTGCGGGGGCGTTCTAGGTGATTGCTAGGGTGTTGCTATGCCGTTTCTGGGATGTTCTAGGTGATTGCTAGGGTGTTGCTATGCGGTTGCTGGGGCGTTCTAGGTGATTGCTAGGGAGTTGCTATGCCGTTTCTAGGATGTTCTAGGTGATTGCTAGGGTGTTGCTATGCGGTTGCTGGGACGTTCTAGGTGATTGCTAGGGTGTTCCAGTCAATAGATGATAGTCTGCAACTTGAATAGGTTAGCTCAGGACAGGAAAGATACACGATCGGACTGATTATTTCTCAACATGCCATCACTAAAAGGTTAAATCCATAATCTCAGTGCTGTGAATCTGAAAGCAGAAGTGTATGCGAGTCATATTGGCTTCTGTCTGGCTCCGTAAGTAATAAAATAAGATGGAGAATATTACTTTTGCTGCTCTTATCATATTTGCTTTTATTACTGTTACAGTGACCTCATTTCCAATGCAGCATCTCAATACAGATTCCTCAAAATGTGAGCGTAATGAAAGCCTTTATCGGTGACGTAGGACGCGACTAGCTGAGAGACTTCATTATCTGTGTGTGTTAATGTGATTTCTAGAGCTCATTGAAATCGAGGGAAACTCATGGGTAATGCAGTGTGTCGTCACGGCCGGCCCTTCAGAGCCCAAACCACAACAGACTGACGAATTAGCCCACGGATACAAGGCCGAGAGGATAAACACAAACACACACATATGCAGACACACACATACAGACTGAGCTCACATACTAACATACTAACACTGGCTCTATATGGCTATGCTCTCTTTCTAGCTACATTTTTTCAGGTCCATATGGGCTTAATTAAAGAAATAAGCCATTTTAGGCCATGTTACACTGATTTTACCATGGTTAAGGGGTGTTTTAGGCATAACATGAAGCAGCCCTTGCTAAACCATGGTAATATCACTGTAATGTACATCCTCAAGCAGCTTATTGCCTTCATATAAATGATAAAAGAAGCCAATTTTCAACATATGAAACAAAAATATACAGAACAAAAATAATTCAAATTAAAAAAATATGTTATTTTAGTATTATTGCAATACTATTATAGTTTTATTTATATATTGAGTTTTTATATTTTCTGTTTTCATTTTAATTTAACTGGTAGTTACAAATTTAGTCATTTTGTTGTGTGTTATTGCCATATATATTTCCCATATATCTATATAACTAGCTGAAATTTTAAAAAAAGTTTACGTGTTTTTTTTCCGATTTTATTTTATTACAGTTAACATTTATTTGATTTTATTACAATTAATAAAAATGACTAATGAAAAAACTAACTAAATAAATAAACAAATAAATAAAAAGACCATCAGTGCATGTTATTCTAAAGAAAATAAGGATGTTTTTATAATCTGTCATCAATGTAATAACTTGCATCCTCCCCTTCCTTGCTTCTTGAGCAGCGGACAGGGAAAAATATTAAGTTTTGTAAAGGAAATGCTTTTAAAAGCTTCCCAAAAAATACCTTTTTTGAACTATTTTTGTAGAATAATCATGTAATGGATACATTTTAGGACAAAACTGAAAGATTTCCAGGAAAAAAGTACTTTCTGAGATCAATCCTTCGGTTATGTCCAGATTAGAATGATAAATGTACTACTTTTTTTTTTTACATTCACACATTTAGCAGATGCTTTAATCCAAAGAGGAACAAAGGCAATTTGTCACAGATCCAACAATATTCACAACATTTTTTTAAAAGAGCAAGTGACCCGGTAAACATTATTCAGTGATTGTCACGTGACTTTATTACATTTCACATTCATTCGCTATGGGGTCCAGTTATTATGATGATATTATGAATTAATTTTGCATACAGTGTCTTAACTTTAGGCAGTCTAATCAAATAATGAGACAAAATAGATGTTAAACGTCACGGCTGTTACTTTAACCTCATTCCTCACACTGGTAATAAAAGGTCAGGTTGAGCACGTTATTAAAAAAAACTAATTGAAATTTAATTTAAATAAATATCTTTTTAAATAAAATACCATCAGAAAGCGACTGTGCCATAACACTGAGTTTGTTCCACCGGAGTGTGATTTTCAAAAAGGACTTCTGTGAACGTGACTCATCTCAAACCCCCACTGAGAACAATTTTTATCTTCACAGCACAAAATTTTCTCTGGAGTGCCGGTTGCAACCCTTTCTGGGCTCCCAAAACCTCAGAAAGAGAACAGAAACGCATTTCATACGGGCAAATAGTCAAGAAAACAAGTGTTTTTGTATGTGTATCACTAATATTTACAGTATTAAATGCTCTGCAGAATGTCCAGTCCTTCCTCAAATCATGTGTGCTTTTATTGATCAGATTCTCCATTTTCACCTGCTGAATGATAAAACAGGTGAAAAACTGAGTGAACTAGGTGAACTAAATCCATAGAGACCAGAAGAAATGGGCGACATTAACCAATAGAAGTACAGAAATGGCAATTGACATGCGTTTGTTGTAAGCAAACATTCACCTCTTCAGTTATTCATGAAACACACGGCAGGATTCAGGGAACATGACATGTCACATCAGCACGCTACAATTACAGAAATAGGATTTGCATTAAAGATTAACTACAGACACGCTCGTCACAGGTTAATGGCATTCTGTTCACCATGAACCACTCGAATCACGACCGCTGCTGCTGCTGCATTAATCATGAACTAGTCCTGCTCTGAACGCACTCTAAACCAACTTTAAATGTTACCGTGGTATTTATTTTTGGCCCCACAAGGGCCAAAACGCACTAGTCAAATATTATCTATCAAAAAATGCTCAACTACACTCATCTTGGCTATTTCAGCAATGGATTATTTGCACTTACACTAAGATTATTGGAGTATGTTTGAACAGAAATGACTATTTAAGTGTTTTTCCTTCAGAATTTATAATTCAATGTGTTACTTGCCATTTCTTTGTAATTGTGTAATTTACCATTTTTGAGTAAAAAATTGTTTCTACACCAATTTTCAGGGGTTTGTATTCATAAAAAAAGAGTATGTGAAAGAGTCCACACATTATTTAGTGATACATCTTTCACAGCTAATATACTACACTGGTGTCACATGACCTACAAGTTCATCTGACCCGAGTTCAAGTTCACCTCTGCTATCATCTTCAATAAAAGAATTAAAATAAGAGAGGTTACTTTGCATGTTAATGGAATTTTTGTGTAAAACTGCCTTAACAGTTGCAGTCCAACATTTTGTAAAATAATTGATGTAATGGAAATATTTTGGACACAAATTGGAAGATTTCCAAGACAAAAAAAAAGGTTGTGAGTTATGTTCATAATGCAATACAAACATAATACTTGCTATTTTTTAAAGAGTGAAACAGTAAACATTATTCAACAATTGTCATATGACTTTATTAATTTTCATGCTCATTTTCACGGATGTCCACACTGCATTTTTGTGTTTTTTTCTTAATTTCTTTACTTTTATTATTTTTTTTTAACTTGTTTTCCATTACAAATATCTTAGTCTTTTATATATTAAGTCTTGTTTTCTGCAAAATAAGTGAGTTTGTGCTTTAACAAGAAAAAAATCTGCCAGCGAGATAAGAAAATTGATCTTAACTTAAACAGAAAACAGTTGTATTTTTCTTACCCCAATGGCAGACTTTTTTTAAACCATAAAATCACTTAATTTTGATCCTTTTTTTTCAGAAAACAAGACTGAAGGCATTAAGTAGCATTACTTCACAGGTAAATTTATTTTGATTTAGGAATTTTTAGATATTTGCAATGGAAAGTCAAAAATACTATGAAGAAGAAACTATTTTCGCAGTGCGGTTATTGTTATAATAAACGTTTATTTAATAAACTTTTTTATATTAACCTTTGGTAGTTTAATCAAATAAAAAGGAAAAAATGTTAAAAGGCTTTAATTTAATTCACTGCTTTAATTGCTATCATTTCTTTCAAGTTAGCATATTTTTATTTTAAAAAAAATTAAATGGCAATTTAAATAAATACCTTTTAAAATAAAATATGTGTGCCATAACACACGTTCATCTCGCCTATTGTTTTCGGTCTCTCCTTGAAGCATCCTGGCAAGAACGTTGCACATATAATATAATATCCTATTTGCAGTCCAGTCAAATAATGGCTCATGAAACACAAGCAGAACAAATTTCAATGTAAATTATTTGTAAAATCATGACTTTTGAATGAAATAATTTTTATAAATATAGATTTATGAGCAATTTATTGTGCTAATGTTTCAGAAATAATGTCAATGGAGTCCAGAATAATATAACAGCATTTGATGCAGTTCATTTGTGCACTAGAAATGTAAAGATAGTACACAGAGAATCCTTATTTGTAAACTGCTTTAAAAGCATCTGCTAAATTAATAAATGTAAATGTAAGTGCATTATTGAATAAAGTATTTAATGTACTTTCACAAAATGTAATAGGTCGCCTGTGTATTGCATACATCCTGCATATTGGTGAAAGGCAGTATGCAATAACGCCATTTATTTTACTCAGTATGCAGCTTTGGCATTCAATTAACCCAAAATCGCCTAATACAGTTTTAAATATATTATTCTAGAAAAGATCCTTTTTCAAGAGCCGTCCTGACAAATACAAAGTGAACTTTCGCCCACACAAAAGGAGAGCATCTATCTCGTTTATGAGCTTGAAACTGTAGGTCATTAACATTGGAGTCTGTGGCCCAGCAGCTCATGGAAATGGGTCTGTCCCGCAGAGCGCTGGCAGTGTGGCGCAGACATGAGCTCATGCTAGTGCTGGGAGATACTACACCAATTACTCCTCTCGGTGAGGGAGGTTTATTTGCGGCGGCGTTTTTGGCTTAAAATAAGCTAAAGGGGTCGGAAAACCTCGCGGCACCCGGCGACACCCCGCCCCCCTCATACTGAGCTCAGCCAATCGCGACTGTGGAAATGTGTTGACATCACAGGCATGTGACGGCCCGGCCGTTAAGAGATTGAGGTCTCTGCAGAGCAAAAGTGGGCGTTTCTGAATTTGTGGGTGTTTTCAAACTGCAGGGTGTTTCTCAATCATGCAATCAAAATGATCCCCCTTATCTAACACCACCCCTGTACCTACCGTCACTATGACGTCAGTCAATCAGGAAACATGGTCTAAAAACGCCCCGATCTGGTAACTCCCATTACTTTCCTGCAGAGACCTATACTAGGCCGTTAGTCGTGTTTGGGCTCCTGCAGCGAGTGTTACGTTCGCTCTATTTCAGGGCGTTTAAGTTGTTAAACTTTTACTCCAAGACAGTATGTGGGTTAAATTTTTGTGCAGAATCTTGATTCAAATCATGGGTCCCGTTGACATTTCACATGATGCAGAATACAACACCTTTGCAATTCACTAGAAAAAAAAAAACTCACATAGATCACCCTAACAACTGCATAGCAACCACAAAACAATTCCATCGCGACCTCATAGCAACCACATAGCAACCGCTAGAACACCTTGGGTGCGTCTCAGTCAGCTCCCTTGTTCAGTAGTCAGGGCACTGATCAGGAAGTCGGCCATTTTAAGGGCTGTCTCAATCGCGAAACATTCGCTCCCTGAAAAATCCCACAATGCACCGCAAAATAGACGCTCACTATGCTCCCTTACCGGAAATAACGTCACATTTCTGAAGCGTGAAACATAAAACACACGAGCCAACTCGGTAAATATAATGACACGCGATAGAAGATTTGAAAAGACAAACTGTTTTTTAGTACATTTCAACATAAACACACATCGCTAGACAGGTAATGAACACATTTAATTAACATTTATAATAAAAATTCGGTTGAAATGTTGTAAGAACATGTAACAGAACGATGTGTTTAAAGAGAATAAAAAATAATATCAAAAAGAGATCGGTCCTGTCTGTTGTTTATTCATTTTTGTGATGACGTTCTACTATGTTGTCCGTTGACGCTGTACGTAGTCATGTCACCGGAATTCGAGCGATCACTGTCCCAACGTGCAGTGAGTCAGGGAACTTACCAGTGACCGAATTCGTGTACACGATCTTCTGATTCACGAGCTCGTGAGCTAGGGAGCTGATCGAGACGCACCCTATGTCAACTGCAAAGCAATGTACTAGAAAAAAACCCCACAGAGATCACCATAGAAACTGCATAGCAACTACATAACGACTGCATAGCAACCACATAGCAATGTCTCTAGAACATCTTGTCACAGCAGAAAAACCCACAGAGATCGCCACAGCAACCTCATAGCAACCACATAATGACTGCATAGCGACCTCATAGCAACACCAAGAACACCTTGTCAACTGCAAAGCAATCTACTAGAAAAACCCTCATAGGTCACCATAGCAACGCCTAGAAAACCTTGTCAACTGCAAAGCAATGCACTAAAACCCCACATTGATCACCCTGTCTACTGCATAGCAACCGAACAACAACCATATAACAACTGCATGACAACCTCATAGCAACTGCACAGCAACCAAATTGTGACCTCATAGCAGCCGCATAGAAACCACTTACCAACTTAGTAAACATTCAGAAAGCCATTGCAACTACAATAGGACACCAATCCAGGTACACTTGATACACTGTGTCTCAACCGTACCCCACTGACATACTCGCACATTTCTCTAGATTATGAAAAGACCTTGCATGGCACAATGTCATAAAATATGTCTATTTTTAGAGCACAGAGTAACGTTTGCAATGATATATGTTAAGTTTAACAATCATAAAAGAATAAAAAGCTATTCATTGTGGAAGGGACGTGGTGAAATGAAAATCTCACCTTGGAAAAAAAACTTTTGCCGATATCTTCGGAGTGGAAAGACGCACACATTTCAAATTTCCCACAATCAAAGAGAACCCTAATACACATGTGTGGAGCAAAAATCATGGCTTGGGGTTCTTGTGCACTTAAGTTATTTAAGGTGTTTTAACTCTACACATGTCTCAAATGTATTCAGCCTACCCTACTTATATGTGTCAAAATGCCCATCTTTGCAAGTATCACAAGCATACAGTCATTTAGGTCTTAAGTGAAAGCAAACAGCTGAGAAAGAAAACACATGTGTAACAGTATACTGGAGCCGGGCAGCTCTTAAAGTGACAGCAGTCTAATATTCCTGCTGTCTCTCATTCATGTAAATCAAACAACAAAAGATAGAAAGCCTCTCACTTCTCCTGTCTAAATCACTTTTGCAACTTTAATAAGAAGAAATATATGTAATTTACACAGTGAGGACTATGCAGTGTTTTTGATTACTTTTCTTATTTATTTATTGTAGTTTTTGTCCTATTGCTTGTAATTAGTTTCTTATTCTTATTTAATCGCTGCTTGTTTACTTTTCTTCAGTAAGCTTAAGTTTTTTTTTTTTGGTGATATTGACACTGGTGACAAGAATTATGAAACTTATATGGTAACCAACATTTTGATTGAATAAAAACCTTATTAAAAGATATATATCATTATTGTGAAATAAAATGACTCATATTGTGATATAAGATTTTGGTTATATCGCCCACCCCTAGAGGCAGCAAATTTTCTACACTTAAAGAAAAAAAAAAAAAAGAAAAGAAAAATCAAACAAACAAACAAACAAAAAAAGCTTAATTCTTAATGAATACTTTCATCTTTTTTTCAAGCACAAATATCTGAACATACTTAAAATAAATTTACTTGAGAAGCAAAAACTGTTTTCAGGGAATGCACATATTTTAATTGTTAATTTTCTTAACTTTTAATCATAAACCTTACCAAACATCTACTTACCCCAGTAAATATTTTTCTTTTTGTAAGTTAAAAAAACTTCTAAGATATATTTTCTGAAAGCAACCATATTCATGTTTTGCTTCTTCAGTCATTTTATCCCATTTCCAGGACGATGACTGGAAAGTAAGACCATTTTGTGTTTAGAAAAACAACATTTAAACAAGAAAATAATTTAACCACATCTCTAAATACTAATCTTGGCAAGAATATGACATATTATTGTGGAACTCATTGTACGAGGCCCCAATTATATAATACAATGTGGCTTTTATGAATATTATAATAATAATAATGGCATTCCCTGCAAAGGGCATGAAGCTGAGTAAATGAGTGAATTATAGAGAAAGACACCGTGCTACTACAGTGAGTACATCATTATGCAAGCGGCGAGAGAGACACACACGAACTGCACTCGGCCGGTCTGGAGAGCCAGACTGTGCTTCTGTTATTACGACCCTATTTAGAGGGAAGCTTTTAATCTAAGTAAACTGCCCATTGCTCCATTATTAAGAGTGCAGCTCTAATGGGCCGGAATTAAATGATACAGACCTGTAGGAGAGACTGCAGAATGTACGGCGTGATCTTTAGGAGTGACCGGAGAAAATCTGCCCTGGCTAGGTAAATGTAGCACATTAGAGTCCATTTATCCATCAGTGTTATTTACCAGGCGACTGAACGCTGCTGTGATAATGTAACTGAGGTCTGTGTGCATCTCTGTACCGAAGCTTCCACTGGACTGCATCTGAATGCAGACATGCATTCAAGGTTCCTCAAACGATCTGATCCTGAAAACCTTGAAAAAAGCAAGTCCTGGTGTCTCACACAGAGCCTGCTAACCCAAACTGTAATGGTTCGGGTAAGTCTTTAATATTTAACATACACTATTGTACACATTTTGGGGGCAGTAAAATTTGTTTTAAGACATTTGTTCTGCAAGAATGCACTAAATAATGTTACAAAATTTATATTTAAAAAAATTATGTTTATTTTAACTTTCTATTCATCAAAGAATCCTGAAAAAAAATTAAAACATTAAAGAACCAATAGAATAATTGAATCAACTGCATAACAATGCATTAAAACCCCAGATAGATCATGAAAACAACTGCATAGCAACACCCTCGCGAAAGACTTTTCGGACTAAAAAGGTAAGAAGTTCCCTTTCAGTTGGTCACTCTCGACGTCACGTCGGTGATGACCGACGAATTGGGATCTCGCCAGAGAGACCAATCCACTTCGAGTGTAACTAAACGAGCCAATGCACATTGGCGTGTCTCGGCAATCAGGGTGGCGCTGCGTCCAGTGGAGTCAGAGGTGATTTGAGGATCACGATGACGGCTTCCCCAGAGGGAGTTCGTCACCCCTCAAGCACTCGCAGCCGGTGGAGCGACCGGAGGGACGTGCTGGCTCCTCTAAAGTGTGGAGGGAGCACGCCGTTTCCTTCGGTTCGTGATTCAGTTCGCCCGGCGTCCCCCCAAGGCTGGAGGGACCGGCTCTACCGCACGCAAGACAGGGGCATCAACAGCCTTGACTGAAGTGAACCAGATGCCCCTGTCTTGCGTGCGGAAATCGCAGTCCTGCTGGCGCAGGACGCAATAGAGCCGGTCCCTCCAGCCTATATGAGGTCGGGGTTTTACAACCCTTACTTCATTGTGTTACGGTGGGTTACGACCGATCTTGGATCTGCGAGTTTTGAACCATGCGTTTCACAAGCTGCCGTTCAAGATGTTGACGCAGAAATGCATTTTCGAGTGCATCCGTCCCCAAGATTGGTTTGCAGCGATCGGTTCGCGTTCGAGGGTCGGGCATATCAGTACAAGGTCCTGCCCTTCGGGCTATACCTGTCGCCTTCCGTCTTCACCAAAGTCGTGGAGGCAGCCCTTATTCCTTTGAGAGAACAGGGGGTGCGCATTCTCAACTATCTCGACGACTGGCTCATACTCGCACAGTCTCGCGATCAGTTGTGCGCACACAGGGACCTGGTGCTCAGACACCTCAGCCCGTTGGGTCTTCGGGTCAACTGGGAAAAGAGCAAACTTGTGCCAACGTGCTCAGTCGGTGCTGAACTGCCTCAAGACTTTATCAGGCAGGACGGCGGTCCCACTGAAATTCTTTCAGAGGCTCCTGGGGCATATGGCTGCAGCTGCAGCGGTAGTTCAGCTCGGTCTGCTCCATATGAGACCGCTTCAGCACTGGCTCCATGGCCGAGTCCCGAGGTGGGCGTGGCGACACGGTACTCACCGGGTTAAGATTACACCAGCCTGCTGCAGAACCTTCAGCCCGTGGTCAGATCCCTCGTTTCTTCGGGCAGGAGTGCCCCTGAAACAGGTATCCAGGCATGCTGTGGTATTCACGGATGCCTCGGCCACCGGCAGGGGGGCCACGTACAACGGGCACGCAGTCTCAGGGGTTTGGACGGGTCCCCAACTGCGTTGGCATATCAATTGCCTCGATTTGCTAGCAGTACGCCTTGCCCTGAGCCGCCTCAGAGCAGAGGATGGCCCACTGGATAGTGGATGCCATCACCTTGGCCTACGAGGCTCAAGGTGTGCCCTGCCTGCTCAGGCTGCGTGCTCACTCCACCAGGGGTGTCGCATCGTCCTGGGCACTGGCTCGTGGTGCCTCGCTAGCAGACATTTGTAGAGCACATTGTGTTATTGTTGGGCGACTCCTAACACGTCCGCTAGGTTCTATAGCCTGCGTGTCGAACCGTTTTCCTCCTGTGTTCTCACCTCAAACTGGTAATGGCACTGAGAGGCCCGGTTCAGAGTCAGCTTGCGGCGTCCTGGACACCTAGTTCTCCAGAGAGTCCCCTGACCGGGCAGACCCTGTCGAGTCCTCCAGCACTCCGGCGGCCAGACGTGGCGGAGAGTACAGCGCCAGGCCTTTCAGCCAATGAATTCCTGAAATCTGGTGTGAGACTAGTGCCCATATGTGTGACCCGATTGGGATCCCATATGTGTATTCCACGGTACAGTTACTAAGGCCGTGTTTCCCCTGGCAGACCACGTTCTGCCTTCTCTAAAATGATGCAGCCATGAGCCATCTCAGAGACTTCCATGTGCAGTAGGGCCCCTCGGGGTTACTCCACATGAGTAAATGTCACTTAACCCCCTCTAGGAGGAGGTGACTCCGCAGTGTATCCTCTTCCAAATAGAAGGGCACACTTTCCCAGTGTTATCCAAGTCCTACTGTTGGGTTGCGAGGAACAAATATAGTCAACCTTCTCTGTGTAGAGCCCGGTCCTATCGTCTGCCTTATAGGAAGGATCAGGAGGCCTACACAGGGCACTGGAGGGGGCAGCACCTGTGGCGTGTTGGTAGGGATCCCAATTCGAAAGGGAATTTCTCGGTTACGTATGGTAACCCTCGTTCCATGAAGGAGGGAACGGAGACGTCACGTCCCGTCGCCACAGTTGCTGTACCACCGCTGAGCTGCCGGGTCACCGGCTCAGCTCCTCAGCGAAAGCATGAATGAATGCGGTGCACCTGCTGCCTCTTATACTCACGCTGTGATCAGCGGCAGCTGGATGCAATAATCGCATGCCAATGTGCACTGGCTCGTTTAGTTACACCAGAAGTGGATTGGTCTCTCTGGCGAGATCCCAATTTGTCGGTCATCACCGACGTGACGTCTCCATTCCCTCCTTCAGGGAACGAGGGTTACATACGTAACCGAGATTTTCTCACTCCAATTCACATGTTTTCATCACCATTTTACATTTTTCCCTTCAAACGCATTTGAGGCATTTGATTGGCTATCGATTGCTAAGTATCTAGCCATAATATACACTGCAGAGGTTAAGGGTGCAGTATCTAGCGGTTACTGTTGCCAGATTGAGGACACACATCAGGAAGGAGCATAACTGACAATGGAGTGCAATGAGCCTTACACTATAAGCAGGGTTGCCAAGTCTGAGGTTTTACCATGAAATTGGGCTACTTTTATAATGTTGCCGTGTTTCTTCCTGTACGTTTTCAGTGTAATTACACTGTGTAATTATTATAGAGTAACTTTTGAAGAATATTTTGAATTTAGTCATTTTCTTATTTTTCCTATTGTCTTGCGTGTTAATATTATTTTTTTTTTTTTTTTTTTTTTTTCTCGGGTTAAAATGATCCTGGAATGCATTTTTGATGGAGCAGACCCCCGACGGAGGGGAAATCTGTGGGGAAAAAAACGTGATTGTGCTAGTTTTTAAAGTAATTGGGCTGGTTTTGTTTCACAGACCTGGCAACCCTGACTGTAAACTGATGAGTTGATTTATCAGTATTTTAATATGTCTCTGGCCATAGAGCTTTTTAGATGGATGCCGAGACTTTTTAGGTCGGGTAGAATCTGCAATCTCTGAGCCAGTTCGTTAGCTGACTTCCATGGCTGCAATACGTTGCATTTTCCAGCAACCCGGGGGTGTCGAAATACTATTGGGTAAATTGGCAGTGGGCCGAATCACACAGACCAAAAGACAACAGACATTCCGACACTGAACACACATTTCAAAAATAGAACAACTGGCTGTAGCATTGTTTTTCAGAGGAACAAGTATGTGAACTTAGCATTTCCTAAATATCTGCAAATATATTATAGTATTTTTATGCTTTCATAGAGTTAAAAAATATATATAAAATACATACAGCACCTTTAAGCACCACAATGCGGGATTAATGCTGCAAACAACTGACTAAAAATCGATGCTTTCTAAATTATAAGTGTGAAACGTTCCTATTCTCGGATTTAAAAGTGGGGTTTAGAATAATAATAACCCGGGTTTAAGTGCAGTGTGAAAACACTTATGTGTTTTACTGTATAGTTTGCATGACAACCGCTTCCGCAGAAATCAATTACAAGAATATCCCAGCGTGAAGCGCAACCAGACCCGTTCCCACATACCAGAACTAGAGCCGCTTCCCAGCGGACTTGGCTCACATGGACGCATGCAGCGTGTGCCAGGAATGGCACACATGCACTCCATCAGTAACGTAATCCAGCCTTCAGCTCACACACACACACACACACACAGATGGGCGTCAGAGAGCTGGCAGGAACTCGCCACATTGTGCTAAATACAATCTGATCACACAAAAACGGTGAAAAATAAATCGCAGGCAGTTTCACCCTTCAGCAGCTCCACCTCAAGGGCTACTGGGAAAGCGCTCTGTCGGAGGGTCACGAACGTGCATGTTTGTCTAAAGACTAACAAGGTGGATGATATCCAGGTCTGAAGTAGGACAGCTTGCCACTTTTCCCATCGAGTCCATGGAGGCTTTTGTGTGGATTAGTGGGGGCTTATGGGTAGAATTTCAGAGGATATTTTGAACCCAATATGAACGTCCTGTTAGCTAATTGTAATGTGGCACTATGTTTGTTCACTGCATGCTTTATGAAAGTAAGCCAGATTTATTGTTGGATTTACTGTTCAAACCAGCAGATATAGAGATCACCCTAAATATGACGTGTGGGTCACTCCTTTAATCCAAATCTGTGGGAGTGTTTAGACTGTTGTTTAGTCTTAATCTCTCAACCGGGGGCCTGGAGCCACTAGGGGGCCTCAGAACACTTCTAAGGGACTGTTTACATGATATACATACATACATACAGGTTAAAGATTAAAGAAGCTCTGATGATTGGACGAATGCAGCACGCGACCTGTTTACATAACAGCTCTAGCTTTGTATTATATATATATATATATATATATATATATTCAATTTAATTTATCATATACTTTAGGTAATTTTAAAAGTATAATCGCTATGGGGAAAAATCATTTAAATTAAAATATTAAGTAATTTTTTTTATAATGAACTTAATGTGTGTATGAATATATATGTATGTGTGGTTGTGCGTAGTATTTTATCAAGCAGAAACTGCTATTTGTGAGTGAAAACCTATTAAACAAAAAACCCTGTAATTACAAATTAAAAATAAAAAGGTAACACTTTATTTTAAGGTGTCCTTGTTACGTTACATGTACTTACTATTATAATAACACTAAATTATGCATAATTACATGCAAGTAACCCTAAACCAAACCCTAATCATGTAGTTAATTAATATTACTCAGTACTTAAATGTATTAAATTACACTGTAACAAGGACACCTTCAAATAATTTTTGTTTTAATAATTATTTTATTGTATTGTTTTTACTATATTGCTATTAATAGGTTCTGTTAAAAACAAAAAAAGTATGAAGCGTCATCATTATAGCATAATATCTTGAGGGGCCTTCAAATATTGAATATTGTCCTTAATAATAAGGGACCTTGAAGTCAAAAAGACTGAAAACCACTGGTCTAAAAGACAAAAATATTTAGTTTAATACTGGAGTAGTACTTTTCCAACATGTTGCATGTGCACAATCCTATTTTACAGTAATATAGCACACATGCATTATTGTCTCGGTAACAAACCTCATTTAAGGTGGTAACAGAGTTACCTGCATGTGTAATTATTTAGGTAAATAAATACAAAATCATTCAATAACCCCCTAAACTATTCTTAGTCCCAGATTGGCTCTAAATATATGATTACATTTGTTCCAGCCAGATGCCTGCTGTGTCTTACCAGCTGTGTTGTGGGTAAATGAGCTGCATCTGATCATGTGGAGGGTTTCACACTGATTCATGCAGTCATCTGAGCTTCAGGAACCAGAACACCAGCTGATAGATAGATTAAAACACTGATAAAGATAAAGCAAACTCCATCTGAGCATTCCCTGCACAGGCTGGACGGCTCTATATTTTAGCACTGGATGCAATAAAAGCGAGACGTGTTGTTGTTACACCGGGACGATTTATGACCGCTTGTCTTGTGAGGCTTTGTGAATATATAGAGAATTAAACTGGATGTTCATGTTTGATCATAACACAGACTGAAACTGAGCAGCTAATGCAAACTGCTACTAAAGACTGTTCTGTCTTTTATACTTAATATGTTTTATTATTATTTTATCAATACTGAAATTCTAGAAATTCCATTCTAGAAATTCTGGTAAATAATCTTAATGATAATTAGCCCACACATAACACAATTATTTTGTTTCTAAAAAAAAAGTACAGTATTAAATAGTTGTAATTTATTTGCAAATATTTATAATTTGATATTTAAAATTATGAATAATTTATTTAAAATATTTGGTGAACTTATAGTGAATTCATTGTATATATTACCTTATAAATAATTATTAATTCATTCAAGGATTATATATTATATTATATTAATAAGTTAAAATAGATCTACATTATACTATTATAATATTAATATAGCCTAATTATAATAAATAATTATAATAATTAGCCCATACTTAATAATCATTATTGTTTATACAAGTATTAACTACTTGTAATTTATTTGCAAATATATGATTTATAAGATTATTAAATATATATTAAAATATATTGTTTATAAGATTTTGTAATTTACAACTTGTGCATTTATTGTATATCACATTCATTTATACAATATTTATAATTATTAATTCATACAAAAATTAATGTATTAATAATTATTAATTTAAAGATTAAATATAGTGCATTTATTGCATATATTATATTAATCTATACATATTTTTAATTATTAATTCTTTCAATCAGTAGAAATTATGTAAATATAATAATATTTAAAACACATTTAATAATATTAATATACACACAAGTTTGTTTATATGACTACGAAGGCCGATGCAATATTTTACAAGTGACCATTCTGTCTTTTACATTCAATCTCTGTTCATCTGAAAATCTTCTGTTGATATTACAATTGTCTGGTTATGGTATTTAAATGATGGTACGTTTACTGTGAGGGGAAAACTGAACTGAAATTGAAAATACATGAATAGTAGTACCATGCAAATATCATGAATGTATAAATGACAGAAGGAAGATTTATTTAATGAACAGCATCTGCCAATCAGCTTCACTGTGAGAGAACACTGACCAATCACAGCACTGACACCTTTACAGGATAGACGCTTATGAATATTAATTACACTGCTGCAACATCGGAGTCAAATCAAATGTGTGACCTCACAGCGCCACCTACTGGAATATTGAATATCACAGATGCTAAATGTATTTATAATTGTACACATTGTACAAATTCTGCTTTTCATTTTGTTAATGTTACTTGAAATAAAATAAACTTTAACTGAAAAAAAAAATGTTTTAAAAACCCTAAACTTGTTTTTCCCCATCTAGCTGCCAGCACAACATTTCTCATTTTCATTTAATTTCATTTAACTGAAATAAGTAAAACTGTAATTAACAATGTCTAGTTTAAATATTATTATTATTAATGAAAATTCAAATGGCAAAACTCAAAATATTCATAAAAAACTATAATGGTATCTCAAGGATACTAAAATAACACTGGTATGAACCATGTACTTATAGCTGGGAGACTAATATTAATCAAATAAATAAAAGAGAAGAATCCATTTGTGATGTAAACATGATCTAAATAGCCCGCTTTGCTCGGCATTTTCCCACGAGAAGCTCTTGAATTATCCATGAGCTGTTTTCATTATAAATCCTGACGGAAGAGCTTGTTAGTCCTAATTACATTACACACAAACAAAACAGACTGTGCTTGTGCTGTTGACTCCAGAGCGTTCATCTGGGATATACTGTATGTCACTCATCAGGAATTCAGTTTATATGTGGGACAAATTCCGCAGACAAAACTGGCCTACAAATAAACTCGGGGAAAATAGGCCGGATTTTTGCATATAACTTTTCCATTTTTTCACATGGTCATATTTAATGCTCTGGGTGGTAAGCCGGATGCTTCTGAACTTATGAGAAATTTGTTCTGCAAACATTTTCAGCATGCTAAACACTGAAAGCCTAATTCTGGCAAATGATCATAACGATAATAATTAGTCTAAAACATAACATTATTATTTTGCTTATAAAAGTATTACGTACTTGTAATTTAGTTGCACATATCTATAATTATTTGAAATTATTAATAACTTATTGAAAATATTTTGTCAATTATAGTGCATTAACTGCATATTATTATATTAATTATAAATATTTGTAATTATTATATATATATATATATATATATATATATATATATATATACACTATTGTAATTCT
>NW_015542370.1:227312-253993 GCF_001515605.1 Sinocyclocheilus anshuiensis | reverse complement strand
TCTAATAAATAATAATAATACTTAGCCTACACATAGATTATTTTGTTTATGAAAGTATTAAACACTCATAATTTGTTTGCAAATATATTTGATTTATTATTTGAAAATAAAAAGGTTAATTATAGTTAATTTATTGTATATATTACATTAATTAAAAATATATAATTATTAATTATTCAAGAGTTATTAATACATTAAATAACTATACTTTAAACTGCATTAATGTTATAATATTTCATATATAGTATAATATTAATACAGCCTAATTCTAGTAAATAATAATTATAAGACTTAGCCTAGACATTTTTTATAAAAGTATGAAATACCTGTAATTTATAAGCTAATATTTATAATTTATTTAAGTTTATTTATAATGTATTACAATTAGTGGATTTATTGTATTTATTGTATTAATTCATAAATATAATTATATAATTAGTTCAAGAATAAACTAATACAAAAACATTACAAATACATATTATGATAATATTAATATAGAAAATACATACATTAAAATAAATACATATTATGATAATATTAATATAGACAATAATTCTAGTAAACTATCAGTGATAATAATCAGCCTTTACTTAATATAATTTTTTTATATAAAAGTATCAAATTCTTGTAATTTATTTGTAAATATCTAGGCTATAATTCAGTATTTAGAATATTAATTTAAAAATATTATGTAATATATATATATATATAAATTAATTCTACTATAAACAGCACTAATATAATATTAGATATAGTTCTATTGTTTATACGACAGTAGTTATCGATGATAACAGGATCACTGTGAGTTATTGTTTTACTGAACGGCTCGGGGTCGCTACTGCTCTCTGTAGAACTCCTCCTGTGTTTTGTGAAGCCGGTCGCGATGTTTTCCCGTAGACCACAGCAGGAGTTATTTTAGGACGCCGCTGGAGCTGCTCACCCGGTGGCGCTCGGGCGGGTTTGGAGACGCCTCGGCACCGCGGTGATGGGCACAGACCCGGAGCTGCTGTCAGCCACATCATTATTGATGAGCACTTCAGAGTCACGAGCTTCGCTTTCACATTCTCACACCTCTGACTGACTGACCGCCTCACTCCACTCGAGATTAAGACACGCAACGACACGCAAAGTCACGCAGAGCACAGAGGGAACCTGGAGTCTCCGACGCGCGATTCCGGTAAGACGCGCAAACGCACAAGCTGAAATTATTCAAGTGTTTATTGCATTTCATTTATGACGGTGTCTTAACTTTTGGTGTTAAAACCACTTAAAGCTGGTGGATAAATCGGAATATTATTCGCGCGTAGAAGAGTTTGGAATCGTAACGCGTTAAAGTCACTTGAATTGCGTCGCAAACATTTGACAAGATCAGCCGTTGATGCATATTAAATTCCAAATATCAAAAGATTCGAATCTTTCCCATGTTTAAAATTCAAACTCTTTGTATGTGCATGAACTAATCATTTCTTAAGCATCATGCATTATTTGTTATAGTGAAATGTGCTCAAGAAATACAAAGCAAACAATTTAACTGAAAACTTTAACGTTTAATTGCAACCTTAAAGTTTTCAGTCAAATCATATCGGTGCCAATATTCAATGCAATGCTTATTGCAGTTCTTCAGCCTTTAATTTACTTACTGATTCAGTTGAAACTCAAAACCGAGTTGTGTAAATGACAGAAAATATTGTGGCACTTTATATGAATGTCAACAAAGCTGTCGTTGAAAAATCCAAAACATGTTTACTGGGTATTTACTAGTCTTCTTCTGCAGTTTCAGTTTAGTAATGTTCATGTTTTCTCACATGCTTTAGGTAATTTCCACATTCTAAATGCTGTCAGTCACATCACTGTTTGCCAACCGAGTGACAGATTAAAAAGTCAATTAAACTGTGATGCAATCTCACTAATGATATTTGGCACACAAATGTTTGCGCCAGTGATTTTGTGCTCTAGGAGGTACTGACAGGAGGAGTAAAAGCATCCTGGAGCGAAGGGTAAAAATAGCGGCGCTGTGACATGAGCAGCACAGGTGCTGAGAAACATCAGCTGAACTTCAGCTCGGTGCGTTTCTCACTCACTTCTAGATCTGGAGCACTATTTACTGGGCTTTTATTGGTAGCATGCTTCACCTGTTGAAGGTTTATACCTGCTCTTTAAAGATCTGCTGAGCGTGTTTACACAGATTTGTCAGCACTAGGTTCATTTCTGGGGCAGAAATGTGTGCTGCCACAAAAAACTGTGACATCCATCTTCATCCTGAAAAAGTTCCAGAAAAACAATTATTCAGAGAGTGAAACATACAATTTCTGTTAACAAAACATTGACATTTGCGCTATATAATATTATAACATAACATAACGAATAATAACTACTTTTCGATGTAAAATATTATATTTGGCACTATGCAATTCTGAAAAAGTAGTTGAAAAGAGAAGTTGAATGAGCAAAAACTGACAAACTGATGTCATACAGATGATTTAAAGGAATCACCCAAAAATGACAATCAAGTGAATGGGTGCCGTCAGAATGAGCGTCCAAACAGCTGATAAAAACATCACAATAATCCACAAGTAATCCACACCACTCCAGTCCATCAGTTAACATCTTGTGAAGTGAACATTTGTGTGTTTGTAAAAAACAAATCCATAATTAAAGCGTTTTTAACTTCAAAATATTGTTTCCGGCTAAAATGCAAGTCATCAATCCATAATAATGCCTTCTACAGTGGAAAGTCATCTGGTCTGAATCAGGAGAGAAATCTGCACAGATCAAACACTGTTTAAAAGCCAAAACAGTCCAAAAGAGATAAAAACAAATATGTGACCCTGGAGCACAAAACCAGTCTTAAGTCGCTGGGGTATATTTGTAGCAATAGCCAAAGATACATTGTATGGGTCAGAATTATTGATTTTTCTTTTATGCCAAAAATCATTAGGATATTAAGTAAAGATCATGTTCCATGAAGATATTTTGTAAATTTCCTACTGTAAATATATCAAAACTTAATTTTTGATTAGTAAAATGCATTGCTAAGAACTTCATTTGGACAACTTTAAAGGCAATTTTCTCAATATTTAGATTTTTTTGCACCCTCAGATTCTAGATTTTCAAATAGTTGTATCTTGGCCAAATATTGTCCTATCCTAGCAAACCATACATCAATAAAAAGCTTATTTATTCAGCTTTCAGGTGATGCATAAATCTCAATTTTGACAAATTGACCTGTATGACTGGTTTTGTGGTCCAGGGTCACACATGTTGGTGAATTTAGATGTGAGAAAACAACACGAGATGGACTTTTTCACTGGAGGAATTATTGACTCAAATAACCCTTTTCAAACAATTTTCAAACAACAATTTTTGGCTCCACTAGAGATCCTTAGTTGGTTGTATGGTTCTTGGGTTTCCTCAGATCAGCATTTTTAGGTCTGTTGAGGCAACAGTTCATAGATGGTTTTCATTATGGGTAGTTTCTCTTATATGGCATCAGGCTGTAAAACCCTCTAATTAGAATGATTATTTGTAATAAACGACCCCAGAATGAAGCCTAATTATTTATACAGTATTGCCTCCTGAAAGAGCAGACATATGTTTAACCATTTAAAGCCTGCTGTACCACATTTGATACATTTATAAAACCTGTCACACACAATATACTACATACCTTCTGTCATCTGATTGATAGTTTAGACTTTTTACCACTTCACATGTCCTTTTGCTGTGAAATCTACTGATGTTTATAAAGGAAATATAAGAATAACTTTTATATTGTTAGTAATATTTCAAGATGAACACTTACCGGACTGAAGCAGCATTGGTTTGCTTGATTATCCAGACATTTTTTTTGATGTTCAAATGTATGAAATGATCCATCAGGATTTTGAGGAGCGTTTATTTGTTTCTCTCTCAATCATCACTGTATTGTTTTGAATTGCATAATAGGTTTTGATCACAAAATTAAGCATTTAAATATCTTGACATATTATTGGGAGATACAGAGTGACAAGTATCTGCTATACTGTTATAAAGATATTCTCACTATATCATATTATGTGCCATAAAAGCCTGATGTATCAAATATGATACTCAAACTTTTTATATTTATATTAAATGTCTAAAGTTTCAATACACTGTTCCATTTTTAAAAAATGAGATTTTTCGGACTATTATTACACATGTCGGGCTTTACAGGGTTAAAGTGCTCAAACGCTCCAGTGATTTTGGAATGAGAGTTTAAAGCTTCATTATGATGGTTTGCTGTAGTCAGTAAAACGAGAAAATGCCTTGTGTGTTTGTCTGAAGGGGCTTGTTTGTTTATGACACAGTGAAGGTACATTACACACTAACGTGTCTTCAGAGCCTCATCTGCTTTCCCAGAGAGAGAGCGCTTCTGTCCGGATAATGACCATTGATCGCTCTTGTGAGCCATTTGCTTCTTTTACCCATTTCGAGTCAGCAACATCTCTCGCTCTCCTGCATACTGCACACTATGCTGCACACTATTTCTAAAATAGTATTTGCAGGAGTACACATTATGTAATGATTTCAAACAGCAGTATACATGCCTTATTATCATATGATCACATTTCACTGTTTATTTCAGCAAATGGCATCCAGCTATTATGTAACCTTGTGAAAAAGAAGTGTGCTTAATTGTATTTAATATGTACTAAACTGCAACTTCATAATTAAATGCTTCATAGTCCATTCAGCAGTACACTTTAACCATGTTGCAAAGACAACAGAATTATAAAACTACACTCTAAAAAAAATGCTGGGTTGTTTCAACCCAACTTTGGGTCAAATATGGACTAACCCAAGTTTTGGGTTAAAAATTTAACCCAACAGCTGGGGTTAGTCCATATTTGACCCAAAGCTGGGTTGAAACAACCCAGCATTTTTTAGAGTGTACTTGAGTATGTTAAAAAACATAAAAAACACTTTTAAATTAACAAAAAATGAAACTCTAATGCATTATCAATTGTAATTAACATGCAGTTAAGTGTCCAAAATCATTACATTGTTCACACTTATAAAAATAACATTAAAAGTATATTCTTCTAAAGTTATGATTTCCACACTCTAAAAAATGCTGGGTTAAATACAACCCAGTGCTGGGTAAAATAGGGACAAACCCAGCAATTGGGTTGTTTTGACCCAGCGGTTGGGTTAAATGTTTAACCCAACCTTCTGTGTAGTAACCCAACCGCTGGGTCAAAACAACCCAATTGCTGGGTTTGTCCCTATTTTACCCAGCACCGGGTTGTATTTAACCCAGCATTTTTTAGAGTGCATAATAACTACTCTTTTTAAAGTATGCTAAAGCCTGCTCTTTTTAAGGGGTGTTAAAATGCATGCAGAAAGCTGCATATGCACACAATATTCATACTATATACTGCAGAACTTCTGAACATGAGATTCTGACCATAGTCTCTTGTTCTTTGTAAAACAGGTGCCAGTTTGTGTGACCCGTAAAACAAAGAGGCAGCTAAACAAATACAAGCAACATACTCCAAAAATGTAAAGACTCCAATAAAAACCAAAACAGGAGCTTTACAGCCTGATGACAAAAGCTTAAGGTGAAAATATAACTTTTTATTCTCTAGTTCTCTAGAAAAGCATTGATGTACTAGTGCTTGACCCTAGAAACCAAAACACTGATCTGAAGAACCAATAAAAAACCTTGAGTCAAGAACTCTTAAATCTCCAAAGAAACACATACAGTGTGCTACTATTCAAAAGTTTAGGGTTAGTAAGATTTAAAAATAAAAAGTCTTACCGAGGAAACAGCTTGATCAGGAGGCCAGTTCATCACATATACAGCCAAAATGTGTCTTGATACTAAGAGGGTCCTGTGCTGGAAAGAAGAAGAAGTGTAGAGGCACAAAAACATCAGCAACATTTAGGCTGATTATTCATGGTACATGTAATGCTTTGTCAAGAAACCAAACAGCTTGATTTAGATAAACATCCTTAATAATGACTTTACAAAGTAACTAAAAATGATATAAACAGAAAACAACATAACACCAAACCAAACGGCAGAGTAGAGTATCATCTTTCAGAAAAAAGCAAGACAGGATGAGAAGGAAATAAAATGTTCTCCTCAAGGCTGTTAGATGTTCTGTAAATAAATGATACTGAGGCTTCATTATATAACAGGATGAAATGAAGGTTTATCGTGATGTTGTGAGAACGATCACCGCTGACCGTTGATGCTTCTGTTGTTTGATGGCAGATGATCAGATAGTGAACCTATCTGTGGAAATATTTTGTTTCAGTGTTGGTTTGAGAGTTGATCTGGCATTTTTTAATCAAAAAAACATCTCAACAGAGGGAGTGGTAATTCCAACCATTTCTTTCTGATTCTTAAGGCCGGTTTCTTGAAGCAGGAACATGCTAGATGACAAAACGTCAGGAAACGATCTATTAGTAAGTGAAAAAAGATAAATTATGAAATGTAAGAAGTCACACGGACTGAACAAAACCCAACATCCATATTTGTAGGTGTTTGCTGGAGTGTGAATGTCTGCTGCTTTGATTGGTCTGTTGCTTAATGTCTCTTCAGATTATAATTAGCCTACAAAATGTTTTCTACATTAAGTCCTTTAACAAAAATCTACACAATATGGCCAGTACAGACGGTTAGTGAACATCATAAGAACATAACATGAAGGCTTTTTCAAAAGCAGTGACAAGAAAGTTGTCAGACAAGTCCAGAAAAATACCAAATTTGCCAAAAATAGAATGTTTTACATTTACAAACAAACAAGTATCCCCAGCCCAGATGAGAAAAAGTAATGCAAAAGTAACGTAACACATCACTTTCCATAAAAAGTAACTAATGCAATTAGTTGCTTTTTAAGGGAGTAATGCAATATTGTAATGCATTATTTTTAAAAGTAACTTCGCTATATATTTATAAAATACATTGTATATATGTAGGGATTTGATTAAATGTAAATGTATTTTAGTAATGTTTATTAAATGTATTTGTATTTACATTTAGTAATGTATTATAAGCCATAAACTAGCTCTATACAAATCACAAAATTACAAATTTGATTTGAAGTAAATTATGTCAGTAAAATGTAAATTATGTAATTGAATTGAAAGCCATTGCTTACAAGAAAAAAACACTATATTTTTAAATGTATTAATGTATTTTAATTTAAATGTTTATACACACACATATAAATTATCGATAAATTACAATTTCTTATTTTTATATGTATTTCTATATGTAAATATAGCCATGAATTAGATTAATACAATTTCATAAATATATAGTAATTTAATATATTCACATTTTTATGTTTTTATTTATTGTGAATGTATTGGGAGACTAACTTGACTCACAATGCTTTATGGGAGTGAACAGCTCTTTCATCATGATTGTTTGCCAGCTAGATTTAGTAAATGTGTTTAGACAACTGGTCATTTGGTTTAGAGGATTGGCTTTTGTGTTTTAGCATTTGAGAAAAACTGTAAACAGAGATCCTCCAATCAGAATTGTTGTTACAGTATATATCAGTTTCCCTATAGAGAAAACAATGTGATTTTTCCATCAGAGAGCAGTAGTATGGAGACAGCTCAGCTGTTTGTTGTTGTGTTTGCAGCTGTAGAGCCGTCTGTCTGCAGACACTCAGCACTGTCTGTGGTCACAGGGACCAACAGAGAGGATCATGGGATTGACACATGACATGAATATGTGTCCAAAAGACTCAAATCAGAGGTGAACATGAACAAGATAACGTCTCAAGTCTCATGATCAAAGACTTTGAGTGTGGAGGCAAATTATGAATGACAGAACAACTGATGCCATCATACAGGACAGTAATGAAACATTCATTCTTTTGTCATTTCCCTCAAAGAAACTGATAAGATTTGGGCTAGAAAATAATCTGTCAGCCTCTTAAATTCCAGGTCAGCTCAGAATTTTCATTGAGAATGTGAATCTGAAATTTGAATTTGAAATGAATTGGAATTCAAAGAAATTCATAACTGTTACTTTTAACAAGAAAAGACTAACTTTGAATGTTAGTTTGACAAAGATTAAACAAATGTTTAATTGAGTAAATTCCTCTTCCTGTCATTCCAAATTCAGTTCCAGTTCAACTTCCTGTGGGTTGAGGCTAATTCAATTCAAATTCACACTAATGATTTGAAAAAGTGATTTCCAATTTTTCTGAATTTTGCACCACCCTGGCAGAGTGTTGCTAAGCATAGCAAGTAACTGTTTTCTATGACATTTTTATATTGTAAAATGTCATTTATTTTGAGTTGAGTTTTGAGCTCAGAAAAATTCAAAACTAAACCTCAGAAGAGAACAACCGAAGCCCAGAGTGCCACACAAACACATGCTCATTACGTGAAAAGCGGCCATGCTAACCAGCTCAAGTAATCTCTGATAGACGAGTACCTCTGCTCACCGTGAGTGAAAATAGCACACGTCTCTCAAACGAATGCAAGGAGGCAGATGCGTAACTGTAACATTCCCGCCGTGTGTCACATTACTGCCTGTAATATTAACATCCCTGAGGATTATGATGATTTCAACAGTCAGGAATTACAGTGGGATCTGTGATTAGCTCACGTCGAGGCCGATCACACTGTTTATCTGTGAGCGTTACTCTGCACCTGCTGCATCAGATGACAAACAGCTGAATGACCCAGCTTCACAAAGGGGATTGTCAATCACTATCTTTCTAAACAACAAAAATGATTAGGAATTGGAAGTTAGTTCACCCAAAAATGAAAACCGGCATCATCTACTTACCCTTATGTCATTCCAAAGCTGTGATTTTTTCTTTCTTTCTGTGAAACACAAAAGAAGATATTTAGCAGAATGTTCAAGTTTCTCTTATTCATACAATAGAAGTGGATAGAAAACATAGTTTAAACTTACCAAACTATCTTAAATTTGCCATAAAAGTCATCCATATGACTTCTGCATGATATTCAAGATAGTTGTACGAGAGAAACCAACACAACAGGAAAATCATAAACAATTTGACTTTCCTTTTTTTATTCAAATACCCCTCCACATTTGACACTATTGTTGCTTTTTATTTTAGTTATACTAAAAATGCACTTATACACATTTATACAAGCTTACAATGCTTCTTCCGAGGATTATTGTAGTTAACCAAAACTAAAACCATAAAAAAATTAATTACTTGAAATAAGATAAACTTGATAAACTAAATACATTTTTTATATCTTTTTTTATGTCAATGCAACATTTCTCATTTTCATTTAGTTTAACTTGATGTACTAAAAAAACTAAAACTAAATGATATAGACATATAAAAAAAAAGCAAATAAAATACAAAAACACAAAACTAAATTACTAAAACTAAAATGAAATCAGAAATATATAAATGAAAACTAATTTGAAATATTAATTTAAGCTATATTAGTATCTCAATGACAATAAATTACCCAATGTCATGCCCCCCAAAACAGCTGAAATTAAGTTTAAAAAAACATTTTCTCCTTAAAATTAAACTGGCTATTCTGCTACTGTACCTTTAAGACATTTATACTGTATGCAAATGAGCACTGATAAGATTGACTTGTTTGTTTGTTTGTTTTTTTCATGTGAAATAAGTAATAAAACTTGCATGTGGCATCACAACCATGATGATTTCTGCACTGCAAAAAAATTATTTGCTTGCTCAGTATTTTTGTCTTGTTTTGCAGTACAAATACCTAAACAATCTTAAATCAAGATACATTTAATAGAGAAGCAAAAATACATGTGTAAAGGTATTGTTTTCTAAAAAATATATCAAAATTATGTGACTATGTTTAAAACAAGAAAAAATATCTGGAGTATGAAAAATATATGTTTTCCCTTTAAAATTAAATGTTTTTCTGAACTCATTTGCAGATATTTTTATTGATGTAAGCCAAAGTCAATTTATTTTGATACATTTTTCAGAAAACAAGACCTAAAATCCTAAGCAATTTTGAAATGTATCTTGATTTAGGAATATTTACATATTTGTACTGGAAAAAAAATACTGAGGAAGAAAATATAAATATTAGTGTTGTCAAATGATTAATCGCGATTAATCGCATCCAAAATAAAAGTTTTTGTTTACATAATATATGTGTGTGTACTGTGTATATTTATTATGTATATATAAATACACACACATGCATGTATATATTTCAGAAAAACATGTTACGTTTATATATTAAATATATTTATATACGATATAAATTATATGAATATAAATATATACATGTAAATGTAAATATTTTCAAAATATATGCTGTATGTGTGTGTCTTTATACATAATAAACATACACAATACACACACATACAGTATATTATGTAAACAAAATCTATTATTTTGGATGCGATTAATCACAATTAATCGTTTGACAGCACTAATATATATATATTTTTTTTTGCCGTGTGAATAGCCCAATTTTCCACTTTAGTTTGCACTGTGAATATTATAGTACAAAAAAAGGTTTTCCAATTAATAAAAAAAAAATCTAAAATCTTGTGTATAATACAAGCCCATTACGTAATCACTGTCAAAAGTGAATGAACTGAACTTCATCATAGTAACGACTGAGTTTCTCGCTCTTCCTCTGACGGATGATAGGTCTGGACTCCCCGGTTACAGCGGGACTAACTTTAGCGCTGTTGTCAATTCACTTCAGTTTACATTCTTACATAATGTGAATTTGTCACGGGGCCAAGGACAGTCATGGCAGTGCTGACAAACCCGCCCCGGGCCGCACAGCTCGCTCTGACCTGCGGATGGGCTTCCTGAGATTCGCTGTGGCATTTCCTGTATCCCCTGAGGAGTCCGTGCTGTAGAGAGAGAGGAGGCGCATCAGTCATTGTTTTCTCTGTAAGGTCGTGACTGTTTAGATGTGTTGAGGCACGTGGGACCAGTGATCAGCTCTAAATGTGCTGCTGCTGCTGATGTAAGCTGAAGGGGGCTGATTTCCGCTGCTGTCGACAACACAAAAGCATCAAAATCATTCAGTAACGCTGCTTTTTTGCAAAAGTCATAAAAGCCTTTAAAAGAACTCTTGTTGCCAATAGTAAAAACAAAAGCAGAGGAAAAGCTTGACTATTGCAAAAACTGTATAAATGCACATACACTGTTACTGATATGAAAATGAATTCAAAATAATTGTGTTAATGATTCATAATATTCACTGCACGTTGCATGAAATTACTAGATTAGTAAAAATGGTTTAAAAAACATTAAAATGGCTTGACAACCACAGTTTTGTAAAGTTATGCTTTTTTAATAAATTGACTTTATCTTACATAACAGCGGCGAAAAATTATGCTTGCTATAAGTACACTTTTGTTCAAAATTTTAACAAAAATAAAAATTAGCTAAACATTTACTGACCCCCAGCGCTTCCAAGATGTAGATGAGTTTGTCTCTTCATCAGATTTGGAGAAATGTAGCATTGCATCACTTGCTCAGCAATGGATGCTCTGCAGTGAATGGGTGCCGTCAGAATGAGAGTCCAAACAGCTGATAAAAACATCACAATAATCCACAAGTAATCCACACCACTCCAGTCCATCAGTTAATGTCTTATGAAGTCTAAAGATGCGTGTTTGTAAGAAACAAATCTTCAAATCATTGTTTCTGGCTAAAATCCATAATTCACAATATTGCTTTCTCCACTGAAAATGTTGTCTGGTCTGAATCAGGAGAGAAATGTGCACAGATGAAGCACCGTTAACAAGCCAAAACAGCTCTGAACAAATATTTTGGTGGATTTTGACGTGAGAGGTGATGGACTTTTCCACTGGAGGAAGCGTTTTTATGGATTATGGACTCATATTTTAGCCAGAAGTGATGGTTTAAAGTTAAAAGCATCTTAATGATGGATTTGTTTCTTATAAACACACAGCTTTGGCTTCTCAAGATGTTAACTGATGGACTGGAGTGGTGTGGATTACTTGTGGATTATTGTGATGTTTTTATCAGCTGTTTGGACTCTCATTCTGTCGGCACCCATTCACTGCAGAGGATCCATTGGTGAGCGAGTGATGGAATGATACATTTCTCCTAATCTCTTCCCATGAAGAAACACACTCATCTACATCTTGGCCTGAGGCTGAGTAAACTTTCAGAAAATTTCCATTTTTGGGTGAACTATTGCTTTAAACACACTGTCTGATGTCCAGACCTTATAGTTTCCTGCCTGTGATCTGTGTTCAAACTCCCTGTATCAGTTAAACACACACACACACACACACACACACACACATCTCTCATAGAGGGTCGGGTCGGTTTAATGACTGCTATCTTTAACTGCTATTTATCTAATGGATCTCTAGGGAACAGCAATTTCTCACTCAGCACGTACAGAAATGATGAGCTGAACGCCTCTATGCTTCCCTCTCTCTCTATCCGACTGACATTTGCATTTGTGCATGGTTTATAAAGCAGACTTTTGTTTGTTAAATGCCAAATTGTGTCTTTTTTTATTGATTGATTGATTTTTGCCGTATCAGCATTTCCCAATTAAGCAAACTGTTTTTCTGTTCACTGCACGAGTAATTGTGAGTTACGTAATGCTGTGGTTGCGGTTCTCTCCGGGGAATGTGTCTCTCCGGTCATCTCATGGGCTTTCGTCTATGTTCACGTCTGTGACTGCGGTCAGCTGTTGTGAGGGGTCGTGAAGGACATTTGTCGATTTGCACTTGTTAACCGTTTGTCTGCTTCCCAGAGAGTTTATGAGGTTCTAAGTCTCATGTTGAGTCACAGACATATGCATACATATTTATTTGATCAAAAATACAGTAAAACATAATATTGTGAAATATTACAATTCAAAATAACTCTTTTCTATTGTAATACATTGCAAAATGTAATTTATTCCAGTGATCAAAGCTGAATTTTCAGCATCATTACACCAGTCTTCATTGTCACATGATCCTTCAGAAATCATTCTAATATGCTGATTTTGGTGCTCAATTAAAACTTCTTGAGGTTTTATCACAGATATTGATATTTCATATCAGATCAGCATATTGGTTTCTAGGTTCTTTTAACACCAATAATACAGTTTTTTTTTTCTAAATAACTAAAGAATCAAAAGTTCTCTGCGGAACTTACACTTAAAATCCCTTTATGTTTGAATTTGTATGTTTCAAATTTGAAAGTGGATTCAAAAAGTAGCTGAAAATAACAGCTGATACAACCTATGGAGACACACTTCATAATCATGGTAAATATGAATATGAATCACTTATTTTTGAATTAACAATAACATTTTCAACATAAAATCAAAATAAACCTGCAGTTCATTTGTGAAAAAGTTCATTACTTCATAATCTTTCATCAAAATTTAATGTGAAACAGGTTTTTGCTACTTGCAAGGTTGATAAAAATATTTTTATATGCACTAAATATTAATTTTTCAGTGAAATACAAATTATGAAAAATAAATGCATCGCAAACGCCATTTCAAGTTGACTTTAAATAAAGCTCAGATGAGAGAAGAAAGGGGACAAGATGATGCTACCATGTTTTTTAGACATTTTCTTTGAAGAGAAATGTGATTCATGTTATTAGAATCTGGTACATTCACCGATTCATAACAGCATCACATTACTTTTATAAGTACAAGGACATTTCTCTGTACTGTGGACAGCCCACTTTCACAGACAGACACACACACACACACGCACACAGGAGTCCATCAGTGTTTGGTTTGGACTCGGACAGAATGGATGGATTTATTTCACACAGATCAGCTTCACTACATAAATCACTTACTTGCTTCAGAAGGGACTTCAGAGAAAGTGACATGGAGCTTTAACTGGAGAAGCACTGTCTTCTGGTCAGAATGGTACGGTAACTCTTGCTGTTCTGTCTTCAGACCTTCTGCACCTGTGCTTTAATGTCATGAACCGTGTTCTTATAATGCAAATAGATCTTATAGTGCTGTTTTGTTTTGTAAAGCAATTTTACACCATTTGTATTTTATAGAATAACTTTATGACATGTATGAATCTTTTTGAGGGAAACATGACAAGAGAAAAGAGCAGCGTGTCTGTAAATGGACAGTGAATCATAACACACGATGACATTCCTCTGAGGAAAGTCAAGCGTCCCGGTCCTAATGCATCAGATGCATGAATGTTCTTTGTTGCCAGACTGTCCTGTTTTAATAGGAACAAGTTCCTATTATTAAATTACTGTTTAGTTTCTCTCTAAAAGTTTATTAAATCGAGAACAAGTAACAGAAATGTGTTTGCAAACAGAATCCTTGACTAATCTATGTGTCATAGAACACTTTAGATCATGAAAGAAATTAAATTTACTTCAAGGAAAGTAGAGACAAAATTACTTGCAATGTGAAGGATGCTTTTACAAAAATTGAATTGAAAAAAAAATTTAAAGAATTAAATTTTATTTAAATAAAAATTTTGGAAAAAAAAATACACAATAAAAAAATATATTTAATGTCATATATTATTTTAATTAAATCATTTTTCAGTTATACAATTAAAAAATTATGTATTGAGAGATATTTTCAAAAGGTAAAATTACTTGCAATGTGGACACTTTTACAGAAAATTATTTGAAAAACAATAAATGTAGTGCAATTAAAATTTTATTAATTAAAATAAACAATAATTAAAATGATTCATTATTGTAATATAATTTTGGTTAAATTATGTTTAAATTAAACAGTAATGTCTTGAGAGATATTTTCAATAAAAAACATCTTTGCAGTTGTTTTTGTTTTAACTGTTTCTATGGGGAAATAATTTACATAGAGCTTAAACAAAAAACTGAGCTGACTTATTTAGCATATATATTTTACATACATATATTTATGGCTGAATACCGCATAGTAATTCAAGATATAATACATATTGCGACACATCATTATTCATAATTCAATGATTTAACATCAAGCTAGGGTGTTTCAAGTCAAAAGAGCCCACAAATTACTCTGTGACATGGCAAATCTATTTTTTTTAATCATCCACTATCACAAATATGTGAGATGAGTTAGACACTAAAGTTCAGCATTCAGTGTTAGAGGGTTTATCATTAAAAAACAAATCCTTGACCTTAAATATTAGCAGTAGAAACAGTGATGCTTGACCAACAAACACCACTAATATTATTAAGTTTAATAAAAGAATTGGGAAATTAATAACTAATAGGGTAACACATTAACTTCAATACAGAATGCAGAACTTCTCAACACAACAGGATCTTAAAAATGATAAAGCCACTAGGGATGTAACGATTAACCGCGAGCTGGTTGAAAATCTATTAAAATATGTGACGATTCAAATCGGTTGAGATGCTAAAAAAAATCGCAATTCAATTAGGGGTAGGATTTTATATGAATGTATGTGAGGGCAACTTACTGTCTTTAGAAAAATTTAGATGGTATTTTCTCTTTTCCTCTTGCCTCTGTATAATGCATATTAAAGTTCACAAGTGCAGCGCTGCTTTGTTTACAGCGGAAACCAAGGAAACGCTTTACACGCCACCTGCTGGCAGAGAGTGAATCTGCGTCTCATTCAGCTCGTCTGCTGTTTCTGTTTCATGCAGATATTTTTTATGCATAATTTCACAAAACTGAAGTGTTTCAAAACCATTCTGTTTTTGCTTCAAATTTCAAAATTATACAATCTAATTTAGATTAAAAACTGCTCATGTTGCATGTATGCAGCATCTTTGTTTGGATCATGATTAAAATGCAGTGATAGCCTCTAATTTTAAATGGAAAGAGCACAGACAAAGCCTTATTTTGTTTATATGAAGATATTTATTTTATTTGTGTTAACATATTTATTTGATTTTGGGCTTGTTTTAAAATTTCAATGTAGTTTTGTTATTTACATTATATTTAAATTTTGTAATTTAGCAGACGCTTTTATCCAAAGCAACTTACAAATGAAGACAATAGAAGCAATCAAAACCAATAAAAGAGCAATGATATGCAAGTGCTATATTAGTATATTATTATAGTGTTATATTTCAATTTCACAAAGAAACGTGCAGCATTTTGTCCAAGCAATAATAAAAGGACAGATTAAATTTATAATTTGTCTTAAATCTCATTTTGTTAAAAAAAAAGTGAATCGAATCGTGAAATCAAAATCGTGAATCGAAGCGAATCGTGAGTTGAGTGAATCGTTACATCCCTAAAAGCCACACATCTGACCTGAATGCTGCAGGTTGTGATCGTGATTGTTTGGCCAGTGCCACTTTGCTAGCTAGCTAGGCTGTGACATCTGTTGACCTTTTCCAGCTACTGCCATCTACAGGTGTTCAAGATGTTCTGCACCTGAAATATTTTAATTGCAGGAAATATACACAAGTAAATACTTGTTGCATGGTTTTAAATATTGGTGCAAAATGGCCATACAAATGATTCAACTTATTCATAATTTTACAGACACAAACTACACTGAATATTATTTGATGTTGCTTTTAAATTATTTGTGAAATTTACTAGCAATTTCTGAGTGAAAATTGTTTCAAAGGCACATGTAAAACACTGAATTACACATTAAAATTTTGTTTCAAATGTGTTTTAAAACTTGTTTTAATTCTGCTGTGGTTTAAAAACAAATGTAATTTACACAATTTATGATTTTATTGACACAAACTAAACTGAAAAAAAATATCGTGTCCACAGAAAATTGCTAGTAAATTTCACAAATTACAAAGAATCAGCAAGTAACACTGAGATAAACATGACATTTTTAAGTTGAAAGGCTTGAAATAGTATTTTCTTTTAAAACTTGCTCCAGTAATGTTTGTTTTACTTACAATACAACAACAACAAAACAAAAAAAAATCGTTTACACTGGAAAACAAAAACTGGTTTAGGAATTACTTTGAAACAATTTTCACTTAGAAAATGCTTGTAAATTTCACAAATAATTACAAATAACTCACTGAATTAAACATTTCATAAAAATGTCATAAAAACCGCTGTTGCAACATTTTGTAAAATGTAAAGACTCCAATAATCTTTTATTTGCAACCTCAAAAAGTCATTTATTGTAGTGTATACATATTACTGTTTTACACATGCAAACCCTGAAAGCCAATACAAAGTTACAATATAAATGCAAATCTAACTGTTCTTGCTTCAGTCTGCAACTAAAGTGTTTCGAATGTTTAAAATGAATTTAATTCTGCTGTGCTTTAAAAACTATTGTGACCGGATTTGGATATGAACTACAGACAAACAAAAGTTGTTATTTGCGTATATGAGAGAGAAACTGGACACTAAAAACTAGGGTTCACTCCTACATCTCAACACAAACACACACGCACACCGAACATCAGTCATGTGATTTGATGGATGGCCACTGAGGTCAGAGGAGATTCGGAGGTCGCTGCGAGTGCATTTCAGCAAGCCTCAAACGTGGCGTCGGTTTCTCGCTCGACATAAATGCGGATCAGTCAGAAATACACCGGATCCAGTATCACAGACGTGTCCACTCTCACATCAGACACTTCACAAGATACACTTCAAGACACTGATTCAAACATGTTATGTCAGTATTTATTAAAATTACACTATTATTATTCATTTTTTTGTAAGAAATTATCGAAAAACTGTTTAAAACTGGAATCTGGCCTTACCAAGAGTCATTCAAAAGCAGTCAAAACTAAACAAAACTTGAACTAATAGATATCACCATATTTTACCATTAAATATGCAAGTGAGGCATTGTCTTAATGAAAATGCAGTAATTTGCATCCATTTCCTGAACATAAATCTGAACACTGGATTAAGCCAGGTTCACAATTCTTGCTTAATTTTGTTGACATATTAGAGCTGAATATTTTTATAGAGGGGATTCTAAATATCTCTTTTTGTCACTTTAATACTGTCAATAGAAAGGAAAAATATATATTTTCAGCACATTTTAAGAATAAAATGTTATATAAATCAGTACAAATGATATCTGAACAAACCCCACAGTAAAAACCTTCAGAATACAGCTAGGAATAAAACTGCTAAGTTTGGTGTTTGTAAGTGCTGCTGAAGTGGAGAAAAAACTTTTTAAAGATATGAATCGTAATTGAAATCTACAGGCACAAATAGATAAAGTGTAATAAAATAAATATTTAAAGTGGATGTTCTTTCCACTAAAAAGAAGACATGAAAGAAGAAAGTAAAATAACCCAATTTCTAAAATTTGACCAGTGCATTAAAAAATGGCTTTGTCTGTATAGTGTATTGTCTTAAAATAGCGTGCACTGATGACTCGTTCCTAATAGAAAGGAAATAGACCATTTTTATTTCATGTTGACATTAAATTAGTTTCTTGCACAAAGTTTTCTGAAAAATTCCCTGCGAACGAGAGCAAGATGCGTGTTTCTGATTAATTTGGCTCCTGTCACTTGGGTACTTGTCCTTAAATGGCGTGTGTGTGTGTGCACACTTAAGCCCACTGGACAGTAGGAATGTCCATTAACCCTGCGGTCCGTCACTGCTGAAACAGCAGCGGCTAAATCCAGATCCACAGACTAAAAGGCCGGATTTGAGGGTCAGAGAAACTGAAAACTCCCCCCTGGACCGTCTCACAATCTACCAGACCACACCTGTCTGTCTGTCTGTCTGTCTGTTACACTCACAACCTTCAATTCAGCAAGTTTGAGCTGCACATTTTCTTTTGTTAACTAAAAACTGGCTGTATATTTCCTTAAGAACCAGGATCTATTGCATACCAGAGATGCATTTGTGTAAAGACATTTAATGTTACATTACATTAGGATTTCTATTTCAAATAAATGCTGTTCTTTTGAACTTTCTATTCATCAAAGAATCTTGAAAGATAAAATGTGACCCTGGAGCATAAAAGCAGTCTTAAGTCGCTGGGGTATATTTGTAGCAATAGACAAAAATACATTGTATGGGTCAAAATTTGCGATTTTTCTTTTATGCCAAAAATCATTAGGATATTAAGTAAAGATCATGTTCCATGAAGATATTTTGTAAATGTCCTACCATAAATATATCAAAATTGATTTTTGATTAGTAATATGCATTGCTAAGAACTTAATTTGAACAGCTTTAAAGGCGATTTTCTCAATATTTAGATTTTTTGCACCCCCCTGATTCCAGATTTTCAAATAGTTGTATCTCGGCCAAATATTGTCCTATCCTAACAAACCATACATCAATGGAAAGCTTATTTATTCAGCTTTTAGATATATAAATATAAATTTCAAAACATTGACCCTTAGTTTTGTGGTCCAGGGTCACAAATGAATCACAGTTTCCACAAAAATATGAAGCAGCACAACTGTTTTCAACATTGATAATAATCAGAAATGTTTGTTGAACAGCAAATCAGCATATTAGAATGATTTCTGAAGGATCATGTGACTGGAGTAATGATGCTGAAATAAATTTAGCATTGATCACATGAATAAACTACATTTTAATATACTAACATAGAAAACAGTTATTCTAAATAGTAATAATATTTTACAATATTACAGTTTTTATTGTATTTTTGATCAAATAGATGCAGCCTTAGTGAGCAGAAGGGACTTTTTTGAAAAACATTACAAATTTTACCAACCCCAAACATTTAAGCAGTAATGTAAATGTCTCAAACATTTTTTTTAATAAATAAACGTATAAAATGCTATAAATATTATAATATTTGTATTTTGCTCTTTATAATTTTCTTGAACTGCAACTGTATGCGTGTTCTTACAGAATCCTGAGTCTCTGGACTCGTCGATCCAGAACTGTCTGTCTGCCCTCTACCCACCATTTGAGGTCACGGCCTCTACTGTCCTCAGCCAGCTCTTCCAGGTCATCGAGGGTCATTACCACGGAGATGCCCTCCAGTGTCTGACCGACTTCCTCATCCCTGCCAGACACCTTCTGGAGAGCGTGCAGCAGGAGGCCTGTGTGAGTGTGAGAAAAACCATACATAAATGACCAGTCAAACTAGCAATGAGCGACTAGTGAAGGAAAACAGGTGTTTAAAATCATGAAAAACAGTTACAGGGCAAAAATATATGGGTGTTTCTAGGGTCCCTTTTGACCTTCTGAAAATACAGAAAATAAACTCTCTTAAAAGTCTCTTCACAGGTTCACAATGGTTTAATTTGTCCAACAGTGAACATACATGAATCACAAGTGAAAGCCATGAACATTAGCCCATCACAGTGCTATTTTCATCACATCTTCAATTATGTATTTGTTTAATAACATTCTGTGATGGGAAAGGTCTTTTTTAGATATTTTACATAATAAAATAAAATGGGAAACTCTTGCTAGGGCTGATTTTATAGTCAGCATTTTATGTATGTTATATAAAATCAAATAAAATTGATATTTTCTGTATAATTTACCAAATTTTCAGCTTATTCTGTGATGGGAATGATCTTTTCAGACATTTTATTATTTATTAATATTATAATTTTTTATTTATTAAATAAAATGTCAAACTCTTCTAAGGGCTGATTTCATAGCTATTATTTTATCTATTATAAATAAAGCGGATTCATATTTTATTATTTAATATTTAATATTATTTCATATTTTAAATTTTTCAGCATAATGTACCAAAATGTCAGCTCATTCTTTGATGAAAAAGAGCTTTTTGGACATTTTAAACAACATAAAATAGTAAACTCTGCTAGGGCTGATTTCATAGCCGTCATTTTATGTATTACAAATAAAATTAAATAATATTTTACATAAATAGTTTACACTTTTTGCACAATTTACAAAAAAAAAGTGATGGAAAATATCATTTTAGACATTTTAATAATAAAATAAAATGGCAAGCTATTGCCAGAGCTGCATACCCAGCATTTCATGCATTACAAATAAAATGTAATAATATTTTGACATTTTCAGCATGATTTACCACATTTTCAGCTTGATTAGAGGAGTTAATTAATAAAAATATATTGTTCATAAGTGATATTTACCTTTGACTTGTTTTCTTGACAGGTCACATGTTTAATCTTAAGAGCACACGCTGTTCTCTTCAAATTTAAGAATTAAGATCTGAAATTAGAATAAAAAATAAATTGTATAAAAGGCATTTTATAATATATATCAAAATACAGTAACAAAATACATGATGAAGTCACAGTAAAAAGTTTCCGAGAGACTTTTAAATGTGACCATCATTTAACAAAACTGGGGAGGGGGGTACATTTTAGTAAAAATCAACTCAAGACATAAGTGCTTAAAGTTGAGGAAACACCCTTAAACTTTCTCTTATACATTCATATTACAGTATGTTAATAGAAAAAGTCCATGCAAACAGTATGTAATCTACCCTTATTCTCTTATGATGCTTTCTGATTAATAATAACAAGCAACACTTTGAAATTGACATTAATGTCTGAAAATAGTCAGTAGCACATAGTTGTTAGCAACAGTGTCACACAGGGACTGTCTGAGCTCAGCTGATCTGAGAAGCGTATATGTCTTTCAGATGGATCATATTGGAGGAGTCATTGAGATAAGTGCTCCAGACCGCCGTCTGACTTTCACTACAGACCACAGTATCTGAGGTCAATTAATGAGTGACTGAGGCAGCCGACCGTGTGATGTTCATCTGCTCAACGCAGTGATTATAGGCTGTCTTTGACATCAAGAGCATCACTCCATGCTATTCACTTAATAAGCTCTTTTAATAAAGCCCTTTATCAGCCTGATCTTCCACAGATACTCGTCTGAACCACTTCCATGGGCTGCACTTCTTTATTTTCACTTCATAATCCCTATCTATATTAGTAAAAGAAGAACGATCTTAATATAATCTACAGTAATTATTTAATTTTTGGCAGTCAGCATTTCACACTGGAATGTGAACACTTAAAAATGCACTTACATGTGACACTGAGGAATATCAGCTGCACTGGCAAGTCTCATTGCTTTATTAGTTATAAATTAAAAGTTGTTTATACAATGCATGAAAAATTAATTGATACTCATTATATATTTGTAAAAAGTACATAAGACTGTATCTCATAAAATTGTTTCGATATCACTCTTTTTTACCATAATTTAAAAAAATAATCAACACGGGTGATGCATTCTGGGAAATAAAGTATTCCTCCGCCCTGTCTGTCTGTCTGTCTATCTAGCTATCTATCCATCTGTGTATATGTCTGTCTGTCTGTACATCCTTCCATATGTCCTCCTATACGTCTACATCCATCCATCCATCTAAACTTCAAGGATTACAAAAAAAGCTTTTTTCAAGATGTTTTTGAAAAAGGCTTTCATAAAAACAGTTTGACTTGTACTTTACAGTTATAAGAATTTATTTTATTTATATATAATGAGTTCTTTTGAACGGCTTCCTTAGATTCAAATTCAAATTTGAATTCTGCATCCTTATTGCTGCTAAATTTCAAATTTAAATTTAAATGTAACATTCCAATTGGAATCTAAACTGAGTTCTAAATGTCCTCCACTTAAATTGATTTTCTGTGTGTCCCGAACAGGCTCCGTACTCTCAGAGGGTGTTCAGGTTTTCCGGGTGGCCTTTGTGTTTATACGATCGCATCGTGATCCAGCTTGCTCCCGTTAACCCTTTGTTGCTCAAACCAGGAGACTTTTACCTGCAGATTGTGCAGTTTGGAAACCAGGCAGCCCGTATTGTGGTCCAGAGCCTTTTGGAGGTGGAGGAGGAACGTGAGCTGGAGGAAACCGCAATACCCGAGACCTCGTACCCCAGCATCTTCACTGAAGCCTGGCTTCGGGAACTCAACGATGGGAGGCATGGAACGCCTCTGGCTCGCTGCATCCTCAAAACCGAGCAGGGTGTAGTCAAGGTTCCTTGGGAAGAGGTGGCCAATCCTGAATTTGAAGACGATCGGAGGATGGCCTCCTCGTCTACGTCAAACCAACAAGAGTCTTTGAGTTCGTGCCATCCACATACACCTACCCCTTCTAATTTCTCAGTCGAGACGAGGATTTGTCCTGCACGGGATGGTATAGCGGTGTCCTTGCGTTTGGTAGACAACAGCAGTAGTTCCAGACACGCTGAAATGGATCCAACTCAGTCTGGGATGCGACCGGTGGGATGGGTATCTCCAAACACATGGGACAGCAGAAGTTTGGTTAGCAATTGCAAAGATCTAATTGACCTTACCAAAGAAACCCAAGGGTACTCACAAACTTGGGCTCAGACTCATACACCTCTGCTGAGGTCCAACAGTGCTACTCGGGAACGTACGGCTTGTGTTCGCACCGTGAGGTTCGCAGAGGAACCCTGTACGCCGTGCATGCAGAGGAAACACGGACAAGGGACCAAAGCACAAAAATGTCGGTACATGGAACCACAGGAGAAACCTATTAAACCCAAAGAAAGATCTGAGCATCCAAATGAGCCGAGAAGCTTTCACAGACCTGCTCAGGAAAATCCAGCTTGTTGCAGCTCCTCAGAAACAGGTCCATTAGGTAATTCCTCCAGTGAAGGACATAAGGATGAAACACAGAACATTTCTCAGGACAAGATACACTGTTTTACTCCAGCTGTGGTTGGGACGTCTGAGAAGTGCCACATTGTTGTCCAAGGAGAGACAAACGAGGTGGACAGAAGCAGCTACTTTGAAATGATTCCCAGGCTGCATGTGGTTTCAGGGAAGAAGACCACCGCTTTTGGACTTGTGTCGCCAAAGATAAACAGAAGACGACTACCAGCTCAAGGTTTGGATCATTTTGGATCAATCTACTGCGTCTATCTATCTATCTATCTATCTATCTATCTATCATCTTTTCGTCCATCAATCCAATATCAATCTATCTTTCCAGGCATCCATCCTATATTTATCTTTTCATTCATTCATCTTTCCATCCATCCTATATCTCTTTCCATCCATCCATCCATCCATCCATCCTATACCCATCTCTCTTTCCATCCATGAATCCACCCACCAACATACCCAACCATCCATCCATCCATCCATCCTATATCTCTTTCCATCCATCCATCCTATATCTATCTATCCATCCCATCCGTCCATCCCCATCTTGGATATATGAAACCTACCCTCCTATCTATCTTTCAATCCATCCTATATCTATCTATCTATCTATCTGTCTGTCCAAACATCCATCTTTACAACAATCCATCATCTATCGTTCCATCTATCATCCTATATCTGCATTTCCATCCATACAGTACATCAATCTTTCCATCCATTCATCCATCCTACATCTATCCGTCTTTCCATCCATCCATAAATCCGTCCATTCTATATCCATCTATCTTTACATCCATCCAGACACTTTTCAAGAGACTAACCTAGGAAAAAAGGAGGAAAAGATCAATGTTTGATCAAATATATTCAATATGTTTTATTTAAAGGCAAGTCCTTATGATCTAATGAATCTTATTAGAAGCAAAGCAACATCTTTGATCATGTTTTAATGCATGTTGACTTATTCCTTTGAAGATCTCTCTCAGGACTCAAAAACTCTGTCCTCTCCTCTTGCTGGACCACGGATAAATCTTTCAGACGCATCAGCGCAAGTTGAAACAGAGAGACCACCATCCAGATCATCCACACCTCCTGCACTGACAGCTGACGGCCTCCTTCACTCAGGAATGATGTGTCTTACAGGTAACCCCCACCCCAATATCTCATTTTAATCCAAATTAAAATCACATGCATTTGTATGCCTTGAAACTGTAGACATCTGGTGTTCTGTCATTTGGTTGTCAGCAAAGTAAAATGATCTAGCTGATCTAGTTATATATAATGTCTATTTTTCAAAATTTTTCAAAAAGTATATTTTAAATGTATATTTTAATTTTAAATTATATAATTAAAACATATTATATAAAATATAGTCTTTAAATTATTTAAAATTAAACTAATGAAAAAAAATTAATAAAAGTAAATGTATAATTTTGTATTTTAAATTATTAATTTAAATGTAATAAATAAATACATTCGAATGTATATTCTTGAAATTATATATTTAAAATTAAAAATAAGTGTACATTTTCTATATATATAAATAAAAAAATGCACTATATAATATACTGTGTTGGGGCCAGTGAGAATGTTAATTATTGGCCTAGCAAAGCAAGCAGAAACAAATCCTTATTGTTGAGCAATGAAAACTATAGACTAAGAACCCCATGAATAGCATCCCTTTCTTCTCCAATAATATGTTTTTGGAACAAGCCCATGTTGTTTTTTCTATTGAAATTCAATGTCTATATACTGTACAAGGCAAGCGAAAACAGATGATCCCAGACTGCAGTAATGAAAGCATTAGCCACTTTGTCATGGTCTGTCCGTCTGACCTCATCTGCCTCCTGCAGGGGGTCAGGACCGTTCAGGCCGAGTAGTTGTGGAGATTTATGGAGACCATCAGGTCTGGGTTTCTGCACCCATTTCAAGCCAGGAGATCTGCAAACTACTGCTGTACTTTCACACCATCACCAGGTACAACATCTGCCCTACAAACACACCATAGATGTTCACTGCTGAAAGACTGATGCATGTTATTTTTAGGAAAGAAAAAGATCTAGGGATGACGGTGGTGTTTGATGCACGGAAGAAGCCGCCACATCCAGAGATCACCAAAGCTCTCCTCACGCTCCAGGTGTGTGTGTGTGTTTGGGTTAAAACTGCAGCTTGAAAACCTCTTTCAGGACTAAATCTTGAGCGTTTGTCCACAGGAGCTCGATCCTCATGCTGTGCATTGGGTTCTGCTGCTGCTGAATAAGGACAACAGCCACAGTCATGAGAAAAGACCCGGCGTTACGGTCAGGAGAGCTGTTTTTTTTCTATAATTGCACACATACACCTGGCTTCACTGCTTTTCTTTATAATATTGTTGTGCATGCAAATCTCTAACAGACTTTGATCTTCTCAACCCTCTGCAGATGGAAACTGTGACATCACTTAAGGCTCTGTATAAAATAGTGGATGCCAGTCAGCTGACTGCGGCTCTACACGGATCCTTCCAATACAATCACTGTGACTGGCTACAGATCCATCAGGTACATTATTGGGCAAGCAATCTGATCCCTACCAGCATTATTAATAAAATAATAATACAAATAAAATATAATTTTATATATATATAATTTTCTTATATTATATTTTATATTTTTATATTAATTTAAATTTGTACCATATTATATTAAATGCATATTACATATTAAATTGTTATATTTTAAAATAATTTTGTAATATTTAATAATAATTGTATTATATTATACATTTTATTATACTATTATTATTATTATATTTACATTTTATATTATAAATATAACTATATTATCAATTATATTATTCTATTATTTTATATTCTCAATTATATTCAATAATACAAGATTATAATTGATCATATATTACTATATATTTAAAAATATATACTACAATATTTAATAATACAATGTTGATGTTTATTTATTAATATATTATTCATATATTTTTATATCTTGATTTATTATTATATTTCATAATATTTCATTAACTTACAATGAAACAATTTACAATTATAAATTTTTATGTTACAGAAACTGTATCCATTTGTGTCAGATCTTCAGGAGGCATCTGCTCTGCTATCAGGAGCCATAAAGAAACTGGAAGGTGTTCATAAGATCGACACAGTGCAGGTAATTAAACATTTTTCTCTGCTCTTGTTCTGTCTTAAACCAAACTCACACC
>NW_015542370.1:225227-226461 GCF_001515605.1 Sinocyclocheilus anshuiensis | reverse complement strand
AATCCGATCCCTACCAGCATTATTAATAAAATAATAATACAAATAAAATATAATTTTATATATATATAATTTTCTTATATTATATTTTATATTTTTATATTAATTTAAATTTGTACCATATTATATTAAATGCATATTACATATTAAATTGTTATATTTTAAAATAATTTTGTAATATTTAATAATAATTGTATTATATTATACATTTTATTATACTATTATTATTATTATATTTACATTTTATATTATAAATATAACTATATTATCAATGATATTATTCTATTATTTTATATTCTCAATTATATTCAATAATACAAGATTATAATTGATCATATATTACTATATATTTAAAAATATATACTACAATATTTAATAATACAATGTTGATGTTTATTTATTAATATATTATTCATATATTTTTATATCTTGATTTATTATTATATTTCATAATATTTCATTAACTTACAATGAAACAATTTACAATTATAAATTTTTATGTTACAGAAACTGTATCCATTTGTGTCAGATCTTCAGGAGGCATCTGCTCTGCTATCAGGAGCCATAAAGAAACTGGAAGGTGTTCATAAGATCGACACAGTGCAGGTAATTAAACATTTTTCTCTGCTCTTGTTCTGTCTTAAACCAACCTCCCACCTCCAATCAAAATTATTTATAAATAAAAACATGCTGTTCTTATGTAAAGATGATGCACAGACCTCTATGAATATGTAAAATGGCAGAAATGATCGTGTGTGAATCAGGATGTGCAGCAGTGCATTGAGGAGCAGGGAGCTCTAATGAAGGATGTGCTGGAAGACGCACGATTGGTCAGATTGCAAAGGGGAGGCGGAGCCATGCTGGCGAGGCTGAGGAGGGAAACTGAAGTGAGGTCACCAGACTGTGAAAAAAGCCGGTAAACACAAACATGTCAGCTTCAAACACATTCTACTGATCTTACAGATAATACTGAAGGGACATGATACAGTAAATCATCTGTGTTTTCCCGCAGTGAGGTGATCGACACAGTCACACACCTGTACAACGCCATGGAGGAGCAGGTGCACATCCTGGCCAGGAAGTCCAATATGTCCCTGCAGCACCTGGACTTCCTGTTACAGCTCAGAGAGATGGAGTCCAGGTTTGCAAAGGTAGAGAGCTGTAAAAAAAAGACAATTAAAAAAGTTTGAAAGAAGACTCTTCTGCTCACCAAGGCTGCATTTATTTGACCAAAAAT
>NW_015542370.1:222976-224989 GCF_001515605.1 Sinocyclocheilus anshuiensis | reverse complement strand
ATAAAATGTCATTTATTCCTGTGATCAAAGCTGAATTTTCAGCATCATTGCTCCAGTCTTCAGTGTCACATGATCCTTCAGAAATCATTCTAATATTCTGATTTGCTGCTCAAGAACCATTTTTGTTTCATATTTTTGTGAAAACAGTGTTACATGTTTTTTTTAGGATTCTTTGAAAAACAGAAAGTTGAAAAGAACAGCATTTATTTATTAAAGAAAACTGTTGTAACATAAATATCTTTCCTGTCACTTTTGATCAATGTATTATAATATTATTGTATTACAGATTATATTTATTATTATATAAATATTTATACATTATTATTATTATTATTATTATATTTGAATTAACAAAGTATTTATAAATAATAACAATTATTTTCTATTACATTTAATGATTTAATATTATAACTGATAGTATATTAAATTTAATTATATTAAAAAAATAACATTGTAATATTACAGTACAAATGTCCTTACTGTCTTACATGAGTCTTTGCTGAATAAAAGCACTAATTTCTAACAACAACAAAAAAATTTGACCCCAGACTTTTGAACTCTAGTATACATTGGTCTTTTGCATTCAGATGCACTGAGTTCAGAAAGCGTATCTCTCTGTAGATTAAGGACTGGTTTGACACAGAAGGAGAAACGCGACTCCTGCAGGCTGAATCTGTGGAAGACTGCAGTGAACGAATCCAGCAAACGCTGCAGAGTTTCAAAGCTTTTCTCTCCGAAGCAAACGTAAGTGAAAGTGAAGGAAATTTATGGCGAGCCACTACATAAGTGACTTTTACATATATGTAAAGATTGAACCTCAACTTTGGCATCAAAATCATTAAGTGGCAAAAAATCTGTAGTGTTTAACCTTGTGGCAAAAGTTCTCTTGTAACATGTTTCTGGTTCAATATCAGGAGCGAAAGCATCAGGCGATGATGCTGGTGTCAGATGCGGAGAGCGTTCAGGGGCCGAACTATCCCGAGACGGAGGTGTTTCACAGGATGGTGTCTGCGTTTAAATCCAGTCTGGCTGACTTTGTGTCACGGGCCAAGCGCTGCTGTGAAGAGCTGGGCATGATGGTGTACATCTGCCACTTCTGCGAGAGGGTATGGCTTATACTTTAAAGGGGTCATGAACTGCCTTTGTTTTTTATTTTGTATTGTTCTCTGAGGTCCACTTATAATGTCATCAAGATTTGTACATCAAAAAACATAATAATTTAGAAGTAATAAGCTATTTTTTAACCCCCCTCATCAGAACGCTCTGTTTGAGTAGCTGTGGAGGATTGTAGACTCAGAAGTAAACACCCACTGCTGTGATTGGCTAACAGTTGTGTATGTTTGACAGCATGCATTCATTCCTCATAGATGGACGCTGCTGTGATTTAGGTCAAAAACGCATAAATAACTCAATACATATCAAACGATCTTTAAGAAGAGACAAAGCAAACAGTTACTCACACTTGTGTTGCGACATTACTGTCGGATCCAATATAGTCGGCACAGCATTGTCTTTTAGTTTCAATCTTTTTCAAAATCCCGCGTTGAATTGTGCCTTGTTTGTAAATTAATCCACGGAAAAAAGAAGTGAACAAAGGACCGAGTTCTTAGTGACCCGGTCTGGATCTTCATTAAAAATAAAGTTAGTTCACTCACTTTCCTAACGTTGTGATCAGAAGGAAGGCAAACACTGTTTTTTCCACAACTTGGTGCTGCACAGCGTTTTATTGTCTTCAGAGCATCTTTATTGTTTGTTTCATGCGTAGACCTGAGCGTTCGCCTCTCTCGTAAACACTACATGCACGAATCAGTGGGCGGGGCTAAACAGGCAGCGATGTAGAATCAGTGGGCGGGGCTAAAAAGGCAGTGATGTAGAATCGATGGGCGGGGCTAAACAGGCAGTGATGTAGAATCAGTGGGCGGGGCTAAACAAACAGTGATGTAGAATCGATGGGCGGGGTTAAACAGGCAGCGATGTAGAATTGGTGGGCGGGGCTAAACAGGCAGCGATGTA
>NW_015542370.1:221075-222921 GCF_001515605.1 Sinocyclocheilus anshuiensis | reverse complement strand
ATAAAATGTCATTTATTCCTGTGATCAAAGCTGAATTTTCAGCATCATTGCTCCAGTCTTCAGTGTCACATGATCCTTCAGAAATCATTCTAATATTCTGATTTGCTGCTCAAGAACCATTTTTGTTTCATATTTTTGTGAAAACAGTGTTACATGTTTTTTTTAGGATTCTTTGAAAAACAGAAAGTTGAAAAGAACAGCATTTATTTATTAAAGAAAACTGTTGTAACATAAATATCTTTCCTGTCACTTGTATTATAAGTATTATAATATTATTGTATTACAGATTATATTTATTATTATATAAATATTTATACATTATTATTATTATTATTATTATATTTGAATTAACAAATTATTTATAAATAATAACAATTATTTTCTATTACATTTAATGATTTAATATTATAACTGATAGTATATTAAATTTAATTATATTAAAAAAATAACATTGTAATATTACAGTACAAATGTCCTTACTGTCTTACATGAGTCTTTGCTGAATAAAAGCACTAATTTCTAACAACAACAAAAAAATTTGACCCCAGACTTTTGAACTCTAGTATACATTGGTCTTTTGCATTCAGATGCACTGAGTTCAGAAAGCGTATCTCTCTGTAGATTAAGGACTGGTTTGACACAGAAGGAGAAACGCGACTCCTGCAGGCTGAATCTGTGGAAGACTGCAGTGAACGAATCCAGCAAACGCTGCAGAGTTTCAAAGCTTTTCTCTCCGAAGCAAACGTAAGTGAAAGTGAAGGAAATTTATGGCGAGCCACTACATAAGTGACTTTTACATATATGTAAAGATTGAACCTCAACTTTGGCATCAAAATCATTAAGTGGCAAAAAATCTGTAGTGTTTAACCTTGTGGCAAAAGTTCTCTTGTAACATGTTTCTGGTTCAATATCAGGAGCGAAAGCATCAGGCGATGATGCTGGTGTCAGATGCGGAGAGCGTTCAGGGGCCGAACTATCCCGAGACGGAGGTGTTTCACAGGATGGTGTCTGCGTTTAAATCCAGTCTGGCTGACTTTGTGTCGCGGGCCAAGCGCTGCTGTGAAGAGCTGGGCATGATGGTGTACATCTGCCACTTCTGCGAGAGGGTATGGCTTATACTTTAAAGGGGTCATGAACTGCCTTTGTTTTTTATTTTGTATTGTTCTCTGAGGTCCACTTATAATGTCATCAAGATTTGTACATCAAAAAACATAATAATTTAGAAGTAATAAGCTATTTTTTAACCCCCCTCATCAGAACGCTCTGTTTGAGTAGCTGTGGAGGATTGTAGACTCAGAAGTAAACACCCACTGCTGTGATTGGCTAACAGTTGTGTATGTTTGACAGCATGCATTCATTCCTCATAGATGGACGCTGCTGTGATTTAGGTCAAAAACGCATAAATAACTCAATACATATCAAACGATCTTTAAGAAGAGACAAAGCAAACAGTTACTCACACTTGTGTTGCGACATTACTGTCGGATCCAATATAGTCGGCACAGCATTGTCTTTTAGTTTCAATCTTTTTCAAAATCCCGCGTTGAATTGTGCCTTGTTTGTAAATTAATCCACGGAAAAAAGAAGTGAACAAAGGACCGAGTTCTTAGTGACCCGGTCTGGATCTTCATTAAAAATAAAGTTAGTTCACTCACTTTCCTAACGTTGTGATCAGAAGGAAGGCAAACACTGTTTTTTCCACAACTTGGTGCTGCACAGCGTTTTATTGTCTTCAGAGCATCTTTATTGTTTGTTTCATGCGTAGACCTGCGCGTTCGCCTCTCTCGTAAACACTACATGCACGAATCAGTGGGCGGGGCTAAACAGGCAGCGATGTAGAATCAGT
>NW_015542370.1:209157-220616 GCF_001515605.1 Sinocyclocheilus anshuiensis | reverse complement strand
TCTACTTCTGCGGAGGCGGTGCTTATCCACACTATTACATCATAGAGTAGAACATTCCACAAGCTGTGGTTTTGGCTGACTTTTTACAGTAATGGCAAAGTTTAGAGTTCTGAAACTTACAGGATGTTTTTATAGTACAATGACCTCTTATATGTCAAAAGATCAAGGGAATTTTGGTTTCTCAGTTCATGACCCCTTTAAATACACCAATTCACAACATTCTTATAACTTATGATCAATGAGTGATTATCTGAGATTTTAGCTGCGCTCATGTACATACAATCATTCCTATGAGACTTGAAGGCAAAGAAATACAGCTGTTCAGTCTTTTGACTTCAGTTTGATATGATTCTCTTTCAGAATTTAAGACTACGAACTGAACAACTCTATAGTCTCCTTATTTAGTGAAACACTGATAATATAAATCATGAAATCATGCTGCCACCTAGTGGAGGGTTATATGCTATAACTAGTCAACAAGCATAAACTTGTCTTCCTTAAATAATTACATTTGGTTATTTCAACAGTTCAAGAAATTATCTTATTTTTTATCATTTTTTTATTTAGGACCCTTTCTTAACTAGAAAGAACATGGCTCCTCAGATTTTCAGCCAAATGGATTTTGAATTCAACTTCCATAAGACAAAAACATAAATATTTTTAGATTTTGTTGAAATTAGTTCCATGATTACCTTAAGAAAATTAACCATGGTTTTATTATGGTAAACATGTAGTAACCATGTTTTTGGTGTATTACTTACACTACAAATACCCTGGTTAAACTATGGTTAGTGTAGCAAAACCGTGGTTCATTTGTGGTCACCATGGTTTAACTATAGTAGGCATGTTTTTTTGTTTTTTTTTAAATGGTCAATATTTCGTAAGAGATGTGTTGACATTATTGGGCAACACATTTTTGTCAACATAATCCTCCCTATGTATGAACGAAATCATAATTGTTTTCAGGCATCATCTGTGGCCAGCGACTGCAGACGATTTTTGGAACAGGAGCAACACTGCAGTTCTCCAGATGAGGAGCGCTGGACACATCTTCACGCTTACCTGCAGAGATTAGACGAGTTTTCTCCCGAGCACTTCCAGGACGTGAGAGCGCAGGCCAGGTCCAGCTCCAGAGCTCTGCAGGTGTGGGACGCCACCTGGATCCACTGCCAGGAGGTCCGGCGACAGCTGGAGGAGAGACTGGCGCTTCTGCAAGGAGCTCAAACCGCCGCTGGACGTCACTCTGATTGGCCCGAGGTCGTTCCAGGTGAGGATTCACGAAAGTCCGTACAAGATAGGGCTGTGTGGTATGACATGGAAGCTTGAATAAAAAATAAAAAAAAATTTAAATTTAATAAAAATTAAATTAAAATGGTAATTGCGACATTTTATTTCATAATTCATACTTTTTTAAACTCGTAATTGTGATTTTTTTTTCCTTTATATTGTGTTTACATCATGCAAACCTGAATTTTTCCTAACTGCAAGTTATAAACTCATTATTACGACTTTCCTCTCCAAATTGTGTTTACGTCATGTATTATATCAGACATTTTTCTCCAAATTCTGAGTTTACATTATGTACTTCACACCTTGTTCCTCAGAACTGCAAGTTATTAACCTGCGATTGCAACTTTTTTCCTCTAAATTCTGCGTTTACATTGTGTAATTCTGACCTTTTTCCTTAGAAATGAGTTATAAACTTGCAATTGCAATTTTTTTCTCCTAATTGTAGGTTTACATCATGTAATTCTGACTTTTTCCCTCAGAATTGAAAGTTTTAAACTTGCAATTGCGACTTTTTAATAAGTTTACATTATGAAATTGTGACCTTTTTCTCTGAATTCTGAATTTATATCATGTAATTCTGAAATGTTTCCTCAGAATTAGGAGTTTAAAAAAATCAGAATTGTGACTTTTTCCTCAGAACTCTGAGTTCACATCTTGCAGGGGTTTTTTTGTGTGTGACATAATTGTGACTTTTTATGTCTCAATTAAGACTTCTTTCTCGCAATTGCAAGTTTATATATCAAAATTTGGAATTTTAAAAAATAGTCTAATGGCAATAGGGTAAATAAACTCTTTTAAATTTAATAAAAATTAAATTAAAATGGTAATTGCGACATTTTATTTCATAATTCATACTTTTTTAAACTCGTAATTGTGATTTTTTTTTCCTTTATATTGTGTTTACATCATGCAAACCTGAATTTTTCCTAACTGCAAGTTATAAACTCATTATTACGACTTTCCTCTCCAAATTGTGTTTACGTCATGTATTATATCAGACATTTTTCTCCAAATTCTGAGTTTACATTATGTACTTCACACCTTGTTCCTCAGAACTGCAAGTTATTAACCTGCGATTGCAACTTTTTTCCTCTAAATTCTGCGTTTACATTATGTAATTCTGACCTTTTTCCTTAGAAATGAGTTATAAACTTGCAATTGCAATTTTTTTCTCCTAATTGTAGGTTTACATCATGTAATTCTGACTTTTTCCCTCAGAATTGAAAGTTTTAAACTTGCAATTGCGACTTTTTAATAAGTTTACATTATGAAATTGTGACCTTTTTCTCTGAATTCTGAATTTATATCATGTAATTCTGAAATGTTTCCTCAGAATTAGGAGTTTAAAAAAATCAGAATTGTGACTTTTTCCTCAGAACTCTGAGTTCACATCTTGCAGGGGTTTTTTTGTGTGACATAATTGTGACTTTTTATGTCTCAATTAAGACTTCTTTCTCGCAATTGCAAGTTTATATATCAAAATGTGGAATTTTAAAAAATAGTCTAATGGCAATAGGGTAAATAAACTCTCTTCGTTCTGACAGAATTTTTTTTTTTCTTTAGAAAACAAGACTTAATATCTTCAGTCATTTAGTTTCTCAAGCAAATGTAGCTTGATTTAAGGAAGTTTAGATATTTGTACTGGAAAACAAGGAAAACAAGGGGAAAAAATGAGGAAAAGGATGGATCTAGATATTTACTTGAGAAGTAAAATGACTTAAGACATTAAGTCTTGTTTTCCGTAAAAATGATCAAAATGATCAAATGATCAAATAAAGCAATAAGCCCCAAGAAGCCGTGGTTTACAGTGAATTTATAACCGCTAAGGGGCGTTGTTAGGCACGATGCGAAGCGGAGCTTTTATAAAACGGTTATTCCATATACGTAGTAAGGTTTCACAAAATAAAACAGAGCAAATTAAGTGTAATGATATAAATAAAAACAGTATTCTTCCACCAAACAATGTAGTTCCTCAGAAACGGTTGTGGCTCCAGCAAAGTGTTTGCCGAGCAACACACAGAAGTAAACAAAGGTGTATGTTTGTAGTGTAATTTACAACAACTTCAAACTTGGCTCAGCCAATGAGAATCAAGGACCGGAACTATCTGTTTTATAAATGTTGTTTGTATGTTCTGTATCATGAGTCAAGAATGTTTAGATATTTGTAAGGGAAAACAAGAAAAAAAAAATACAAAAAATCATTTTTGCAGTGTATTGTGAAATAACATTTTGGTCACATCACCCACCCCAGTACAAGAGGAGCATGGGATTGTGCCCGAGCTGTCGGAGAGCAGGGCGAGTCGGGCGAAAGACAGCATTCACGGCACCGTCACCTGCTTCAACTTCAGATCCAACCACAAAACCCGGAAAGAGGCCAAAACCGCTCAGACTGGGAAGGAAATTCCTGCAGACTGCAGCCAGAGAGGCAAAAGTGTTGGCAGAAAAGCATCCCAAGAGCAGAAACCCATCACAGGCTCGAGTGCGGTGGGCTGCCAGTGGTTTCCTTGGCACAACGCAGCCAGCAGAACCAACAGCAAGGGACCCGGGCTCCACATCATAGAGCCCGTCTTCTGCCAGAACTCTCGTCACGGCAGCTTCTGCTCTGAGACGGTCTGTGAAGAGACGGAGGGCGCTAGAGACATCTCCGTGTTCACAGACAGCTGGAGAACTGATGGAGAAAACACTGCATCCAGCCCAGAAAGCCCAAACAGAAGCATGTGAGTTACACTGTGGTCTTGTGCCCACTGTAGAGACTTAAAGACAACAGGAAATTAGAACGGCTACGGTTTACTTGACTTAAAGGGTTTCTGGTTTTATTATGAATGATTCAACAGTGGGCATTATTCTAAAAGACTCTTTAATCAAAATGTAACACTTTTTCTCTGCTTTTGAAACACGTTTCACAGTATATTCAGGTTTATCCAGAATTGTGGATTTTTTTTATTCAGTTTAAATAATTAAAAATAAATGTAAAAATTAATAAAACTGTGTAATAATTCAATTGAAATGAAAGTTAATGCATATTTTTTTAAATGCATTTCATGTTGTCTTTAAATATACAGATAAATCACTGCGAGTTGAAACTACTTGCCTTGAAGATGCACTTTGCTTTCTAGCTATTAGTACCACTCAAAAGTTTGGAGTCAGTAAGATTTATTTATGTTTTTGATAAACAGCAAGGCTGCATTTATGTGACCATTTTAAGTGCTTTCTCTGTCAATATATTGTAAAATATAATTTATTCCTGTGATCAAAGCTGAATTTTCAGCATCATTCCTCCAGTCTTCAGTGTCACATGATCTTCAGAAATCATTCTAAGATGCTGATTTGCTGCTCCAGAAACATTTCTGATTATTATCAATGTTGAAAACCGTTGTGCTGCTACATAGTTTTGTGACAAAACTGATAGATTTTATTTTTCATGATTCTGTGATGAATAGAAAGTTCAAAAGAACAGCACGAAATAGAAATCTTCTGTAAAATTAAAAATGTATTTATTGTAATGTCTTTACTTTTGACCAATTTAATGCATCCTTGCTGAATAAAACTATTAATATTTTTATTTTATTTATTTTTTATTAATCTTACAGACTCCAAACGTTTGAACAGTAGTGTATAACGGGGGGGAAAACAAGTCTCAATATTTTTCATGCTATTTCTTTCTCTGTCCAAAAGCTTACACTGATGTCAGAAAGGTAAAGTTACAGTAAAGAGTAAATAGAGGATTGTAAAAGTGGCAGTACCATGTTAAAGTAGTGGTTTCACTACAATTGTAATACAAATAGTAAACATACTAAGCATAATAGATTTCTATAATAATATAAGAATTTCTATAGTAATATTTCCATGGTGATACTTTTCTGAAGTGAAGGCCGTCACAGCTGATATTTCATTATCGATTATTATTATTTTAGAAATACTCTTATCTTTATTTCCCTGCAGGAAGCTTCATCGCATCATGGAGGAGCTCATGCTGACGGAGGTGGAGTACGTCCGCTCTCTCTGCTACATCTTGACTCACTACTTCCCCCTGCTGTCCCGGCCGGACATCCCGCAGGATCTGCGCGGTCAGCGCGGACGCATCTTCGGTAACCTGGAGAAACTGTACGACTTCCACTGCCAGCACTTCCAGCAGGAACTGGAGGCCTGTCAGGCAGAACCGCTCGGAGTCGGACGCTGTTTCCTCAATCATGTGAGACAGCACTGTGTTTTGATTATAATCATGCTTTCCGCTTTCATTTTCATCAGAATATCATTTTAACCTTGTACAAATATCTATTAAAACAGAGAGAGAGTTTTGGACTTTACGCCCTTTACAGCAAGAACAAACCCCAGTCTGACGCTCTAATCCAACATCACAGATACTTCAAGGTGAGGAGCCTACAGTTTGTTATACAAAAACATGCATATAATGCATATATATTTTATATTATAATATAGTTAAAAATGTTTATGTATTTTTATTGAAATATTATTTAAATGTTAATATATTTAAAATATATATTTCTATAATACATAAATAATATGTATTATATAATTTATATATTTAAAATATGTTTATTAAAAATATATTTAAATATTTAAATAAAAATATAAATATATAAAATAATGTGTAATATTTAAAAATGTAATAATATATGAATATACATATATGTTTTGTATATATTATTAATATAAATAAGTAAATACAATACATGTATTTAATATTTTATATATAAAAATCCTACAATTATTTCTGCATCTGTTGCTATTTCTTCTGAGTTTAATTGAAGTGAATGGGAATGAAAGGAAAGGAAACCTCTTTTCGTCCAGCGTAAGCAGATGGAGTTGGGTGACAGCATGGATCTCTCGTCGTACCTGCTGAAGCCGGTCCAGAGGATCAGTAAATACAGTCTGCTGCTGCAGGAGATCCTGGACGAATGTGTGCCGGATCAGAGCGGAGAACGAGAGGAGATCCAGGCGGCTCTAGAGGTGGTGCGATTCCAGCTGCGGCACGGGAACGACCTGCTCACTATGGACGCCATCCGCGACTGTGATGTTAGTGGCAAAGCTACAAGATGAATGTTGAATAATCTATTTAAAAACAAATAAATAAATTGGTCACCATATAGTGATATTTTTTTCTTTGGAACACAAATTTTAGTCTTTTTCTCACACATCTGAAACTGGCTTTCCAGTTTTTCCATAAATTGACATTTTTTTGTCATTATGTCTCTTCAGCTGAATCTGAACGAGCAGGGCCAACTGATCCGGCAGGATGAATTCTGGGTAATTTTCCGCAAGAAACGTTCCCTCCGACGAGTGTTTCTCTTCCAAGACGTCATCCTCTTCACCAAGACCAAAAAAAACGACCGTGGAGATGATGTGTACGTTTACAAAATGTCTATCAAGGTATGTGTGTGAGAATATTAATGTTTCTATTCATCAGAGAATCCTGAAAAATCAAATCTATCACGGTTTCCACATAAATAAGAAGCAGCACAACTGTTTCAAACATTGATAATAATAAAAAAAAAATCTTGAGCATGCAAATCAGCATATTAGAATGATTTCTGAAGATCATGTGACACTGAAGACTGGAGTAATGATGCTGAAAATTCAGCTGCGCATCACAGGAATAAATTATAGTATACTATATATTCAAATAGAAAACACTTATTTTGGGTTGTAATAATATTTCACAATATTACTGTTTTTACTGTAGTTTTGGTCAAATAAATGCAGCCTTAGTGAACAGAAGAGACTTCTTTCGAAAACATTTGAAGAAATTAAGACCCTTACAGACCCCAAATTTTTGAACAGTAGCTAGTGTATAATAAAACTTGCATATCAAAAAATGCATATCACTAAAAAAAATAAAAAAATCATACTGACCCCAAATATATATTTTATACGTTTTCCTTGGTAATCAAACCCATTCATTCAGAGTCAAAACTTACAGAAAACAGCAAACAGTCAATACTCATTTTCCTTTTTCAAATACAGTTATGCTTAAATATTATGTGTTTGTTAAAATTGCACACTTTTTATTTCATTTAAAGTTTGCTTAATGTTTCTCTGTAGACCTGTGAGATTGGAATGACCCACTCGTGCGGGGTGAGCGGCCGCAGTTTCGAGATCTGGTTCAGGAGGAGACGCTCCCAGGACACTTACATCCTACAGGCCGAGACACGGGACGTCAAAGAGGCCTGGACCAGAGACCTGGAGCACATACTGTGGGAACAAGCGCTGAAGAGCAGAGGTCAGAGCATAATACAACAATATATATATATATATATATATATATTAAATTAGGCATTTATAGGCAAAGTTTAAATGGTTTGAGGTTACTGTACATGTTGTTTGTGCTTGTATGTGTTTGTAGATCTACAGGACTTGTTGATGTTTGTGTTTCAGAGCTGAGGAGACAGGAGAGGTTGTTCATGGGAATGGGTTGGAAACCTTTTTCCGACATTCAACCTAGAAACGCAGCCGTTAGCAATCACGCCGTGAATGGTGACGTCACAGGAAGAGGTATTTATCAGCCAATCACAGGCTGACAATTTGCATGCATATAACTGATCTCATGGTATAAACTCAAGGGCGTAGGAACGGTTTGAAAAATATCCTGAAATGCCAGTTCTTCTAGTGTATTTACTATGAAAATTAAATTAAAAAAATGCATAGTTTTATCAAAGAAGACTTCTCTTCTGTTGTCTTTTTTCATCAGGTAGTTTATTTTCTGTCAGAGTCTTGGCACACAAACTTTACCAGGTGTGGCTTGGGTCATGAATATTAATTACATTGGGATTTTACGCTAACTAATCTGCAACTAATTTGCTGAAAGGCAGATAATAGTTAGTGGATGCTAGCTATAATATGGTTACTGCTTAACACTTGCACATTTGTTCAACCCAATCCCAGGCTGACAGAAGCTTCTGCTGGATCTTAAAGAGATCAAATAAATAACCAAAAAATTAAAATTCTGTCATTTACTGACCCTCATGTCATTCCAAACCTGTATGACCTTCGTCTGTGGAACAAAAAAGATATTTGGAAGAATGTTGTTAACTAAACAGTTTTGGGTCCCATTGACTTCTGTTATATGGATGATATACGTATATCCTACTGCATGTCCATGAAAAATACTATATAAGTCAATGGGACCCAAAACTGTTGTGTTACCAACAGCCTTCATGAGTGAATGATTACAGAATTGTATAATTTTTTGGGTGAACGATCTCTTTAAAGCTGTCATTTTACACAGCAACTCTTCACAATTTCATTTAATCCACGCTGCAGCCAAAAAAAAAAAAAACTAGGGAAGCCTGTTTCTGCCACAGAAAAAAAAAAAAAAGGTATTTAGGACTTTTTTTCTCGCAATACTGAGGAAAAATAGCAGAATTGCGATTCACAATGACCTTTTTTATTTTTTATCCTTTGTCAGAAACAAGCTTTCATAAAAATCAGCCTTCCTCAAATGCAGACTAATTATGATTATCTTCTAAATGTGAGAACATACAGTATAATAGTTGCTACGCCCCTGAAAAAATTGCCTCTTTTGTAGCTGCTTTAATTTTATTTGACAAAGTAAAGCCCTTTTCAGTCATTACCTGAATTTTCCATTACTTTTCTTCTGACAGAAGTTGTAGGAATACTGAAAAGACCCAACCCCTTGGTGTCTAGCCTTCAAAGGGGCGTGGCTTTGCCACGGCCAGATTCGATTGGCTCTGGCAGCAGCACATCAACCGCAGGCAGCCACTCATCATCCTCATCTGGGCGGGGCTCCATGTCACCCAGCGTTTTCCAAGGAAAATATGGTAGCAAAAACTCCTACTGGAAAACGAATAGTCTCTGTATAATAAAATATACTGTAAAATCTCTCTCTGTCCTTTCTTTATAGATTCCTCTACTGAGAACGCAGGTTTGTTTAGCTGTGCGGATCATAATTGCCCCACAAGAAGAAGAGCGTCTGTGTCATCACTGCTTCACTTCAGACCTTCAGCGTGTCAGTCGTCTCCCGCTCATGTTCTTCACTACGGCTCACCTGCCCTGTCCAGGAAGAAGCTCAGTCCACAAACAAATGCTCACGGCTCTCTCAAGGTTGAGACATAAACACATGTCAGTTCAAAACCCTGTGAGCTGCCTTTCTAGGCAACATTTCCAGGCAAAGCAATGCTGACTTAAAAGATACCACTCTAAAAAAGCCAGAAAAATTAAGTACATTGTACTGTGTTAGGGCAATACACTGCACTCAAAAACATCGTTTTTTCCCCCCCGTGCACTGGTCAATTTGAAGATTTTGGGCTATTTGTTTCAGACACGTGGAAAAAAAAATTCCAAAATACACTTTTAAGTGTTTATTTTGACACTTAAAATGAGCAAAAACTAGGGTTTGAGACAGCTTGATACTGATATTCCATAAGGAAAATAATTCGTTCAGACTGCATGTTAATTACGTTTTTCTGTGTCTACCGCAGTGTCAGTTTCAAGAGCCGATTCGTTCCAAGGCATCAACAGAAGTTTAGCTGTGATTGAGGTGAGTTACAAACAGTGATTCACTAGACACTATATTAATACAGCTCCAAATGATAAAGCTGTATATACAAGTATGTCCAACTTAATCATGCAGTACACTCTCGTAGGGTGATATACTGTATGTAGGCTACTATATAGCAAATCTCAACTGCTTGATTGCTTGTATCATTGCAAAATGTAACTATATTGTCGCCCAGCTCCAATCTGCTAAATGCAACCATAAGGCATGAAGATATTAAAGGGGTCATATGATGCGATTTCAAGTTTTCCTAATCAGAGCAGACTGCGCTTGTCGGAAGGAGGGACTTTGTAGAAAACGAAGCGTTTGAGAGAGGCAGGGCATAGAGGACCTACAATAATGTACAGTATTTGAAAAATAATGTGTTTTTTGAACATTAAAGCATGTCAACATATTCTGTTACACCAAATACACAAAATAATGATCTTTAAAAAAGCATCATATGACCCCTTTAAGATATTATAAACACGAACGTCATGATTTTCTTTAAAGCTGCTTTGCATAATGTGTATTGTGAAAAGCACTATACAAATACATTTTACTTGACTAGTACCTGCTCTATAAATGGAATTATTAAGTATGTGCAAACATTAAATATATGCAGTTGATAAATTGCGTATTTTCTGAATGATACTAATGATGCAACATTTCCACAGGCATGCTTACATCTCTCCAGAAGAAGTTCACTGATGTCAGATCAGGTTATTGGATGCTCCTCCAACCAGTTAAATCTACAGGAAACTCATGTCAGATGCCACTGTTTGGATTCACCTGATGAAGAACAAACCAGAACAGAACAGATTTTAGATTTTTGTTTGAATAAATGCAGTGGGAAAGAATAAAGAACATAAAACAAGATGATATTGACCAGATCTGAGACTGTGGACCAGTTCTTTACTTCCGGTACTGACCATCTGAAAGACGCATGTGAGGACCTACAAGGACGTTTTCCTGGAAAGACAACAGAAATATTCTGTTAAAGCTTTATTGTGCAATTAGTTTGCATGAAACAATATTTCTTGATGAACTGTAAAAATGTATTTTGAAATCAGATGCAATGCATATGCAATGTTTAATATTACAACTCCAGGATATAGACCAATAACCAAATATCTATAATAATTAATTATAAAATAATAATAAATTATGCTCTATTATCATACTTTCTGCTGTAACACTGAAATGTTGTGCTTTGTACATGTATCCAGCTTAAAAACCCCAGTATAGTTTATGAGGTTCAGGGAATTTTGAAAATATATACACACAATTGCTTGAAAAAAAATGTTTTACAGCATGTGTAAAAGTATTGGACTCTTCATTTTGTGTACTGTAATATACCAGATGTCAGTACCTCAGTGGAGAGAGAAAACTGTATTTTATTATTTAAAAGATTTATAATAAATAAAAGGTCATTATAATTTGTTTTGTTTTGTGTCTTTCTTTAGAAATATCGACAGTAAGATAAACAAATATGCATTAGCAGCCATACAATTCTGTTATTTAAATCTATTATAGTATTTATTATTTAGATTTTTTTATATTTTATATATTTTACATTTACATCTACTATAATATTATTATAATTAAATGAAAATTCAATATTTAACATCTGTGGAATGCTATATTTGTGTGT